>NC_133123.1:74832852-75156926 GCF_033568475.1 Henckelia pumila
ATGAACTGCGCTCGTAAAATCAGGGTCGAAGGTGACTAGACTAAGGCAAAGGGCTTGAACCAAGTCAGAGGCCTAAGAGGCAGGGACTAAGGTGATGAGCCTGAACAAAGGTCAGGGGCTTAAGAAGCGTGACTAAGGTGCTGAGCTGAACCAAATTCCAGGGCTCAAGTCGTGACTAAGGTGAGATGGTTGATGATGAGCTGAACCAAAGTCAGGGGCTTAAGAAAGGCGTGACTAAGGTGATGAGCTGAACCAAGTCAGGGGCCTAAGATGGAGTGACTAAGGTGATGAGTGGAACCAAAGTCAGGGGCTTAAGAAGCGTGACTAATGGTGATGAGCTGAACCCAAGTCAGGGGCCCTAAGAGGACGTGACTAAGGTGATGAGCGGTGAAAACCAATGTGTCAGGGGCTTAAAGAAGCGTGACTAAAGGTGATGAGATGAACCCAAGTCAGGGGGCATAACGGCGAGTAGTGGACTAAGGTGTATGAGCTGAACAACCAAAGATCAGGGGCTGAAGAAGCGTGACATTAAGGTGATGAGCTGAACCAAAGTCAGGGGCTTCTTAAGAAGCGTGACTAAGTGTGATGAGCTGAACCAAAGTCAGGGGATCTTTAAGAAGCTGTGACTAAGGTGACTGAAGCTCGAACACCAAAGTCAGGGTCAGGCTCAAGGGAGAGCGTGACTAAGTGTGATGAGCTGGAACCTCAAGTCAGGGCGCTCAAAGGAGCTGTGACTAAGGTGATGAGTGACCCAAGTCAGAGGGCCTCAAGGAGGCGTGACTAAGGTTGATGAGCTGACCCAAGTCAGGGGCTTTAAGAGAGCGCTGTACTAAGGTGGATGGTACAGCTTGAACCAAATGTCAAGGGGCTTAAGAACGGAGCGTGACATTAAGGTGATGAGCTGGCGAGGCACAATTTAACCATCAATATTTCTGAAAAAATAAATGCTTATAGATAAACGTAGAAAGTAGCTTGTACATAATTACAACGTTTAAAGGAAAATTGAACTTGACAACATTTTAAGAATAATATTTGCGTTAAAATTGTAAGCGGCTCAACAAGGTCTCTTCAACATCTTTCCTTTTGAATCCTCCAAGTAGGTAAGCATCCGAAACTGTAGATCATCACCACCTTGTATGTGTCCTTCCCATTTAGGGTCGAGGCTTCCCTACAGGCCTACCTCCTGAACTTTTCTCAGCACCAAAATCTCTCCTACCTGGAAATCCTTCCTGCAGCACCCGACGATTATAGGAACGAGCTATCCTGTTCTTGTATGCCTCCATCCTGATAGCAGCAGCCTTCTCTCTAGTTTTTTTCACCCAAAAATGTTCTAAGTCTTCCCTCCTTCCGCTTTCCGATTTTCTTCATCATTCAGAAAAATTGATCCGGAGACCCCCCGACTCCTCTCCAATTTTCTACTGGCAGGACGGCCTCACTTTCCATACACCATACTAATTGGATGTCTCTCCAGTTCCAATTCTTGGTGTGGTACGATTATGAACCATAACACACTAGGGAAGCTCTTCCACCCAATTTCCACTGGGCTTGGCCTAATCTGCGCTTCTTCTAAGCCTTTGCACCAAAGATCCTATTAGTCACCTCCCACCTGACCATTAACTCTCCGAGGATAATGGACAGATGTGAAGTGTTGCTGAATTTTCATTTCTTTACACCAAAGCTTGACACTCGAGCCCCTTGAAAACTGCCTCCCATTGTCAGATATTGAGGCTTACGTGGTTTACTCACCTCAAATCTGCACACACATATTCTTCCACAGAAATTTTCAGACTTACCCCTTCAGTAATTCGAGCTAGATAGCCTCTGCCTCACAACCCATTTAGAGAAGTAATCAATGGCAACCAACACAGAATTTCTTTTTGAGCTGGGGGCTGGAGGGAAAGGGGACCCACAATATCAAATTCCCCATTGATCGAAAGGACTTGCCTGCTACTATCCCCTTTCATTAACGACTCGCTGGGTGGTGCTGAAAGTTTACTATGTCTTTGACAACTATCACCAAGAAAGTCACCAATAAGTTATGGCATTCTTCTCAGAATAGTGGCGCCAAACAATATCCTGCCAAGCTAGAACCTTCGGGGGCTAGAAGAATAAGACCCTAATTAATAGATTACCACAGAGATACACCCTCGTGTGCATACTCCTTTAGGACATAATGAGCGTTCCTTGGGGCCTAAACACTTGAGAAGAGCGTCGACGTCAAATGACCTCTTTATAAAGAAACTCCCTCCCATCATCACAAAAGCTGGAGACTCCTCTGTTTCAACCGATATAGCCTGTTTCTTCGGATCCTTTGGATAACTCAAACCCTTCTCTAATGTATCCAAGAGTCTCCTTATCTCCAGTCAACCTCTCTTCCTGAGCTAATGGTGCCGAGCTCAGTAGAGGGTGTCAAGTTCCACTTGCATACAACACAACTTCCCTGGTCTTCCAGCTATGAAGTGAGCTAGCCATCTTGGCGAGACTAATATGCTTTTTTCATTGCCCTCCCTTTGGGACTTTGTTCAAACAATTAACCATCATCAAAGACGAACCCTTAGCTTCCTCTAATCGATCCTCATATATTCCTTCAGCTTTTTCATTTTTTTGACTTCATATGTTCCTATTCAACCTGCTGGGGCTACTAACTGATTTGAATCAGAGTAGAGGTTGCACCCGAGCTGCCCCCAGCTTGCTTAGCTGCTCGGAGGCCAATCAACACAAGACTCTATGACTCTGCTTCGTTTTTAGAAGCTCGATAAATCCAACTTAACTGGCCCCAATCTGAATCTCATTCTCCACGAGGGGAGATCAAATAACACCCCCCACCCCTGACATCCATTCACTATTAGAAGAGCCGTCAACGTATACCTTTCCACAAATCCTCTGCTTCCATATCGTCTCGTTTTGGCAAGGAAATCAGCTAACTCCTGGGCTTAACGGCCCCGTCCTGTGGTGCATTACTGGATATCATTACTCACTGAGCTCCGTAAGGTCCACTTTACCAACCTTCTCCGAAAAATATCAACTCGACGTTAATATCCTCCTGACCTTATTCAATGATTGGGCTGTTGCGTTTGGAGCACCACAATAGGATGTGATAGAAAGTAAGGGTCTGACGCTTCCTGTGCTGTCATAACCAAGCGCTAATGCTAACTTTTCCACCTCTGGAATACCGAAGTTCTGCACCCTTAAGGAGCAAGTGAGAAGACATAGATAGGGTGTTGAGCTGTTCTCTCCTGCCTTAATAAAGTACTGGAGCTAACGGCCCCCTTCCAAAGCTGGATAAGTAGATGTACAATGGTTCACCAGGAATTGCCTTAGCCAACACAGGGAGCTCAGCATAAGTAACTCTTTGATGTGCATTCCCAAATGCCTTCCCCGCCATCTCATCATCCCAATTCAAACTTCTTGGCTTTGCCGAAAGCACCTTTGAAGAAAGTGTTAAGCTTCTGATGGGCTTTCTTGATCATAAATCGAGATAGAGACAAGGCTGCAATCCTTCCTGCCAACCTTTGAACTTCTTGGCAATTGTTTACGGGGAGCAGACATGGATCGAATAGCCTGCACCTTCTCAGGATTGAGCCTCTTAATGCCCCTCTCAGTTAGAACCATCATACCCAAAACTTTACCTCCCCTGATCTCCGAATACACACTTCTCACGGATTAAGCTTCACCTGATAAGCCCTTCAAAGTCGACGATAACCGTCCCCTCCTCTAGGTCGCGCACAGCCAAGCACCCCCCACACTCATCCTGAGGACTTTACCAGAACTATCTTCTACATAAAACTTCCACATTTCTGCCAATGTTTGGGAGATGCAAAACACTCTGTCCATGAGTTCTTTGATAAGTGGCCCCCCTGCATTCTTCAACCAAAAGGCATCAGACTCTGTAACAAAAAAGTTCCATGAGAGGTGGTGAAACTTACTTTGTCCTGATTCTTTCCTACCACAGCAGAGGAATTTGATGATCACCCCATGATATGCATCCATTGAAGCATAACGTACTGATGACCTGCCGTTGAATCAACCAAAATTCGATCAAATTTGTGGCAATTGGAGGGATAAGCAATCCTTGGTCGGCATGCCTTATTTAGGTCCCTGAATCAACACACATCCTCCCACTTGCCTGAGGTTACTCTTGAGATAGGTACAAGGACCACAATTGGATTAAACCAGTAGGGAATTGCACTTCCCTAATGTTGTCCTGACGCTTAAGAAGTTCCTCTTACCTCTTTTTTAATGACCTTATCCTTTGGAGTCTGTCCAAAGTGTCTCTTCTTCTGGTATTCTCGGTCTTACTCCCGCAAGGAATATATTAATCACGATGATACCATAATTTCTGCACTGACCCCTGTGAGCTGTACCGAATACAGACCAGAGCCAAAAACATCTTGTTGTTCTTTACCATTAATGCAAGTCCCACCAATTTTTGCTTCACTGATAGGGCTCAAGAATCAGACAGCCTACATTTGACAATCATGCTCGGTAAGCGTCACGCCGGATTAATGTCCACCTTCTCATGACCTTCTTCATCGGACATCAGATGAAGCACCTTCTGTCCGTGCGCCTTCGATGTTCGACCTATGTGAAACCATTCCTACCTCCATCTTCTTCTTCTTTGAATCAATCCTTACCTCATTCACATAGGCATACACCGAGCATCTGCTTTCTCGATCACCTCCCAGAACAACCCCCACTTCTCTTTCCACTTGGGAAACTTCAACTTCTTGATGATAGGTAGATGCCACGGCTCGGGAATTCACTCAGGGCCAGGGCGCCCCAATATTTCAATGAAAGAGGATGGTTGCCTCCACCACGGTGTGAGCAAGCCATTTTGGTTACTCTCTGATCTCCACTCCCAAGGGACAAGGGGAGCACTATCTGTCCCAATGGTTGCAGAGCATGACCCAGTGAACCCATACAACTCTGTTGGTGATTGGATCTTAATATCAAATCGTTCCAATTTCATTTGGTCCAGAGTTTCTTTAAAGATAATGTTTACTGAACTCCCAGTATCACTCAAAAAAAAAAAGGAGCTACGAGGCCACATTCATAATTGGCTATGGGCAAGGTGACCTTAGGGGATCATTATGAGGTAAAACACCACATCCTTTAAATCTTCCCTTTCCGAAACTGATGTTCGGAGTCAATGGGACAGCTGAGCTGAGAACTTACCTCAAAATTTTTCTACCTAAGCCACGTGTGCTTTGCGAGCCCTTCCCGAATCTCCATCCGTACTACCACCGGAGGAGATCATTAGGGATAACATCCCAGATTCGGGGATTGAGTTGCAATCTGCTGCACCCTATCTCCGCGACCGTTTGGAGGAGCTCTTCCCTGATGATCACCTTGGATTCTCTCTATCTTCATTCCTTTGATTCCTCCATTGGGGAGCTCGGCCTTGGCGAGGAGGATTTGCTCTTCGAGTCTGCTCAGCTATGATTCGAGGGTCATCATACATGATCCTTTGAACCTACCTCTCCTAACCTTTGACTATCATTGGTGATATTCGGCCCATACTCCTGATGAAAATCGCAAAACTTGTCCGATGGCGGTAACCGCGGGCCTTTCTCAGCATTGCGGTGCCTCACTAATGTGCTCGCCTATCCTCACATACTTGCATTGCCTTCTCCAGGCTCACCGTTAGGGGTACATAGGGATAGGGTCCTTTGGTTCTGTTCATCTCTTCTGGCACCCTCTTCCATTTCCTCCTTCTGTCCTTTCCCTCGGCCTTTGCTCCCACCTCTGGCACATAGGTTTACTACCAGAATTCCTTCCTGTCGCCTCTGCCTCGGTGCATCTTCCAAATTCACGTTTACTTATAAACTATACTAAGGAGATCATCATAAGTCTATGGAGGCTTCTTGACCTAATGGAGCTGAAAAACTCCCCTCCTCTCAACCCTTGGAGTGAAAGAGTTGACCAAGGTGGGTCAGCAGTGGCAGCAGGTACTTCCAGAGCTGCTGTATATTGATACTATGGAGTATGAGCGTTGAACATACTCCCGCAACGATACCACCTCAGATGACTTCATATTGAACATACTGAGAGAAGTCTTCAAATATTTCTTGGCTACTCGCATACTGGTGTAGAAAAGCTGAGCTGGCAGTCATTGAAACTCTGAATACGACCAGGCTGTTAAATGTAAAAGGTTGAACCATTGCTGGGCTGACCATTACCAAAGTAATGAGGAAGACCCGACATTTAATTGCATCTGAATATCTCTGCTACAATGGGCTGCTGCAAGTTTCAAATCTCTCCAGTATTCCTCTGACTCTGAGCTTCCCCGTCATACTCCCCTAATGTGGGCTGCTTAACTTTGCAGGGAGTTCCTCATCTAGAATAGCCCGAAGCAAAAGGACTTTCCCTTTTGTATAAGGCCCAGGCCGACCTCCTACTTGCCGACCTAGTCTTCTTAATCTTCTCCCACACCGCAATACATTGGGTTTGGCTTGGCCCACGTAGGGGGGGGGGGATTGGTGGATTGGGGACCCATGGCCGCTTGCCACCGTTTGAGTGATGAACTGGCTGAGCTGATCTACAGTCATATCTGCCACATTTCCTCTTCCCCTTCCTCTTCCTCTTCCTGCCATATCTACGTCTTTAGCTCGATTTTCCCACAGACGGCGCCAATGGTTATACCTCAATAAAGTGATCTCCTTGGACGAGCTTAAAGAAACTCCTCCAAAGAAGAGATTGAACTGCTGCTGACCTGAAAAACACTAACACGACTGTTAAGGGGGGTCGGAAGGAAGTGTTTCGGCCGTATCCCCCTCCGACGCTCAAGTCAGATGCTAGGATACGCAAAAATATAGAGGTTGGTGTGTGACCCAACGAGTGAAGAATTAGAATCCAAATATTGAAAATGAACCTGGTATTTTTATAGGAGAGAGCTCCGGATTTAATCGCTTACCTTCCTTATCAAGAATCCGCGAATCCCGGGATCACAATCCCCCGAAAATATTTAGGCCGGAGATCTCGCCCGAAATCTTGTCTGACAAAGGAAATAAGAAACATTTAATCTGAGCTGATTCTGTTATCATCGAGGACGCTATACTAACCAGGGGGTCATATGGAAAAAAAGGAATGAATGATCTATTGCTGAACCCCTGAACTCAACCCGAGCCAGTGATCCTAACATCTTAGCTAATCATCAAAGACGTTGTCCAACCCATCAATCGAGCTAACTCCCTACTGTGACATCGGGGCTGAGATGAATTCCAGTAGCTTCCAACCTAAGATGGAGATGATGGTGGAGGTGTTTTTGAAGGAGGTCCTGAGCTCCCGAGCTGAGGCTCCCGAGCCGAACTGGATGATGGTGTGGGGGAGCTTGACTGAGCCTCCCGAGCCCCCGAGCTCCCGAGCTGGAGTGATGGTGGTGGAGGAGCTTGCCGGATCTCCCGAGCCGACCTCCTGGGGGGGGCCATCCTGTCTATCTAAGGATTGATCTTTATCTTAGGGTCATCTTTGAGCTGAGGGTGATTTTCCTCATCGGGTATCACATTTTTTTTCCATTTCAAACTTGCATGTTATTTACTTTTAACAAAACATGTTAATCTTCTATTATTCTTCGGTTAGTTATTGACCGTTATTTGATTTATCTATTTTTTGGGGAAAGTAAATCTTCCCATGTAGTGGAAAGCTGGGAAGATGACGACCCGTGAATGTGCAATTTGCACAAGGTCAGACTGAAATCAACGATGCACCAATATTCTAAAGCTTCTTGCATTTATCTCTTCTCGATTCCCTTTCATCACGATATCGGAAACATCGACAGAAATAAAAATTATTTATTTAATTTTAGTGAATCCATTATATACTGGTAAAAAAAGTTTATAAAAATTAAATAAAACCAATTTCGTAGGGAAGAAAAAAAAGCTCATAAATCCCGTGTACAATAAAATATCAAATAAACAAATTAATTGCTAAAATTTATATATAGTAGCATCGTGACAGAAATAGTTTGGGCTACCACGTGGTAGTTGATGTGTTAGAGATTATTAAAGGTCACACTGGTTTAATTTTCAATACATCATCGAAAAATATTTATTCATCGGTTGGCTCGTTTGATGAATGATAAATACGAAAGAAAAGAAATACATATTATTCTTTAAACTTCGAACATTATAAAGTTGAGTCGAATGTCTAATATTAATAAGATTATTGAATGTCATTATTCGCACCAATTGACGACTGTTGAAATCCAAAAGTCACCGAATGGTCAGTCACCGACCAATCACGGGCTACCCAAATTCTTAATTTGCACGCATCACCGCACCTCTTGATCAGCAAAAAACTGGCTGGCAGACCAAAGAGCATTATATAAACAAATAACCAAAAGAAAAGGGAAACAAAATTCCTTATTATTTTATGTGTAAAAATTAATTTATTCCTCAAGCATCTGCTTATAAATGGTTAATTTGCATTTTGATGAGAACTTTTCGTGGCAATATGATATATTTTTTACAATTTATGAATGAGCTAAATGTCAAATATATATATAGAGGAGATGAATGCAAATAATTAATTCGTTTTTATATATAATTGTTATCCTATACATTGATGGGTGCACCTTCTGGATGACATTCCTTGTCCGTTTTATTAATTATTATTATTACTATTATTTTAAATTCTCAAAGATGTTCTTGAAAATATTTTGTGAAAATATCACATCGATTGTCGCCTCACACATCCATTGGAGTACGAGTACGAGTATGAGTATGAGTATGAGTATGAGTATGAAATTATTTTCATAATTTTTCCGATAATGTGTAATTTAAATTTTTAATATGTTTAAATATATAAAAATTGTCTTTAAAATCATAAAACAAAAATACAATTAAAATGATATTTTTATAACATCACGGCATGACACTATAAAACGATCAAAGAAATTAAAATTAAATTAAAAATACAAAAACTTGACTAAAAAATTAAAACATTAAAAAAATGTGATTTATATTAATCTCTACTGAATACTGATTAAGTTTTGAAATATCTGTAGAAAATATGATGAAAAATTATTTAATATACAAAAAAAGGAGTTAGAATCATATTAATATTTTTATATATGAGCATTTACTAAAAAACATAAAGGATATTTAAGAACCTATTTATTTTTTCAAAATGGTCATTAGCTCTTTTCATATTTGACGAGAGTTTTATGCATTTCCACCCTAAAATTTTTTGTATAACTTAGATTTAGCTAGTGTTTCTAGATTGCTTCCAGTGAATGTTTTGTGAAAGAGAATTTCAAAAATGCTTCCTAAAAATAATTTCAAACACTACCTAATTCAGATCCGGAAAACTTATAAATTGTAAGCTCTAAAACAACTTAAAAGCTATTTTTAAGAGCTTAAAGCTCTTCCAAACACCCTCTTAAGTAAGAATTAAGACAATGTAATCTTCTCGCAACAATGCAGCTTGCCAGCTCATATCAACTCATAAGAAATTTATCTCCGTGTTTAAATAATTTTTATAATAATTTAGTTAATTAATTTTTTTCAGACAAAAAGGTATGAAATATCCGAGTATATATATATATATGCTTAAGAAATTTTAATGGTAAAGGTAATTAATTATTATTCAATATATTATGAACATATATTGAATTCTTTTTCTTCTCGAAACATATATAAATTTAATACACAAAAACTCCTATGAGACGATGGACCAATTTTTTTGAGACAGTTCTCCTATTCAATCGATCGATCTCACTCATGAAAATGTATTACTTTATATATCAAATAAAATATAATATTTTTTAAATACATTCCTACATTCATCCGTGTAATTGAGTTAGGCATTGGATATTACTGAATACCAAATATACTCTTTAGCTGTGAGAGTAGAGGTTGGTCTAGGAATCAAAATATGTGGGAAGTGCACTTAAGATAAAAAGGGACCATCTTTTAAGTTTAATATAGAGAACTTTTTAATTTTTGGAAAAAAAAACATGCATAAATTAAATTACATTGCTTTTAAAACTTTAAAAAAAAAAAAAAAAAAAAAAAAAACTATCTCCTCCTTATAAAGTTGGATCAAGAACTTGGAACAAAAGGAAGCACATTAAGATATATAAAAACCACATATCTCACGTTTGAGACGAGATATCATGTTCGAGACATAACTATAACAATCCAAAACCGACGAAAAAGGTACCAACAACGATGATCAAAGGAACAAACGTGAGTTTTCCGCAGTCCCTCCGAAAGAGAAAAGTTAATCCGAAGAAAGAAGATAAAGCTCAACGTACACTACACAAATCCCATTTCCCTTTCGCAATCATTTTCAAACATGGAAAACTTCTTCACTCAAAATAAACTACTAAAATAAACAAAGCAACACATTATGCATAATAAAGGGGCGATTTCTGCACTTCCACCGACTGAGACTCTTTTTTCCCACAAAAAAAACTTGAATATATATTTAAACACAAGCAAGATTCTCTGGTGTAAAACAAAGTGACAATCAATGGGCCCAGAGATTGATTATACGGCATTTATCCATCACGGGTAGCTAAAATACAACACGCATTATCTTTTGCATTAATCCTTATAAATCCCACACCTTTTCAAGATTTAATTTTTATACACACTCTGTTTTCGCTTCCAAATTCTTAGAATAGAACGGACCCTTTTCTCTCTTCTTTTGCAGCGGCTCATACCAACTCGATGGCTCCTCTAGGACACGTTTGTTCCCTCTCTTTCTACGTATTTTGCATCATTGTGTCGAATTCCAGGCTGATTTCGGGCCAGAGCAAGCCCGTGTTCGCCTGCGATGTTTCGAGCAATCCGGGGCTGAAGAATCTCAGCTTCTGTGATTCGTCATTGGATTTAAAAACCAGGGTGAGTGATCTGGTGAGCAGGCTGACACTTGCAGGAGAAGATCGGGTGGCTCGTGAATGGTGCCAAGGGGGTCAACAGGCTCGGAATCCCGAATTACCAGTGGTGGTCCGAGGCTTTACATGGAGTCTCCTACGTCGGGCCTGGAACCAAGTTTTCGGGCCTGGTTCCTGGCGCCACTAGCTTCCCTCAGGTCCTCCTCACTGCTGCCACTTTCAATGAATCACTCTTTGAATCCATTGGAAAGGTAAAATGCCTGTCATTGATTCTTCATTGCTTTTCATCACTTCCCTTCTGTAGTAGCTAGTACTGGGATTGCTTCCATATTTTCGTGGTTTTTTATTTTATACTTATTTAATGAATATATAACATTTATGTTTGAGACAGAGAGAGTGTTTGTTTTCGAGAGATAGGTCGGCGATTAGTATATAAGCAATGCTCGTATGTTAGATCTAACGGCCCATGTTTTCTGCGGACGAAATGTTCATATGAATATCTCGCTTGCATAAAAAGATGGATCGTTACATTGAGTACTAACACAATGGGGTAGCATCGACCAATTCATTTTGGAACTGGATTCCATGACTGGAAAACCTCGTCGGTTATTTTTAGTATTTTGTCAGTGGATTCTTGAATTTTGCAGACATGATGAGCAGAGAAAAGAGTTTCAGACCAGCATTAATATCGTTTTTTGTCCACTGCAAAACAAAGTTTTCTAAATGTGCAATTTAATGTATATGGTTGAAGCTGGTGGTTGGCTGAATTTATGCTCCAGTGATCAATGTGGACACTGGAATTTGAGTACTTTCGAATGTTTATCGATAATCTTTCTTGATAAATATATATATATATTTTTATTGGAGTCCAGTTGTTCACTTTCATTCAAGTTCAACAGATTTTTTTAGTTCTAAATTTTTGTGATAATATCGTGAAAGTGGAATCGATCCATACATGTGTTGAGGAATAATACTTTTAAAGTAAAAAATAATGTTTTTCGTGAGTTGAGTTCGGTTGGACATCTTTATAACAAAATTGTCATGTAAAAAGTTGCTTTTGTTTAGATATGCACATAATTTTCATGAGTTTAACAAATACATGTCACCATCCCATTGTATTCTTTAATATTTTATTTAGTGCGTTGGTTTACGCTAATTCAGACGGCAAGAGTGGTATTGAATGTTGTTGTTGATGAATTTGTACCATGATGTCGTGTTATAGACGTTGTCATGCTGATTGATCATATTAAATATTTTTCAGGATCTTGGATGTTATTATATCATCTTTTTATAGTCATGAAACATACTATATACACATATACATAATTTTGTATATTCTTCGCATCAAAATTGTATATCCAGTGAGTGAGTATCATCTTAGTAATACTCACGTAAGTGTTCGACACCACGTATAACCACTTTAAGAATGTTTCGAATTGAATCGGAGCTCAAGATGGAGTTAATATAATTCACGTGATGGAACTTTTTTTAGCCTGAGTTGGACCAAAAAGTTCGTCTTTTTAGCTTTGAGTTTGACTCAAGAATATGAAATATGAATATTATAAGTCAAAATTCGATTTATTTGTATCCCTAGTTCAAAACCCTTATAACCTATAGAGCATGCATATGGTAGGTTAATATTTAATTTATGTAGAGGGCAAATCACTTATAGGATATTTTTTAGATTTGAGACGCAGAAAGCCTATGTAGTGGTAAAGTAGTTGATTTTGAAGGACAATTTATGTTATTCATACACCTGCTTCACGATTTTGACATTTTAATAATCAAAAAAGCCCTTTGCTTTAATATTATTAATCATTGTGACAGTGAGTGGGTCTGATTTAGACTTGTTAACTACATATTGAGTTGGTTTAGGGAAAATCTCATGACATGCAATATCTAATCATGCATGTAAATCAATATACGGGTATATTGAATAAATGACGTGAATCCCACTTGTAACGATAAATGACTAAAAACTCTAAAGACAGTTGTTCTTTCCCACTCGATATTGACTCCTCGAAAATCTTGATGTTTATAGGTGGTCTCAACGGAGGCAAGAGCGATGTACAACGTTGGATTAGCCGGATTGACGTTTTGGTCGCCAAATATCAACATTTTCCGGGACCCCAGATGGGGACGGGGCCAAGAAACCCCGGGAGAAGACCCTGTACTATCGAGCAAATATGGAGCAGCATATGTTCGAGGTCTGCAGCAAAGAGATGATGGTGATAAAGAGAGACTCAAAGTTGCTGCTTGCTGCAAACACTACACGGCTTATGATCTTGATAATTGGAAAGGGTTCCAAAGATACAATTTTGATGCTGTGGTATTGATTTATGTTGGATTTGAATCTCCGTATGCTATTTGAAATTTTCATTGGCTTTTGATCATTCGCGGGATCTTCGTCTTTAGGTGACAAAGCAAGATATGGATGATACGTTCCAGCCCCCGTTCAAGAGCTGTGTTCTTGATGGAAATGTTGCTAGTGTGATGTGTTCCTATAATCAAGTCAATGGCAAGCCAACTTGTGGTGATCCTGATCTGTTAGCTGGCGTGATTCGAGGCCAATGGAACCTGAATGGGTACATGGTTGTTGATTTTTTGCCATAAAGTCATAGAACTTTTCCCTGTTTCTTAAATTTTGATTTCTACAGGTACATTGTTACAGATTGTGATTCTTTGAATGAGATGTTTTATACTCAAAAGTACACCAAAACACCAGAAGAAACAGCTGCTCTGTCCTTGAACTCAGGTCTGTTTTGTGTAACAGAGTGAAAATGCTGTGATTTTTGGATCCGTTTGGATACAGAAAACGTGACTTCGTTTTTTGCGCAGGCTTGGATCTTAACTGTGGAGATTTCTTGAGCAGTTTCACACTAGGTGCGGTGACCAAGGGACTGGTTAACGAGACAGTAATCGACGGAGCCATCTCTAACAATTTTGGGACAATGATGAGATTAGGATTCTTTGATGGTGATCCTAGTAAACAGAAATATGGAAACCTTGGTCCAAAGGACGTCTGTACTGAGGCAAACCAAGAACTTGCACGTGAAGCTGCACGACAAGGGATCGTTTTGCTCAAGAACACGAAAGGGTCGTTGCCCTTGTCTGCCACTTCCATCAAGAACTTGGCAGTCATTGGTCCTAACTCGAATGCAACTCACACCATGCTCGGGAACTACGAAGGTATACATATCAAAAATCTCTTCACAAACTCGGTTTTCTTGTTTTTCGACACTTAAGCTAGCTTACTACTGTTTTCAGGCACTCCGTGCAAGTACACAAGTCCACTGCAGGGTCTAGCAGCCTTGGTTGCAACAGTGTATCAGCCTGGTTGTGCAGATGTGAAGTGTGCTACTGCTCAAGTAGACGCGGCCAAGAAAGTAGCATCAACGGCTGATGCTGTTGTTATGGTGATGGGCTCGGATCAATCTGTTGAGGCCGAAAGCCTCGACAGAGTCGACATCACTCTTCCAGGGCAGCAGCAACTTTTGATAAACTCGGTCGCAGGAGTGTCAAAAGGACCTGTGATTCTAGTCTTAATGACCGGAGGAGGCATGGACGTGCAGTTTGCGAAAGATAATCCTAATATTACAAGCATTCTCTGGGTAGGTTTCCCGGGAGAAGCCGGAGGAGCAGCGATCGCAGATGTAATCTTCGGATTGCATAATCCAGGTACCGTTTCTTGAAGTTGTAAGAAAATGTAAATACTCTGAATCTTTAGTCCAAATTCACACAGAAACTGAAATACATTTTCACTTGTGGTGCTGCAGGAGGAAAACTACCAATGACTTGGTACCCACAATCATATGTAAACCAAGTTAACATGACAAATATGAACATGAGGACCGGACCCTGCGACCGGATACCCCGGTAGGACATATCGTTTCTACAAGGGAGACACTGTTTTTTCATTCGGGGACGGTCTAAGTTACTCCCAATTCTCTCACAGCTTAGTGAAAGCTCCACAGCTCGTATCCGTGCCATTGCAAGAAGATCATGAATGCCATTCATCTGCATGCATGTCCATTTACGCGGTGGAAGAAACTTGCAAGAACGTGGCATTCGACATTCATGTGAGAGTCAAAAACACAGGAAAAATGAGCGGAAGCCACACCGTTTTCTTGTATTCGACCCCTCCAGAAGTTCACAATTCACCTCAGAAACACTTGCTAGACTTTGAAAAGCTGCATTTGACACCACAGGGGGAAGGGTTGGTTCGATTCAGCGTCGACGTTTGCAAGCATTTGAGCGTGGTGGATGAAGATGGCAATCGAAAGGTGGCGCTGGGGCAGCATGTGCTTCATGTTGGAACATTGACACACACATTGAATGTGAGGATTTGAAGAAACAATCCTCATGTTTGGTTAATTATTTGCATCTTCATAATTATTTTCTTGACCTCTCATTTTCCCACCAAAGAAAGGAAAGGAGAGATGTAGCACAAGAATGAATAGTGTAAGAAATTAATGTTATCATTATTAAATGAAAACAATTGCTGCAAAAATTTCTTCTGAAGTTCATTCTTTTGAATGCCAACTTGTGTT
Source organism: Henckelia pumila (assembly GCF_033568475.1). Taxonomy (NCBI): domain Eukaryota; kingdom Viridiplantae; phylum Streptophyta; class Magnoliopsida; order Lamiales; family Gesneriaceae; genus Henckelia; species Henckelia pumila. Next base: position 74,848,243 of record NC_133123.1, read on the forward strand.
GTCAAAACATTGTGAAAGGAAGACTAAGATTTTGTCTTCAATTTTCCTTTTTTTCTCAATTTATTACTAAAATCAAATGCTATTTTTTTATTAAAAAAAAAACTAGCATGAAAATCTATCGTCACTACCTTTCAATATGTACGGAACCCCGAGCTAATGCAGTGGACTACCTCTCACAGTCACTATCTCTCGATGTATTCTGAATAAACCCCGAGCTAATGCAAAGACTATCTCCTTGATTTCAGCATTGGTAAAATGTTAATCGTCGAATTTGTGTTTTATGTTTTTGTCAAATAAGATTATTATCTGATTGGGCCAATTTATGAAAAATTAGTTGGGCTCTTTTCCTATTTTGAAAATAAAATATTCTCAATAGACAGCCCAATTCTTTACGGGTTTACTTCAACATTTTGTCTCTTGTGTTGTATTTGAATTTGTGGATTTGATTTGGAGAACAATTTAATAGAGGGATTTCAAATGACACGCATTTTTTTTTTTTTTGAATTTCACCACAACCATTGAAATTGTGTAACTTTTTATAGTATGCAGCGGAATTGAAATTCATTTGAATTTTGTTCATCCAAATAATTCAAGAAATCTAAAATTATTATCTTAAATGCATCCATTCAAACATAACCTTAGTGAAATTCGTTGGCCTAATTTTATCGGATTGGACTTTTTTTTTTTTTTACAAGCATTGGACTTTTTTTTTCAACACACATTGGAAAAAAAAAGGTTTAATTTTGTTATGTGGTAAGTTTAATTATAATTTATATAGACACCATCAATTTGGAAAAATGTTTTGGCACAGTATAAAAAAATAGTAATGAAAAAGTATGGAAATATAATATTTAAATATTTTAATTATTTGTGTTTAAATAATTTTCATTTTATTTATTTTAAAAAAAAATTCTAAACAAAATTTCAAATTCGAATATTTTTTTATTGTCAAGCTTTTTCCATCGAAAAAGTTATTAGATATTGATATACTAGTTTGTTTCCAAAACAAAAAAAAAACAAAAAAAAAAAGGAAAGGAAAGGAAAGGAAAGAAAAGAAAAGAAAAGAAAAAAAAGATAGAAATATACTAGTTGTAGCCGATGCATACGTGTATACTTGTGTGCAAAAATAGTAGTCAAAATGAAAGATATTACAGTTCACAGTTTGAAATTCATATCCAAAGAGGGACAAAAAAATGAATTTATTGTCCAAGAACATACAGTTTTTTTTATTTTTTCTCTCATGTTTTTTTTGTCTGATTTAAATATCGGAGGGATCACGCTAGAAAGAATCTCGACGCCTCTAATCGGTTTTTTTATGATTTTCAGACAAAGACATATGAAAGAATAAAAAAAATTGGATTGACATCAATATCCAAAGAGAAACAAAAAAATGTATTTATTGTTTGGCCAAGTACATACACACAACTTTACATGAAAAAATCATTCTGAAATTGGAGAAGAAAATTCATGATCACACGATTCCTTACCAATATTCATATTTGATTATAATAGTTGCCACCAACAAAATCAAGAAATGACATCTAGCAATTGGCAAAAACAATGATTGATATTTAATTATTTGGCATTTTATTCTAAGCAAGTTTCCTATTACGACCATTTCCCCAAATATTTATATTAAATAACTCTCGAACTGCATCGCGTATGATCATAAGTATTTTGTTTTTTCTTTGTTTTTACTTTTTTTATCAGCGATATTATTCGAATTGATGATATTATTCGAATGTAAGATCAAATAATCACGAATTCAATTTCTTATAAAAAGTTAAAAATATTTTCTCGATCGAACCTATCACACTAAATTTATCTAATACTACTTTATTTTTTTGACAAGATCTAATACTACTTCATTAAACTCAAAAGATAGAACCATAATTAACAACTACGATTTCACCGTCAAAAAAATAAATGAGTATAAGATTCCATTGCCTCGAACTAGGACCATTGGCATTGCCAAGTGGACAAATATGGCGTCACTCTAGATCCCATCACCGTATATTAATTAAACTACAAGATTTTAATTGAAAAAGAACAACTCCTTTCCCAAGAACAAGTTGCCACAAAATAGCTTGACTTTCTTGTTTTGAAAGTTCACCTATTATTATTTAAACAAAACGATTGTAGCCATTGGCATGAACAAAGTGTCACCAATCTTTATTCTTAGCATCAACATTATTTTTTTAAATCCCAACATAGGATTTTAATTTGTTTTTATTACATGTATAAACATATATATCATCTTATTTTTCAATCAGTTTCTGCAATAGCTGTCATTCATTTTATTATACGAATGATAGAATTATGTCATTCTAAAAAAAATTGTTTAACCATTTAATACGAAAGATTATAGATTTGTTGCTTTCACATCCTAATTTCAAGTTTTCAACTAACTTTATAATCGAGTTCGATTAATGGATAGATCAAATAAGCAAACTTGAAAAATAATATAAAATATCGGTATTCCATTGTATAACATATATATCATATACACCTGAAAAATTATATAAAAATTTAATAAATTTGATTTTTTTAAAAAATAAATAAGATTATATAAATTTTCTATCGTTGAAACACGATTTCGATTTTTACAATATATATCAGCACCCAAAAAAATAAAATAAGTGATTGATCAAAGGATTTGGTAAGATAAGGACAGGCCATTTACATAAGATAATCCCAGATTCAATATAAAATTATTAATCCTACGTGTCTCTTAATTGTATCTTCTTGAATATTCAGCTGCCTTGTTGGGGCAATTGAATATCCACCCACTTGGTTACGTCACTGGATTAAGATTATAATATTCCATTACAGTTAGGTCATCTCTATTTGTATTTTCCATTATTGATTTACACGTTTCGAGTTTTTCTTAAAATCTCTTTCGATGTAAACGAATTGAATTGTTGTGAGTTATTTAAAGTTCTGTTCGATAAAAAATTTGTTTGAGTTCGTCGTAAAGCTTATAGAGTTGAGCTCGAGGTTGACGAGTTTTATATTTTTTTAGTTGTTAATTTGTTGTTTTGGTAATTTAGGAAAGAATTTACTCTTTTCTGTCATAGATTTTTTTTAAAGAGTTGATCCTGAAAGGGACCCCATCGCACATGAGTCAGAGGTTTAATATTGACTCATGCGGGAGTTAAATCGATGGATGTGCAAGAGGGGTAGTGACCTGAGGGAGGGAGCAACATGGCCAATCCCCAGAGCATACCCCCACAATATTTTCAGCAGTGAATATGTTCCACACGAGGATCGAACCCGCAACGCTGTGGAATTTTTTCTCACGTCACATCAGGCCTTACCAATTCGCCTATGCCCCTGTGAGCTCTTTTCTGTCATAAATTATAATTAATTATAGAGGTTCATTCTATTATATGTTCGAACTCAATTTTATCTTTAACGAGCTCAAATAAAACTCAAGCTTGAGCTCAATTGTATGTTTGTCGAGCTAAAAAAAAAAGAGCTCTCTCTTAACGAGTCGAGCTCGAGTTAGGCTAGTTAAATAAGATAAATGAGCTATTAATGAACCAAGATCGAGCCTTTATCTATATATATATATATATATATATATATATATATATATTAAACAATCCAATTTCAAGTCTGATATCGTTCCACCCGACCCATTTACATCCCTAATTTCTCGTACCAAAATATATCGTTTGATTCAAATTATGAGATAATAAATGATTTATAATAAATGAATATTTATAGAATTTGAGTCAAGTGTTAGATAAAATAAACATGAGTTACATGACATGTCATCATCAAATAATTTATGAGAGAAACGGTGAATTGATTTTTCATTGATAAATTAAATTTCGGAGTAACGTTTATCTGAGTCGTCGGTATGAAAAGTAAAAACGATAATGTTTTATTTAAAAAAAAACCAAAAGATAATATTAAGTAACGACTAATTTAGGTCGTGGATTTATTAAAGGAATCAACATTGTTGCTTTGTCGCGGCGAAAGGCTAATATGGTTGAATTAATGACATGTCAAATAAGAGAAAAGTATTGCCAATAATTTTGAAGAAAAATAGTTGACAATTGATGGAGCTAAGGAAGTTGACCGTTTTAATGTGCGGGGCCACATTTCTAATTATGTCGAGTGATTCACTTTTATTTCAAACACCATATTTATTTTAATTCTTGTTCAAACTATCATCTCTATTAAGTATTATCTATACTTATTTTGTATCACAAATAAAATACGAAAAACTCATATTAGATGGTTTCAAAAAAAAACTCATATAAGATATATAGTTTTAAAGAGAAGAGTCCCAAGTAGGGGTGCAAACGAATCGAATCGAGCCGAATAATGGTAAAATTTTAAGGCTCGAATTCGGCTTGATAAGAGTATATTCGAGTTCGAGCTCGATTCGAAGTTCGATAATTTCAAATATTCTGGCTCGAGTTCGACTCGAAATGAAGTTCGAGTTCGGTTCGAAATATTCGAACATATTCGGATATTATGGTTCGAAAAGTTCGAAATGTTCGAAAAAGTTCGAAAAATATATATTTATTATATAATTATATTATATTAATTAAATATTAAGGCTCGCGAACTATCGAATAGAGTAATTTCGGCTCGAGCTCGGCTCGAAAAAAAGTTCGAACATGCTCGAATTCGGCTCGAATTCGATAAGCTCGAATACGAATCAAATATTTATCGAGCGGGCTCGTAAAGCTCACGAACAGGTTCGGTTCGTTTGCACCCCTTGTCCCAAGTATTAATTTTGATGAAATTGAATCTCCTCAACCATTGTCATCAAGAGTCAAAACTAGTTTTTTTCTTTCCAAGAGCTGTTATACTCAATAGCACCAGTTTTTATATGTCTGTTGGCTTTACCGTTTTTTAAAAATATGTATATACGTAGTTCAAGTTTTCGCCCGATTCACAATTCAATTTAATAAATACCACCGCAGCAAATGTACATGATCGACGAATTAAGCGATCACATGACCTAATATTCTACTTTGATTTACATATTAATTTTATGACACGAATATCATATGTGATTTGATTTATAAAAAAATATTATTTTTTATTATAAAAATGAAAGTGTTTGACCCGTTTCACGAATATAAATCAATTAAATTGTCCCACGTCTACCTACTCCTAATATTAATACTGCGTTTTTTTTTTCAACCTTACCAAATATCTAGTCTAATTATCATATTTTCTCTATCTCTCTTTTAAATTAATCTACCACTGTCATTAATATTTGAACTACTACGAGTACTTTTTTTATTATATATTAAAACTCTCATTAAATAAAATGAAAATTTTATTTTATTTTTCTTTTTTAAACTTGTTTGAGAACATATAAAAGCCTATTTATATGTGACACATGAAGTATATGACACACACTTATTAAACCCAATTAAGTAAATTGAAACCGATGCTTTTATTATTAGCTATTTTCAACTACGTTGATTAATTGGGACAATACTTCAAATATTGGATTGGCGCCATCAAAGATGAATATCGATTGAATTAATAACATTCGTAATATACATATGCACTCAAACCTATAAATTAATAATATTGAATCATTGAATTTTATTAATTTATAGAGCTATTAATTAATTGATTATAAATTAATAATTTATTATATTCAAAAGTGCATTTTTTATGTAAACTAATATATAATAATTCAATAATTCAATAAATATATATATATATATAAATTAAATACTTCAATCAAAAAAATATATATAATAATTAAAAACTTTCAACAAATATATATATAATTAAATTGATGTAGCACTAGAAGTTTCTATATTATGTACTAAAAATGTTTTCATATTATTCAGATGAAATGAATGTATCCATAAAATATAAATGTGGAATTTGAATATCGATATATTTATCTATATTATTAAAAAAAATATTCAGTTTACGAGTTTTGTCACTTTAGAGTTTAAACTAGAGTTTATATTTATTTTGATGTTTTTTCCACCTCTCCATGTTGCCAATCTAAAATCTAAAATTTTTATTATAGTAATAAATTATTTTAAAAATAACATAAAGCATCATATTTAAATAAATATTCTAATTTATTAACTCAAAAACTACTTAATCCGAAAATATTTTATAAGAAATTAGTGCTCATAATAGGATATAAGTGAAAAATAGGAGAAATTTGAGGGGGCGAAATGAAATTAAGCAAGTTGCGTGCGGTGTAATTAACGACCCTGGCGGGGGGCCATTACGTTGTTGAGGCGTCACACACTATTAATTTTCCCAAATTATTTAAGATTTTTCAGCCAATCATATTCGTTTAAAATGCCCTGTCTCTTTCCGACACGTGTACCTGCATAGGTACCCGCGCCAGTTCTTTGTCCTATTACCAACGTGTTTTAAAATTATTCTTCTTCACATTTTCAGTTGACATTATTAGCTTGGGTGAGCTACATCGGGTGGAGCTAAGCCCTTGGATTAAGAAAAGGCTCATATGATAATATGTGAGTCCCACATATTTTTATGTGGGCCCTATTGATTCAAAGGCTATTAGTCTCACCCTATTAGCTTAGCTCCACAAATCAATAATCAATTTTATTCCCAATTCAATTATAATACGAGTTTATTTTACGATTCGAATCAAACCCTTCATCCATTTCAATTTTAAGTTCTAATGAAAAAAATATGAGTGAGATTTCATCGATCTAGATTGTTATGTAGTAGATTTTTGTAAAAACGACGGTTTTTTTTGTGACGTAGAAATCCGCAGCCGCTATCTTTCGATGCGCTTTGGATAAACCTATGTACTAACGCAATAGCCTGCAAATTACGCTAATCAGGTAAACCACACTGGGCAAGCACTGTGTGACAGACTAGTTCAAGAAAGTGTTGGCAAGGAGAATCGAACTCCTGACCTCTGGCCAAGAGTTCACCTAATGCAATAGCCTTCAAACTACGCTAATCAGATAAAACAACGGTTTTTTTAACGATTTTAATCACGACTACTAATGTCAAAGTTGTATTGTATATTTCAACCATATATTTATCTCACGCACAACACGGAGCATACGCGGGGGTTCAAGGGGATCCCAATTAACGTACAAGTTTTGGTGCGTTGAGTACTTGAGAGAGGCTGGAAAGGGAGCTGTTTGATTCCAGGAATCGTGTACCTAAAGACCTAATTATTGTAGATTCCATCAACACCCAATAAATTCCTTACTTGGCTTTAGTATTTATAATAATATATATACATCACAAATAAATGGAAACTTGGAAAATTATAAACCACATCTTAAAATTTAAATTAAAATATTTCCACTTGTCTATACTCTATACCGTACTTTAAAGGTAAAAATCCCTTCTTTATTCTATAATAGGTGCTTTGAAATGTTTCTATTCTTTTTTAATATGTTTTATTTGAGACGGTCTCATTTCACGTGCCACGGGTTGATTCGACTCATATTTATAATTAAAATAAGAGTAGGTTCTAGTGTGATTGTTCCATAGAGATAAAGATTTGTGAGACGAGTTAATTCTGTCCATATTTACAATAAAAACAATATTTTTTCATATGTAATCTAATTAGAAAATCTGTCTCACAAATACTTGTGGCACCTTCTCACATGATTTTTTTTGTGTTAAATTAATACTTTTGTCATTTTTATTTTACTTTGAAACTTCAAACAAAAGATCTGTAAACAAATAAATACTCTAACAAATAAAAAACTAATTTAAAGAATATTTAACAAGAAAGTGAGTTTTCTTTGTAAGATGAATATTTTTTTAATAGATTTGAGATATATTGAATGGAGATTTCTTTAATTGAGTACGTTGTTGACAAATTATTATAACCTTTTGTCAAAAACTATAGCAAGCGGTTTATGGAATGCAGCACTTAACTAAAAAAATAATCGAACCATATATGTGGTGCAGTTTATGATTATTATTTTTAATCGCAATATTTAAGGAAAAAATAGAAAAAATGATGTAACGTTCGGAAATTTGCTACGTAAATCCGCATGCATAACTAAGAGATTTAATAAGTTTAAAATAATGTGAAAATGTGTTAAATTGTTTTTATGAGTGATTATTTAAATTATGTGATTTATTTTCATGTTTTAAATATTTTTTCGGCATTTAAATTTGTTTTCTGTGGTTTATGAATTTATTTGAGAAAGTTTATTTTATGATCGCGTAGGCGGGGCCGTGGACGGACGAGATGTTTGTTTTCACCCAAAATATTTTCGGAGATTTTTAGGAGCCTTAAAATATTATTTTAAGGTATAATTTGAAGAAAATTATGGTATTTATATATATGTATATTTAGATGTCCATTTTTACCCAAAATAAATCATTTTAATGACTTTTATTAAGTTTTAAAAATCACCTATTTTATTATTTCGGGATTTTTAAGTTTTTAGCAAATTATCATGTATTTTTTTAGTTTAAATTTTAGTAATTATCTACCCAAAGTATTTATTTAAATATTTAACCTAGACTACCCAAATATTATCCTAAGATTTTCTACCCTATCTCACGCCTCAACTCCCTAGCCGCCTCCCTCAACCTTTCTCCATCATCTTCATCGTTCCAGCAAGATTTTCACAGCCCCGTAGCCGAGCTTTTAAGATTTTATATTGGTTGGAGATCTGTTCGTCCCGGAGAGCCGTACGACGCGACATAAACGTTATTTCTTGCAAATATTCATCAAGGCACGTTTGAATCCCTTCTTGAACACCATTTAAGTCATATTATTCTGATTTTAGCATGAAAATTATGATGTTGCATGATATATGTGGTTTTAATAAAGAACATTCATGAACATGCATAGAACCTACGTTTTTAAAGCTTATGAATCAATTTTATCACGTTTTTCTGTCATGGATTGTTCTAGCTTGCTGACCAACGGGTTGAGGGTTGATATAGGGTCCCTAGGGTCGTGTTTGGATGACGGTTCAGTGGCTTTAGTCGTTGGTTTATAGATTGATCAATCGCTCAGTATGATGCCACCGACATGGATACGACCTGTTGAGAACTAAGAAATTATGATAAGACATTTTATGAGATTTATTAAATATGATGTTTATGTTTAGCATGATGATGAAGCATTATAATTATTTATTCATGTTTATATGCATAATATTTTAAGAGCATGCACGTATAATTATTATTCACGTATTTTATATGATGTGTGCTTGTGTGTGGTTTCATTTTGTTATATAAGGATAGAACGTGCTGAGCCTCTAGGCTCACTAGATTTAAATGGTGCAGGTGAGCAGAATGTTAATGAAGTTAATGTGTTCCCGACTGGTGGCGAGGGCATATGAGTATCCAGGCGGCTAGAACCCGTGACCATTGCTCTAAGATGATTTTTATGTTGAGACTAGAACATATATTTCCGCATATGTATTATTATTATAGATTTTTTAGTATATGCATGGATTTTACATTTAAGTAATTATTTTCTAAGTTTTCATGAATTTTTGTGAAAGAAATATTATTTAGGAATTTTATTATGACATTCTTATAAATTATTATTTAGTAATTATTTTTAAGTATTTAATTGAATGCGTGTTACCTTTATTGTATTTTTTGTGTATTTTTATTTTAAATTAAGTAAAGTTATTTTTAAGTACGATATATATATGTATGGGCATATATATATTTATATTCATTATTTTATAATAAGAGATTTAAAAAAAAAATTCAGTAGTAGTTTTAGGATGTTTCAAATGATGCTATGCAATTCAGTTCGAACGGTTACGCATGTTAATAAAAAATTTAATCACCTCTAATATTGGTCATGATTAACTAAATTTCCACTTTTCTGGAAATAAAATAAGAATGTTTCCGTGAATTCTTTGGTCACTAACTCACTATAGGACAAATAATTTTTAGTTACATACTAAATTTCAAAATGTAATCAGAAAAGCAATTTGGTGAATAAAACCGAGCTGAGAGATGAGCCGAATCGAGTCGAATCGAGCCGAGCCGAGCCGAACCGAGCCGAGCCGAGCCAGGTAAGCTACATGCCAAACCAGATTTATTGCTATCGGCGACAACTCCATCACCACCACTAATTTCCCCAAATCCAGACAACAAACATTGATTAAACCAGCTGCCGAAAAGTCCTTTCTAACCCTCCCTCTCACTCCATTGTGGTGCTCACAGATCCGGGGGCATATTCGTCACACAAATTGCCTTTCACTTTCCCCAAAAAGTACGTATTCTCCAAATTAGCAACCTAAAACCTCCAAATAAAACAGGGTTGTTTTGCTGATGTCATTAAAATAAATTAAATAAATTGGATTTATTTGATTGGCTGGCGATATTTAAGACTTGACGGGGCTTAACCAGCTTCTCTCTCTTTTCTCAACGCAGTGCTTTAGAATCCACTCGCTGTTTGTATTCTCTCTCAATCTTTGTTCTTTCCATTTTACCATTCATTTTTTCCGATTAAAAGTACTGGGTTCTGCCATGGATTGAGAAATTTCCCATCTTTTGCTGAAAGGGTAATTTTCTTTTCCTTTCTTGCTTGCTGAATTTTCTGTTTTGAAGGGCTGGAAATTCGTTTATTTGAGCAGAAACTGAGTTGTATGTGTATGTGGGTCTAATTAGGGGATGATTTACGATAACTAGTTGATGTATTTTTATGGTGTTCTTGTTTTCTGCATTTGGTTCACGGGAAGCTCGTTCTGTATTCTTTTGGCTGTTGCTGATTTAGGAATTGGAAAAGAGCCGACACAAGTTCTTGGACTGCTGTAGTGTCTAATTGGTCAATTGTCTTGATCGTATTTTATTTTCTCTGTTCTCGAAACAGCGAAAAACACAGATTTATGTGTTTGTGCAGTTGTGCTTTGGCTTTTTTTCAGAAGCAGTGGTCTCTAATTATGTAGTATAGTTGTCTTAAGGTTTAATATCTTTTTTTTTTTCCCCCTTTTTCATTTCATTTTGTTATGTTTGGTATGGTACATCTTCAGATCTCAGATTTAATGCTGTGATAGCAAAATTCTCGAACTGGTCATCTTGGTTTGATTTAAGTCAACTTGTGGTTTTTGCTTGATTATCTTATTGCCACGTAATTTTACTGTTTGGTAGGCGAAGGTGTTGATAGAAACATGGGAAACCGACGATTAAACTTAGCTTGTAGCTTGTAGCTTGTAACTTGTCTCATGTCAGCGGAATTAGAATGGACGGTGAAATAGGCAAGGTTTTCGATCCCATCTACTGCACTTGACTTTGGGCAAGCTGCAAGGCAATTTATTCAACTGCTTTTTTCTTGTGTCCAGCTCAGAATCACAAACCTCAGTTTTTTCTTGTAAACACTTTCCATTTTTTCTCCATTAGGAAGTGTGATAGTATGTATTAAACCTTTTTTTTGTTGTAAAATTAACTTTAGAAACTATGTTGGGATGGAGGAGTAGGAAATTCATGCCACCCTTTTTTTTCTCTTCTTTTTTTTTAAGATTTGAGCTATAGGAATTCTTGAAGTGGTTTTTCATGTTAGAATTGACCTGAAAATTGTTAGAACTCTTCCAATTTTGATTGGCCAGTCATGCAAATCTGTGGCATGAATTCATATATGGTGATATTTTTTTTTGCCATTTCGGGGAGTTTCTCGGTGTCGTGCAGGATTAAAATATTAAAATTACTTTTGCTTGTCAACTGACCTGTCCACTGCTTCGGCATCTATATATTTTTTGACTAAATGCTATACAAGGCAAAGACTAAAGATCCAATACTCCGTAGTCACTGGCTACTCATTTTTGTCTAGAAAATAAATAATCTGTTTTGACATGGACTACATATAGTTATGTGCATGTGTGTTAGTATTCCTATAAAGCTGAAGCTGTTCTTAATATTTACCCTTGTAATTTTGCATAACTTCATGGCAACTGTCTGTTGTACTTTAAACCATGCAATTCATTTATTCATAATTATAGGTTCATGAAAGTAAACCTCTTCGTCTTTTTATAACAGGTGATTGAATCTTAAGGACTCTGTACTTGCTGGCACGAATTGGAATGCCTGCTTGGGTTGAAGTTGCACTACTTTTTTATTTAAGAACCGTTATCCAGTTCTCTTAATAAGTGCTGTGCTTCTCGGAAGAAATTAATTGAATGGATAGGTCGGATACATCTGGTTTTGTGAGCGGTGGAGATAGTTTGTTTCAATTCATTTCTCTTGTTTTTTTCATTTTAATTTATGGATTTTCCTGTTAGAATCTAGTGACATTCATCCAACCGGCTGGCCCTTCATTCCTTCACATATAGTATAGGGATAAGTAAACCTTAAAATGAACATGTATTCTGCTTTTTGTGGCGATTTTGCTAAGAATGGTAAGGTCGGAGATACCACTCTACGATTGGATGGCTTTGGCTACAGTGTTCGTGAAACTGCCACATTTGGTGGCATTCAAAGTAATAGTGGTGATCGAGGAAATCGCACAAATGCTCCAGATGATGGGTGCAAATTAGTCCTTGGACTAGGACCGACCCCGAGTGCATATTCGAACGAGTATTCACCTTCGGTGCATAATAAAGCCAAAGAAATTGCAAATATGTACAATCAAGAACTATCATCTCAACGTGACTCGATTCTGAAGTTAGGGCTGTCTGGTGGCACTGATGTGGTTTCCAATGTACTCGAGTTTTCAGCTTCCACTCAAAGTCCTTTTGATGCAACTCATCTTCCAGATCAAATTTCTACAGATGGTTGTAGATTTGCTGCCCCTGTAGATGATGAGGGTTCTACATCAGCTAAGAAATCGGGTGGATACATGAGGAGACTTATTTTGGCACCGAGGATGGAAGCCTCCAAGATTTTGATGACCCCAAATAAGTTTCTTGAAATCAGTGTGAAATCCAATATACAACTTTCGCAGCCGAGTTCCGAACAGTCAGCTATCTCAAATTACACCATGAGTGCAGTTTCTGAGCCTGGAAGTGCTACAATGTCTTCAGATCGCAGAGGGAGCAACACAAAACGATGCCTGTTTTCTGGATGTATGAAAGGATCACGAGGAGCAACGGGTCTGTGTATTGGTCATGGAGGCGGCCAGAGATGCCAGAAGCCCGGATGCAATAAAGGTGCTGAGAGTCGTACCGCTTACTGCAAAGCCCATGGAGGAGGGAATCGGTGCCAGCATCTAGGATGCACTAAAAGTGCCGAGGGAAAGACGGATCACTGCATAGCACATGGTGGGGGAAGACGTTGCGGTTTTACAGAAGGTTGTACCAAAGCAGCACGTGGCAGGTCCGGTCTCTGCATCAAACATGGTGGTGGAAAGAGGTGTAAGGTTTGAAGAGTGCCCCCGTAGCGCTGAGGGGCAGATTGGCCTGTGCATCTCTCACGGCGGGGGACGTCGGTGCCAGTTTCTCAGCTGTGCTAAGGGCGCTCAGGGAAGCACCATGTTCTGTAAAGCACACGGTGGAGGGAAACGATGCATATTTGCCGGATGCAACAAAGGTGCGGAAGGGAGCACTCCTCTCTGCAAAGGGCACGGTGGGGGGAAGCGTTGCCTATTTGATGGTGGAGGGATATGCCCGAAAAGTGTTCATGGTGGCACAAATTTCTGTGTTGCTCATGGCGGGGGAAAGAGGTGTGCTGTAGCAGGATGTACTAAAAGCGCTCGTGGGAAAACAGATAGTTGTGTCAAACATGGAGGTGGGAAGCGATGCAAATTTGAAAACTGTGACAAGAGTGCTCAAGGAAGCACAGATTTTTTGCAAGGCACACGGTGGTGGAAAGAGGTGCAACTGGGGCGAGGGAAAGTGCGAGAAGTTTGCTAGGGGGAAGAGTGGGCTATGTGCAGCACATAGTAGTTTGGTTCTCGGTCGAGAAACAAGCAAAGGAGGAATGATCGGACCGGGTCTCTTCCATGGTTTAGTACCCGCTTCTTCTACTGCTAGGAGCAGCTTCGAAAACACATGTTCTTCATCGGGTGTGAGCATGATATCTGATTCTATCGACTCCTCGGAGAGGCCAAGAAAACAGCAGGAGCTGATCCCACCTCAGGTTTTGGTTCCTTTGTCGATGAAGACCATGTCATGTTACTCAGGACCATCGGGTTCGGAGAAGCGAGTGGGCGAGGATGCACGAAAGAGCTTGGATTTTGCGGTCCCTGAGGGTAGAGTTCATGGTGGTGGACTCTTGTCCTTGCTAGGGGGAAATCTTAACAACGCGGTTGATGGGATTTGAATTGGCTCCACTATTTATTGCATTCAATTGTGATCTTTGTATAATGTGTAAATTATGAAGTTCTTGAGGTGGAACTTTTCTAAACACTTCCGATATTGTATTGTTATGTCCAATTGAATATCGAAATAAAAGCTGTTACTATTGTTTTTATTTCCCTACACTTTATTACATTTCAATGTTATTTGACTAGTTTCTTCAACTTGGATTAAAGATCTCAAATTTTGTTACGTCCAAACATTTATACACCACTTTAACAAAAATTATAGTTTAATTCACATCATCCTTTATATTTATTTATCGTATTTAACACTTGTATCTCTCCTCAATTACAAGTATTAAAAAACCCTATAAATAATTAATACGATTGTTAAAATATATCAAATTAATTAATTTGTGTTTAGAAAAATAAATAAACAATACTAGCCAACAAGTAACTTGAGTTGCCAGCTGAGGGGATAATGAAATTCAGTTCAGATAAACAAAGCCATGCCAACCGCACATAAAGCGGCGCAGTCGTAAAGTTCCCGCCACCGCCGCCGCAGACGCAGCCCGATGATAGTTGCTCCGGTCTCCTTCCCGATCTCTTTCCCTTCCCACTCGCATTCCCTTAACTCGAGAAAATTGATTTCAGTGAAACCACTCAATGCAACGCCCCAGCAAATCTCCCTCGACTTCTCCCCACCCACTGACAATCCTCCACAGCCCAACAAAAAAACCGCCGTGGTGGTCATCGGCGCCGGTCTAGCCGGCTTAGCTGCCGCCACTCGCCTCCAAGCCGAGGGAGTCCCTTTCGTCCTCCTCGAGGCCTCCGACGCCGTGGGCGGACGTGTTCGTACAGACTTTATCGACGGATTCACCCTCGACCGAGGCTTCCAGATTTTCATCACAGCTTATCCTGAAGCACAGAAGCTACTCGATTACGATGCCCTTGATCTCCAAAGGTTTTACTCCGGCGCGCGCGTTTACTACGACGGAAGCTTCTTCACGGTGGCGGACCCGTTGCGGCATTTCGCCGACGCCTTGCAGTCTCTGACGAATCCCATCGGTACGTTTCTTGATAAGATATTGATTGCACTGACTCGAATTGGGGTTCTGATTCAATCTGATCATGACATTTTGACTGCGGATGAAATCAAGACTATTGCCTTGTTGAGGAAAATTGGGTTCTCGGATTCGATGGTGGACAGATTCTTTCGGCCATTTTTCGGAGGGATTTTCTTCGACAGAGAGCTCGAAACCACATCCCGTCTGTTCAATTTCGTGTTCAAATGTCTCGCACTCGGGGACAACACCCTCCCCAAGAATGGCATCTCTGCAATTCCCCAACAATTGGCGGGAAAATTGAATCCAGGCTCGATCAAATTGAATTCAAGGGTTGTTTCATTGGATCAGGAATCAGAGGAGGGCGTGATCGTCAAGTTAGAAAATGGGGAAGTTTTACAAAGTGATCTTGGAGTCATAGTAGCCATTGAAGAGTTTGAAGCTGTGAATCTTCTGGCAGGGAAAATGGATCCGAATCGGGTCAAGAAACCAGCTCGGAGCACAGTTTGTTTGTATTTCTCAGTAGACAGCGAAAAGGTCCCGGTTAAAGATCCGATACTGTTTCTAAACGGGTCGGGTCGAGGGATAGTTAACAACATGTTCTTCGCAACAAATGTGGCTCCTTCTTATGCCCCGCCCGGAAAGGCTTTGGTGTCTGTGTCTCTTATTGGGCTATACGACACCGTTCCGGATCAAGAATTGGCGGAACGGGTGGTGAAGGAGTTGTCGGGTTGGTTAGGCGAGGCTTCGGTTGGGTCGTGGCGGTACTTGCGAATGTACCGGATTGGATTCGCCCAGCCGAACCAATGCCCGCCAACTGATTTGGTAGAGGATCCGAGGCTGAATCCGGGGTTGTACGTATGCGGGGATTACGTGACGAGCGCGACGTTTGATGGAGCTTTGGCCTCCGGGAGGAGGGCTGCCGAAGCTTTGTTGAAAGATAGGGCGACTGTCAAAGTGTGACGCACAAGAAGTCTTGATCGTGAGATGTTAATGTTCAAGAATGAGAACAAGTTTTTTTTTGGTTGTATGTATGTATTGTTTTGATTTCATAGTGTGATTCGTTATTTGTTTGTGATTCCGGAAAGGTGACCAATCCACTATACTTGTAGAAAAGTCCGTGTGACTGACTTTGGTTACGATTAAGTTATGTTAAAAAAGTTTCAGTTGGAGCAAAAATGTAGAAAAAGTGGTCAATCATAGTTTGATAAATGTTGTCTGTGAAAAAAAATATTCATAATTATTTATATTTAAAATTTGCAAACACTGTTTCAGTACGTCAAATTTTTAAATAAAATTTTAATTTTTAGTTAAATTTATTTATAAGTTAATTTTTAAATATTATATACTTAACAATGTAAATTTATTTTAAAAAAACCCTTAGAAACACCTGAATGTTTTTTTTAAAAATTGTTTCTCTTGAATATTTCTAAAATTTTATATATTATTCTTAAATGTTATATATTATTATTTAATATATTTATTGAGTTGATATAATTAAAATTATAGTATATATTAAAAATACTTTTTAAGCTTAATTTCCTACTAAACCCGGGAACCACATTAGCCCGATGCTGAATCTAATGAGGCTATACACGATATTTGAAGCCCACGAAAAAGCCCAACATGGAATACTTGGGCCCACATTTTGCGTAGCCTCACATTTTTCCCGAATAGAAATGTTTTGTGCACCTCATATAGTGGTAACATATAAATTATAATGTGTTTAATAGATTGCAAAATCTCTATATTCGTGTCTGATTCTTTCAACTCTCCCCTCTATATATATTTTACTTGAAAGTTTAATAGCAGCAAGTGCTTCTAAATTATAGCGGTTCAAATGTCTTCTTTAATCGAGTTCGAGCTAAAAGCACTATCCCGAGTTCAAAGGTCTTTAAAGTTTAATCAAGTTCGAGCGGCTTCTATACGTAAAAGCTCTATCCTGAGTTCCCACACTCGATCAGCACTAGGGGTGAAAGAAATTAATTATCGAATTTTCGATATACTGATATTACCGTATTAAAAAAATATCGAATTTTCGGTATACCAAAGATTTTGGTACGATAACAATATGAAATTTAAAAATTTCGATATATATCGGAATACCACGATATCGAAATAATATATAAAAATATATCATATTTTTAAATAATAAATCTATAAAATTTTAAAAATATAATGTTTTTTCGGTATAAAATCATATTCACCGATACTGTATCGAAATTTTAGTATACCGTAAAATTTCGGCATAATCAGTATATATTTATATGTATCGAAAATTTCGGTGCGATATCATTATAAAATATTCTTATACCGTAATTTTTGGTACATTATACAATATGCATTTTCGATACGGTACGATACGGTATACTACCCCATTCAGCACATTTTTTTTTTTTTTAAAAAATGCAAGTCTTAATCAATTTTTTGAATCCATTATATTAAACTGATTGATTTTATTTATTTTTCTCCTTATTTAACAAAAGCCTTTATTCCCATGAAGGCAAGTAAGTTAGGCAAAAAGGGGTGAGTTCAAGTAATGATTAAGGCGCAAAATGATAAAGATAATTTCTTTTGCCACTAAAAATTGGAAAGGGACTTCCCATTTACAGTGCGTCCACACGCACAAAGTAAGATACGAAACTGATGAAGTCCTCCGATGCAATGATATATGATATTTACCCAATTAATAAATAATGAATTTATTGAAATGTGTGACAAATCCAATCCAATCCAATTCTATCTATTTTCCAGCATTATATTTTGCCAAAATTCATAATTAATGAGAAATAAGATAAAGATATATCACACCAATAATTGAAACCGACAATTTCGTTGGGTTTTTTTGTTGTGACTGACAGACGTAGAGTCACATTGGAGAAAAAAATGTTTAAAATTGTCGAATTTGAAGCATACATGACTTAAATTGAAATTAAATGACATAAAAATTAAACTTGCAAAGAAGTAATAAATATATCGGATAATTTTTTTTAAAAAAAATACTACAGATTTTTAGATATTATCATATTAATGATAAATCAGTGGGTTAACTTATCTATGGTTTCTCATTAGGGTATTTATCTTTGTTTTTTACAAATCATTTGATGAAAATAACAAGATTTTAGAGCTCCCAAAGTACAATGATTTGGAGTTAAAAGTTTAAACCTAATTATTAGGCTCAAATCACATCCTTCATTTAGTATGTCTCATGATAGATAAATATTATGACATCTATATGTCTATGGGTACCAATACTAATAGTCTACTTGGGCATTGATCTATCTTTCTCCAATTTTGAAATAATTTGGTAGGTATGCTTTCATTTCGATTCTTAAATCACAATTTAATTAGCTAGCCTTTTGTTGTGCATGTAACATGAATATGTATACCTCAAGTTTTTAGCTTTACATATTATTCTTATCCTATTTCTCAGATCAATAAAACTAAACTAAATAAAATGTCAAATATAATATATGTGTGTTTGTTTAGAATAAGTCTCTCTTGCAGATGTCGTGAGACCGCCCAATCAGTCCATATGTAATGAAAAACAATATTTCTTCATGATAGGATCGAGTTGGAAATATATATCACAAAATTGACTTATGAAATGTTTATGATACCTGTAATGTGTAAATGAGTACGAATTAATAATAACAGAAGATGTATAATGTACAATTAATGATGATGGAATTCAAAGTGAAAGTAATGATTTGATGGATCTAAAACCGAATGAAAAGTAATAACAAACTAAATGCAAAAAACATTGGGTTTGGCCATGAAATGGACATTTTATACCCAAAAGTGAGCAATTTCCTTAGAATGTGCGGTCAATAGGCCAGGATGAAGGATAAGTGTTCTCATTTTAGTGAGAAAAATTGGCCGTATAGAAGAACCTTGCACTCAAAATTATGGACCCCCCTCCACTTTATACAACGTACCACAGATAGAATCCTTCATTTATTTATTTATTTTTGAAAATTTTTGAAGGTTAATGCAAGTTTTCAGTAAAAAAATTATCATATTCAGATAGTGTCTGCTTGAAGTTATTTTAATTATTTTCAAACTTTTAGTAAATGAAATGTTTGAAAATTATATGTAGAAATTAATAATCATTTAAAATAAATTCGTGCAAACATTATCTCGGTACGATGAAAAACGAAAGAATTTTCAACCATTGGTTATGTGCCATGATAAGTGGCTCAAGTCAATATGAAATCCCATTCTTGAATGTGCAAAAGATTAGCATTTTCCAATTCCAACGTAGGATCAAATATTATTTTGGGGACCATAGAATCTTTGTTCAAATAAAATTTATATCTGAAACCATTTTCAATGTTGTCAATCATCCTCAACCTCATTAAGAATGAAAGGTCAAACAACAAATTGGGATAAATTGAATGTAAGAAATCTATTATTTGATAAACTCAATTATGGTTAAAGTTGACTAATGGCCCACAAGTTTATGTGTACAATTTAACATCATCATCATCATTATGATAACACATATCATGACACTCAAATAAAGAATACATATCATCATACATGTTCATGCATGCATGTATGATCCAAAAGGGCAACATAAGCTAACAACATCTTTCTCTTTCATCATGACAAGTCCACGAGATATCTTATTGCACTCAAAATTTCAAACTCAAAGATACAATAATTTCATACCTTACACCTGTTACAACTTATAAGTTATAACTTCGTCGTAATTTAGAAAGAACCAATGAGAAATTCCCGTTCTACCCCTCACCCGCAACATGAAGCCGTGTAATTCGAGTGATAGATATAAAGATGGATTTGAGAGATGAATTTCAAATGACACCCATTTTTAGATGTATTCGAAATCCATGCCATTATAATACTATTGAAATAATTGTATGAGTTGACATGTAATGGATTTGCAATTCACTTGAATTTTGTCTATCTACACAAGTCAAGAAATTTGAGATCATCTTTTCAAATTCATCTATCCAAACACAATCTAAAGTTGCATCTGAATTTGAACTTAAGGATTTTAAATCCATGAAAACATATCTATTTGTTTACCTGGGTAAATCTACTTGATACCGCATTTGAAATCCCAAGTTCCCAACTAGTTATATTTTTGAATCTTTTATTGTGAATTTCAAATACATAGGTAAAATATGGCCAAAACGAATGGCCAAAATGTATTTGGTCTAATTACATTGGTAAAATATGGGCAAATAAGTCTTATATCCACATAAATCTTGGCCAATATTAATTAGCAATATTTAAATTTCCAATTTATAAAGTTTTCCCTCAAATGCCAACAAATCCCGTTACTTGAAAAGTATCCAACGTTTTGTTAATAAATATTATACCCGCCGCCCGAGTGAGAAGAAGTGGCAGCAGCACACCACAGTACTTCAATTTTTGAAAAAAGGACCCAATCCTAAAAACTATTATAATATAATTATTATATTATTATTGCATACAAAAAACAAAAGCATATGCTTCAATCTTTGATCAAAATACACACAACTTCCATTTCACGTCAAACCCCTTCATTCCCTCTCTCCTCCCACACCTCCCACTCACTATAAATACCACTGTTATTATGAATTCATTCATCACCACCACTTCATGTATATATATACTCAATCTTCAAACATTATGGTACTTATCGAGTTGTAATAATATAGTATAGATACTTTGATCAAGATTTCTTGGTTCTTTTTTGGGATTGATGGGAGATTATAGCAGCTTCAACTGCAGCAACTTGCCGCCCGGATTTCGGTTCTACCCCACAGATGAAGAGCTCGTAGTTCATTTCCTTCAACGGAAGGCGGCGCTTTTGCCTTACCACCCCGATATCATCCCGGATCTCGATCTTTATCCTCATGATCCATGGGACTTAAGTGGTAACTAATTTATATTTACACTTCTTTTTACACAAACGCAGGTACTTTAGGTGCATGCATGTATGCGACAAGTGTTGATGTGACGTTCATTTATTGGATATACATGCTTTAATTTGAACCACGCAGCTAGCTAGCTTTCGCTAGACATGCGTCCATCACGTATCAAGATTCGCTAGTTATATATCAACTCAAAAAACGTCGCAATCTTATTTGTCCTTCCTAGATCATTTTCAATTATTGAAAACAATTTAAGTTTCTATACATACAATCATTCGAATATACTAGATTATCGATCTCTATATTTTCAGTCGTCGATCTCTATGAAGATATATGATCGACAACATTTGGTGTGACACGACGCTAGTATAAAATAACTATATATAACATGGATTAATTGTGCATGTAGGTAAAGCTATGGGGGAAGGAAACAAGTGGTACTTCTATAGCAGAAGAACACAAGTAAGAGTTACCGGGAGCGGGTACTGGCAGTCACTCGGCGTGGAAGAGCCGATATACTCGAGTGAGGGCTCTAAAGTTGGCATGAAAAAATATAGCGCATTTTACATAGGGGAACCAGCTCAAGGAGTCAAAACAAATTGGATGATGGAGGAATATAGGCTCTCTGATTCTGCTCCCACAAATAATAAAGCATCAAGATCAAGGAGAAATTCCAAGATTAATGTAAGATTTAAACACTAAACTAATGTATAACTAACTACATATATATATCTTTATGGGTATTTTCAAATTGTTTCTCATGAAATGTAATAAACTTTTTTTGTTTTTGCTGTAGGATTACACTAAATGGGTCATGTGCCGAGTGTACGAGAACGACGACGACGATGACGGGACTGAGCTCTCATGCTTGGATGAGGTTTTCCTGTCGTTGGATGATCTGGATGAAATCAGCTTGCCAGATTAATTTGGCTTAGTTTAATTTAATTCCCGTAGCTGAATGTTTGTAGGATCTCAAAATATTAATGTTTTGTGTCACCAAATGTTTGTACCAATTTAATTCGAGTGTAGCATGTGACGTTTATTTCATATATATATAATTTTTCTTGTCTTAAAATTCAAAATTTATTGTTATTGTTTTTTTTTTAATTAATCATATTGAATGATGGACGTTGCTTCAAAATTCTGTACCATTGATTTAATCATTTTGTTGGGAAGATTCTCACGTGCAGGGGTTTTGCTTGTGGGGCCCAATTACATATGGGCTTTTGTTGTTGGGTTGTGAGAACACATTTTTTAAAGCTTTTATTTATTTATTTATTTATTTATTTATGTATTTCAAACTTTTTTCAACATTGATGGCTATTTGGAAATTGTCTTGTATTGTAACAAAGATAAGAAAAATAAATAAATAAATAAACAATTCCTTTTTTTTTCCTTTAGATTAATGGTTGCTAAGGTCAGCATGCGTCATTAATGATGCAACCATCCTCATATATTTGAGAACATCTAGTTACATATTCTTTTCGTTAGAGTAGGCATAAGTATGTGTGTAGCTTCCGCAATAATCAAATTTGGGAAATCAAGTTTTATGAAATCTCTGATGCACCCCCAAACTTTGCTCTATTATGCAATTTACTCCTAAATTTGGAGAACATAACTCATAGCTATTAGCTACCTAAACTGTTGTTTCATTGTTTGAAGAGAAATAAGCTAACTGTATTTGCCACCAAGTGGATCTTCAATTTAAAGGTGATAAAGTGAGAAACTGATTATCTTTAGTGGTTTTTATTAGCTAAGTTCAAGGTGTGATTGAGATTAGAGGTGCAAATAAGACAATTTGAGCTCAAGTAAAGTTTGAGCTCGAGCTCCAATCCACTCGAGTTACTCGAGCTCCAACTTAAAAGTCTGAATTCTAGCATATAGATCATGAGCTTGTGCTCGGGCTCGAACTCAGATTTGGATATGTACTGACAAAAATATATATTATTTTTCATGTTTCTAAATTAATAAATATTCGTTAATATGTTTGTGGATAAGACACAACGAATATATCCAATATTAATTAGTAACATTCTTATGGGACGTCCAAACACTTCACATGTTAAATTGATCACTCTTAGTAGTCATTTCATCATCAATGAAACCAAAGACCCGCCAAACTTGATGGCTTCAATGGCCTACCAGTCCAATCTAGCCAATAAATTGTATTATAAATAATTAAAAATTCCAACATCTAAAGAAGAAATAATAATTAAATTTTAGCACATCCTCTATATTTCTTTTTTTTATTTTATTTTATCATAACAAGTTATTTTAAAGAAGAAATAAAAAAAATTCCAGCGTTACTAATTTGAATTATTTTACATCTTATTCAACCTGCAGCAGGGGAGGAGATGTACCTAATTTACCTATCTTTGTAGCCAAGTATCCTTGTTATTATTATATATACATATACACACACACATGTGTGTGTGTTTGTGTGAATATATCACATATGACAGATACTTCACTTTTTGCAGTTCCTAGGTTGAAATTGTTCCCTCCCGATTTTTTTTTAATTGGTGGTGTGAATGCCAAATAATGCCCATGCCTACACATATATAAGTATATATATATATAAGATGCTTTGAAATCAAGTTTCATAAAACAATTCTTTGTAAAGCCATGCCTATTTACTTTGTCTCATATATAGGCAACAAAAATTATGTCAGAAAAGATGTCATGCTTACTCAGCTTCGAAAATAGGGTCATTCTATGCGATTTCATCCGATGCAGCATCCACCATTCATTGGCCTGGGCCCCATACAATCTGTGTGTGGGGCTCGGCCCCTGTGCGTGGGGCCCGGACCAATGAATTGCCCAGATCCACTGGGTGAAATTCACCCGGTGGATCATAGAAGAACCCTCGAAAATATTGGCTGATTTTTTTTATTTCTCGTTTGATTGAATCAACATTTGGATTTTCTTAGAAATTTAATGGTTTTATTCAAATCATAATTAGAAAAAACTTCTAACTAAGCAAGAATGAAGTCTCTCATGCCCCGAGAGGTATCCTAGTTGGTGGAGTAGGTGAACACTTGGACAGAGATCAAGAGTTCGATTTTCTCTACCAACACCTTCTTGGACTAGCATGTCGCAAAGAACTTGTCTAGTGCGGTGTATTACCTGACTAACTTATTTTGCAGGCTATTAAGTTAGTCCATGTATTTACTCAGTGCGCATCGAAAGATATCGACTGCGGGTTCTCACGTCATTAATTTAAAAAAAAAAAAAAGAGGTCTCTTATACATGGCCGATTAGTTTAGGGCTAGTTGATGTTCAAATCACCTCAAACAGTCAAACTTTGACTTATAATTGTTAATATTTCAAAAGTATACAATATGCATGTTTTTTTTTTAAAAAAATAAAAATAAAACACCAAGTTAAATACAAGGCCATGCTGATCTTGACAGTAAACGACCGATTCCCAGAATGTTTATGTTGTTTTGTTTTGATGCCGATATGTGAACTACAATATGCATAGATAATTTTCTCTCTCACAAATAGATCAAATATAACATAGATAAAGTGGATGATATTGATTATCTTTCACTTATGTTTTATCATTTCCCCACATTCTTCGTTCGCCTTTCACATAATGTTCTTCATTATACAATTGCCAGCAATATAATCAATCATGCCTGAACAATATATCGCACGTTATAATTTATAGTTATTATTTTATTTTTGCAACATGGGTTAGAGAGAACAACAAAATTATATATTTTCATTGCTTAGTAAAACTTCCAACTACCAACAATAGTAATCATTCCCCCCCAAACAAAATTTTTTTTTATGAGCAAAGAACATGGATGATACATCTTAGGGATCAAGTGTGAAAGGTGCAAATCCACATTAATTGTGACCAAAGGCAAGTCTCATTTTAATGTTTGAATTTTGGATTGAGAAGAGAGAATCAAATTGAGAGCAATTATGATAGCACAAGACATGCCATGCCTTTCATGGGCCAATTCCAACTTGTTCATAAAGTTTTGCATCAAATTTGAAGAGGAAAAGGAAGAAACTAATTACTAAAAGGTAATGATATGAACACAAGCCAAACTTTTTCCCACTTCCTAGTGTTCTTTTCTTGGAAATGATCGATAGTAATTATTCTTCTCGCTGATCTCATGCATAGCACAATATTTATTAAAACTACACGTCCAACCAAATTTGTACATCAATTTGTATAACACAAAAAATTTAATACAAAAATTTCATTGATCAAAATCTCATGATAAATTGAATGCAAAATATCACGATATAATAACAAAATTTCACGATATATCTGTTGTAAATATCGTTGTACACGATATTTGTTGTACCTCTAGCATTATTTTTATTAAAATATATAATTTAATTATAATCTAACTTAATATATTCGAGCTTAGTTATTAATATAAGGTATGAATTTTTTTATGGCTACAATATAATATTTTGTTTGATTGAATGATAAAGAAAAATTCAGATGGAAAGCAACTTATCCATGTTTTCCACACATCAAAGGTCAAAGCAAAAGTCAATACAACTTGTATAGATTAGAAGCACAAGAATGGAGTGTGAAGAGGGCAACTCGATTCTCTTTCACTCCACCCATGTTTCTTTTTTGTATTATTTATAATCTAAGGGATGGCTCCGTGCGGATGATAGTCATTGATTGATTAATTTTTTTTTGTCCACTGTTTGTTTCAAATTTTATATATATATAAAAAAAAAATTATGTCACGCACCATTATCTTATTTTAGTATGTCATTTATCATAATTATATTATGCATCATGCATTATCCAATCCACAGACCAATCAGTGCCTAAAACTACAGGAAAGTATTAATAATTCTTCCAATTAAACAGATGAATCTTTTGATTTATTCAATAAAAGATTAATTAGGAAGGGATAAAAGGCATGGCTTGAGATGACTTCATGCATTCATTCGACAGAAACTTGTGCAAAAGTGGAGATGCCACTTTGAAGAACAAATGGACAAAGATCAATTGAATTGTCGGGGAAATTTATGATAATAGATATTATTATTTATTGACGGATAGGATAATATCTGTTGAACAATTAATTTCTTCTTTTGATTGATGGCTGTGTTTACTGCTGAATTATATTTTGCTCCATACGGTTATTTATTATATGTAACTTTATTTCTTTTTGGCTGCAATAAGGCTGCGGGACATGTTACTTTAGGAGTCACTAAACTGGATTCAAAAGTCGAGCCACCATGATGATATTTTTATGGGAATATATCTTTATAATTTTAAGTGTATTTCATTTTCAAGTGCAGAATTGCTGAAAGATTTTCATTTTCACCAATTATTTGTCTTCTTTCAAAAAAGATGTATAGAATATAAAAGTGAAATAAATATTTAAAAGAATCCTTGTTCTAATTTCTAAAATGATCTTGCTTTTCAGTATGAGAGATGAATATTTATTTTAGTCGAGTATAAACAAATTTAAGTTTGAGAAGAAAGCTCAAAAAAAAAAATGAGGCAAAAAAAAAAAAACATTGGCAAATAGCATATTCTATTTGTTAATATGTAAAGACACATATAATATGCTGTGCTAAAAACAAAGCTACACGATTTGTGATACTGCCTAATTGAAATATAAAGTGGGTGCATGAAATAAACGAATCGGGAACCAATTGCTTTTTGATAAACATACAAAATAAAATAATGATAAGAAATACAAACGCCACAACACAAAGAAGGCCGAGCAAAACCACAATATAAACCCAAAAATCCCTTTCACAATTTGGAGATGCGTGAATTTCATTGAGAATGTAGTCTAAAATCGGACTCAGTGCAATACATAAAAGTATGAAAAATCCAAAGACAGATTTCGAGCAGACAAAAGGACATTCAATGCATGCAAAATTTAAACAGAAAATAGAGTGATGATCATGGTAGACATGAATTGGAACCAGGATTTAATATTGGGGGTGTGTGAAACAAGTTCCGGTGGGCGATTTAAAGAATTTCTGGGGCTGTAGTTTCAATTGTTCAATGCAATACCCCTTGCACTTGATTCACCAGCATCCCATCTATGATTTTCAGTGGATCAAACAGAAAAGAGAGGTAAATCGAGCCTATAGCAGTAACCGACAGCAGTTTCACATTGTGCAGACGGTAACCACCGGGGGCAACAAGATGATTGCTTCGATAATCACCATATCCAAAATTGGGGAATAAGAACACAAAAACGTGGCAGAGGAGTGAACATATATCTTATATCGGGCAGGAGTCATTTTTTTCCCCCCTCATTCCAGCTTACTCCAAAATTCAACTTTTCCAATAAACCTGAGGCTAAATGAGGTGCGGATGGTGTTGCATCTCGAAACAAACACATCTGATATCTGAGCAACGCAAAGGACAAAAGAAACAGAACAGTGATCTTTTTCCAAGAAAATAACTCCACAAAGAACCGGAATGAAGCAAGAGACAGCAGTTGCTATGTGTTGAAGATTATCTACAGAAACCGGCCACATTTTATGAGAAAGAAACTCGTCACACCTCACATTAGACAAATTTTACTAATGATGCAAGTACTCGAACCAGGGCTTTGCAACCCAAAAGGCATTTTTTTTCAACACTATATATGTTAATTTGATCCAATTAGCAAAAGCAAGCCAATCATCAACTTTCCAAAACAGCCATTCAAAAACCAGGCAGCCTGTCAAATGTTTAACAACATTAATATAGTAAACATTACAATCGAGAACAGTTTTGACGGTAAGATACGATTAAACATTAAGAAACAAGGGAAATGTTTACCTGCCAAACTCATTTGATCGTTATGGGTAGTTTGGAAGTGAAGGAAGGTGTATAGCATATTGGACAGAGCACATTAAAAATTTTGACCTCATTTCCCATTGAAAAATAACTCCGTAAACATCATGCTACGTGCATTTGTCGTTGTTACAAGAATTCAGCGGCATTTAGGTAGTTTGGCATGAAAGCAGACAACCACAGTAGCAATAATAGCATTCAAAACGGAGATCAGATTCGAATTTTCACTCAAACAAGCAAAAGGTCCCAGTGAAACACAACAGGAGAACATCTTTTCGAACACAACATAGTATATTTTAGCACCGGGTTTCACACATCAAACGTTCTTGTATCACCAACATTTCAGGAGAACACTTCATGCTATGGCAGCAGCATAAGCCACAGGATCACAAAATCTTCATCTGTGAAAGGTGAAAATTAGCTCATCAGTAACCCACGAGCTACTGAAGATTCGAAACACACATTCTCAGAACATTGCATATAAGATGAGCTGCAAAATTACCCGTGTCAGTGACCTCCGGCACCTCGGCGGTCATATGGCCCAGCACGGTCACGACCGTATCGATCACTCCCTCCATGACCTCCATTATCCCTATTGCGGCTACTAAAGCGATCTCCATTGCGATCAGGACCATAACGACTACCACCTCGGCTACCACCACTGCCACCATATCGATCATCCCTGCCCCCATATCTACCTCCACTAGTCCCATCACTAGGACACTCCCTGGCAAAGTGCCCAGGCTTTCCACACTTAAAGCACTCTCCTCCTCCACCACCACCACCACCACCACCACCACGCCCTCTTCCAAATTCTCGTCCTCGATCATGATCACGACCTCGATTACGGTCACGTGAGCGATTGTCATCGTAATCTCTTCCTGACCCTTGGTTAGAAGAAGATCTATCAACAGTTATATTTCGACCATCCAAATCAATACCATTCATGGCTTCAATGGCCTTTTCCAGAGCTTGCTTTTCATCAAAAGTGACAAATCCAAAACCACGGGAGCGACCAGTGTCCTTATCAATAACCACCTATATAGTTAAAAAATGGGCTACTCATGATAAGAAGCCTGTTTTTGTCCTCTTTGAACAAAGAAATCAATTTATGATCCCATCGAGACATTAGATTTCATTGATAAACAAAATGGGCAGGTATCTTGCAGCGGTTCTTGCTAACTGGCACCAAAACTACCCAAAAAATAACACAAAAAACCCAGTGAAGATATAGTTTTTTCCTCTTTATCAACCCAAGAAATGTAAGCATGATGAAAAGGCATGCTAAATACCGAATTATGCTAGTCACCCACTTATTTCTTCCTTGTCTCTTTATTTATCTTTAACTGAGAGATAGAGGAGTGGGGTTCTGTGTGCATGGTGGAGGGCAGTCGAAGAATAATTTCAATTGGTTCATTAGTAGGGGGCAATTACACTCTGATTATTGGAGGATACAAGAGCAAAGACCCACGTCCATTTGCTCGCTTGAAACAAAATTAACAGTTATCTACTTGATGTCAATTAGATACTCTAATTTCTTCTTTAGAGTGGAAAGAGAGATATTCATGAAACTCGCAAATAAGTCAGCTATATCATCAAACAATGGAGATATTATGTAAAAAGATTATAATCAAAAGTCTATTTAACACCACACTCAACGACATGGACTCGGTGTTAAAGGAGAATCAAAATAAATACTCCATGCATTAAATAATTCATAACCTTTGCCTCAAGAAGATTTCCAAACTTCTCAAATGCAGCTTTTAGACCTCGATCGGATGTTGACCATGAGAGATTGCCAACAAAGCATCGATACTCAACTTCATCAGACATGTTTCAAACTAATTTTCTACCTAGAAAAATAGAGGGAGAAAGGCAATAATAAAAAAGCTAGTAAACACGCAACATCACCAACAGTTTCCACACGGAGTATTTAGATCTTGAAATTGAGTTGATATAACGGACGGGTTTCATATTATCAAAACCTCAAATGTGATCCGATATCCGAATACAACAGTATTTTCTTCATAAGCAAATGTTCGCAACAAATAAAAAACAAGTCATCGAGTGTTCGGTTCACATGTATCATGAATGATGTTGCTGCAAAATCTTCATTCCAGGGACTCACTATCTACTCAAATTTCTCAACAAGAATACATAACCTTCTAAAATCTCCACCCAAAGTTCACACATCTTTTCAATGAAAGTACTTTTATTTTCAAGAGCCTTACAGATTAAACATCCCAAACGCAAAAGATCAGAAAAATTTTCTCATGCCATGACACAATACAGCTGCAACTCAACTACATGATTTTTTCGTACCTCCGTAGAATTCAGATTTCTTATCATAATCCTCCAAACATAAATGGAAGCGCAATAGTTTCCAAAACAAGGGATTCGATTAAACAAACATCGTGACAACACAAAAATCGATTAACACAAGCTAATTACAAATCAATCAGATAAATAAAACTGAAAACAGATCTAGTAAACCTAATAACAACCACGCAACACATGTATTTAGAAAACTCCAAAAAAAATTAAGAAATTGATCGTACCTGCAGCACAGAGTGAACGAGAGGAGAAAAACTGAGGAAAAATCTCGCGGGATTGTGAAAAAGAAGCGAAGCGAAGCTCCGTCCAACTTTTGATTAGGTAAAGTGGGATTGGAATCGCAACTTTATGACGACGAATCAAGTTCTCCTCTAAAGCATCTGGATCGCTGATATCGTAGATGATTATTTTCAGCCGTTGGATTGAAAAGTTTACGTTTAATTACTTATTTTTCTTTTTTAAGTGAAGATATCATCCCAAAATTACACAATGTTTCTTTTGCGTGTATATAAAATTATATTTTTTAAAAATGAAATGTATATTATTTTTAAAATCTTAATATGATGTAATTTTTTAGACAATCATGCACTTTATTTTAAAGAGCAAATACTATGAACTATAAAAAAAATTGGAAGTTAATTAGTGGGTATGTTAGTGGGTATACACGTGTTTGTGTGAATTTAGAAGTGGACATGTGGAATTTTATGACTAATTTAGGTATGTGTATTAAATGTTTTTTTTTTTTAGTTAGCCATGCATGTAATTATAATTTGGGAAGAAGAACAATTTTGTCAGAACACTTGAAAATATCAAAAGTAGTTAGTATAAACTGTTCTTGTTTTATTAATACTAGCAAAAAATGCACACGCTTTGCGTGTGTAAAAGATAAGTTTTTTATATTTTTTTAAAAGTAAAACATGGAGGAGTGGAAGAGATTTAGTGGGTAATTGATAAGAAAGGGTAATTGTGAAATAAATAATTTTGGTGTGCTCAAGGTAGTTATTCTAGTGTGCTCAACTTTTATAATAGTATAGATTATTAATAATAATAGATATATCATTATTATTATTATTATTATTATAATTTTAACAAACCAAAATATTGTGGTACGTTAATCGTTATACATCTGTATTTTCTATATTTCTTAGCCTATACTATATTATCTATACTAACTAATTTTCAATTAATCAGTCTTAATTAATTTTACAAAAAAATATTCTCAAATCCTCGTATTTTTAACCGTTTCTCAAACTTATTTTCAACAATACCACTTTATTTATTCATTATTGTTTATCATATTTTATCTACGTTTTACAATTTTTTAATTACTAAACATTTTGTTTGTTGATTAAAAAAACTTTAATTTGTTTGTTAGTCTAAAATTTTGAATATTTAATTCATAATAATATAAAATAACATGAAAATTAATTAACATAAAAAATTATGTATGAAATTTTTTTTACTTATATGCATGCAAAAAACGCTAGTATATTATTAAAATTGATAATTTTAATAGTGTCATGAGTTTAGGGGTGAGAAAAAATACCAAATTTTTGGTATACTGAAGTTACCATACCAAAAAAATATCGAATTTTCGGTATACCAAAAATTTCGATACGATATGGTAACGATATAAAATTTAAAATTTTTGGTATATACCGATATACCGAAATATCGAAACAATATAAAAAATTAAAAATATATCATTTTTATAAACAATAAATTTCTAATAAAAATATATGTTTTTTGGGTATAAAACTGTATATACCGATACCGTACCGAAATTTCGATATGATCGGTATATACTATTTATATGCATTGAAAATTTCGATATACCGATTTTTGGTATAGTGAGAGTTTTGTTACAGTATGTATAACATTTTCTTATACAGTAATTTTCGATATGATATACGATATAAGCAGGGGCGGAGCCAGGATCACGCAAGAGGGGGGGCCAACGAAGAAGAACCGAAAACATAAACATGATAGATTTTTGATTTTTTTTTAAAAAAATAGAGATATTATTAGAAATAAAAAAAAAAAAAAAAACAAGAGATGTGGAGTAAGCTCAAACCACTCTCAAGATCTAAATAATTAAATAAGTTTCGAGTGAGTTCTAATATAAGGAAGTTGTCGAACATGATCAAAATGCTCAAATTGGATTTTTAATTGCAGCATCTCATGTTCTGCAAAGTTTTTTGGATAAAACTTAGTAGATAAAACGAGATTCATTGCATTCAATTTTCTGCTAGTTTATTTAATACTATTTATTCTATCTATATCAATTAAATTACATTATGATTCATGAATATAGTAAAAATACGTTGTTATCCACAAATATTTTCGACCAATTATTCAACATATAGAAATAGTCAAACAAAAATAATCAAAAACGCAAAAATTAACAATGCTAATTTCATTTTTTTTACAATAAATTTTAGTATTTCTAACATTGATATCGAATGTGTTGTCCCATAATTAAATGAAACAAAGATTTAAAATAAGAAAAAAATAAATAGAAGAATTATTGCTTTCAAAAAATCAAAACCTAATTTTTTGAGAAAAAAATGATTTAAAATATACGATATGAAAAAAAAAATACACAAAAAAACCTGAAATCATTTACGAAATGCCCTTATATCTTTTTTTAAAGCAAAACGACCTTAAATCTTAATTGAATATTGTGTGTCACTGTGTTGGTTGTCCACTCGAAAGAGTCGAATAGAAAAAATAAATCAAATATCCCATAAAAAAAAGAGTTTGATCGCCACTTAAAATAAATTACTTTATTTTATTTGAGAAGCCAATTTATTATATATTAAAAAAAATGGGGCACAACCCATTAAAATTTATTAAAAAAAATATCAAACAAAACCAATATTATATATATATATATACTAATTTTTTTTTTTTGGGGGGGCCCAGGGCCCCCCTTAGAGGCTATGTGCCTCCGCCCCTGGATATAAGATTTTCAATACGATACGATATATATACCAGTGTTTTAAAAATCGGACCGGACCGGCCGGTTCGACCGGGAACCGATCGTTGGTCCGGTCCGCAATATCCCTAAAAACCGTTTTAACGGTTCAATCGCTCAGAACCGGTCAAGAACTGGTCAAAATCGGCCAAGAACCGGTCCCAAGAATCGGCCAGAAAACCGGTTGAACCGGTTTTCAAAATTTTTTAATTTTTTTTAAAATTGTTTTTTTTTAATTTTAAAATCTTAATTTAATATTTTATTATATATATACACATGATTATTTAAAATTTATACTTCGTTAAAAATATTATTTTTCTATTATTATATTTTTTTAATTAATTAATTTATTTATAAAAATATAGTATATATAACTATAATTAATATTTTGAATATATTTATATAGTTATTTATTTTTTAAACTATGATAAATATATTTTTGTTTATTTATATACACTTTTAGATTTATAAAATTTAAAAAATATTATTAATTATATTATATTATAAACGGTTTTCCGGTTCGACCGTCCGGTTACAACGGTTGAACCGATTGGACCATTTTTTTAAGATAGACCGGTTCGATCACCGGTCCAGTTATGAAAACATTGATATATACCACCCCTTCATGATCAATAATCATTATATTTAATATCGAATTTACTCAGATTTAATTTAACATTCATTATTTAAAAAAAAACCATAATTATATTGTACTCATCCTAACTCGAGGCAATCCTTGTTTAGAGCGGAAAATAAGGAGGTGCACGCTTTCAATGTTGGTCATTCAACTCATTTCTTAGTACCTGAACCTATCCAACCCATATTTTTGTCTTCTTCAAAATTTCATCAATCTCAGTTTAAAGTTTAGTTTAATTTGTTTGATTGAAAAAAATCTTGATCAAATATGATCAAGAAACCGCGCGAAACTCGGCGATCATGGCTCCATGCAAGTTAAGGAAGGCCATTGGAGCAGTGAAAGACAAAACCAGCATTGGCCTCATAAAAGTTGGCAGCGCGAAATCTCTTTCAGAGCTCGACGTCTCCATCGTAAAGGCCACCCGACATGAAGAATGTCCGCCGGACGACCGCTACATCCGTCAAATAATAGGCGCGACGTCCCACTCGCGTGCACACGTGAGCGCCGCCATTAGCACAATCGCTCGACGCCTCAACAAGACCAAGAATTGGGTGGTGGCGTTGAAAACCCTCATGTTGATCCACCGGCTTCTATCCGAGGGGGACGCCGCCGCCGCCGCGTACCAACAGGAGATATTCTTCGCGACGAGGCGGGGGACGAGGTTCCTCAACATGTCCGACTTTTGGGATTCGTCGGGCCGGGCGAATGCGTGGGACTACTCGGCTTTTGTGCGGGCCTATGCGTTGTACATGGACGAGCAGCTCGAGTGTCGGATGCAGGGCCGGAGGGGTGAACATTACGGGTATGAGATGGAAGATGAAGTAGAGGGCGGAGGAGCCGCCGCCGGTGCCGCGGTGGTGATGATCATGAGGCCTAGTAGTACTCCTGTTTGTGAAATGAAGAATGAGCAGATTTTCTCTAGGGTTCATCATCTCATGCAGATTGTTGACAGGTTCTTGACATGCAGACCAACGGGTAATTAAATAGAATAGTTCTTTAATTTCCAGTAATTATTTTGCAGAAATTGATTTTTAATCATGCATGTTTTATCCAAATTTTCTACTTTTTAGTTTTTACCAAAATGTATAAATTTAATATATTTTATCCGTAATAATCAAATTTGGTTAAGAGAATATAATATAATCTTGTTGTAAAACTGATTACTTGCGGCCTGCCAGTCGGATTAAAATGCACCATAATTTCATGACAAGGATGATATAAAAATTAGGCTACATAACATTTTTGCTTATATATTCATATTATGGAAAAATTATATTTTTGTTCATTTAATTTTAATGTTTTTTTGTCATCTATCCATTTATTGTCTTATTTTTTCAATTTTAGTACTTTTGTTATTGGAGTACAAACATAAGGAAATATAGTGATATGACACTAAAAATGATCGATGCAACATCAGACATTGAGGTCAAATTTAAAAATATATAATGATATATCGATTAAGTTATATATGGACTAAAAATATAATTTTCTTATAGTTCCGGTCAAAACGTTAATACTTAAAATCCAATGATAATATGAATCTAATCAAGAATTGTTCTGTACAACATATATACACAGGTGCTGCGAGTGACAACAGAATTGTGTTGGTGGCCATCTACCCCATAGTGAAAGAAAGTTTCCAGCTATGCTACGATATGACACGAATAATGGGAGTTTTGATCGAAAGATTCATGCAGCTCCAAGTCCCCGACATGATGCGTGTCCAAGAGATTTTCTGTCACGTCTCGAAGCAGTACGATGAACTCGACTCGTTCTATGAATGGTGCAAGAATATCGGGATTGCACGCTCTTCCGAGTACCCCAACATAGAGAAAATCCCACAAAGAAAGCTCGATATGATGGACGAATATATTCGCGAAAAAGCAGCCATGTTGAGCAACAGGAGGGTGGCTAGTGCTACTACTCCAGAGCCGGAGCTGCAGCAAGAGCCCCGCAAAGAAGTAGTAGCCAAGGAGTCGGAGTCGGAGTCGGAGCCGGAGGTGGATACGTTGCCACCAGTGGAAAAGGGAGAAAAGAAACACGAGAATTTGTTTAACTTAAATGAAGATGCACCAAGGACAACACATGGAGGAGGTCATAGATTGGATTTATCTTTATTTGATGCAAATGCAACCACATTAACTACTCCTGAAACGTCGTCGGCTACCCCGTGGGAAGCCTTTGACAGAACGCCGTCGGGCGACTGGGAAACGGTGTTGGTCCAATCTGTCAAATTACCAAAAGGGTTCACTTCGAGGAGGGTTTGGTACTATGATGCTTGATGGCATGTATCAACAAGGAACTATTTCTCGTGGCGCGGTGGCTTCTTCTGGTGTTGAGGCCATCGGGAGTGGTGGTAGTGTTGCGTCGGGTACGGGCGGGAGGCCATCCATGCTGGCGTTGCCTGCGCCACCGTTGTCTGATGGTGGAGCCATTATTTCATCAGCAAATATGGACCCTTTGATCACTGCCTCGACTGTTATAGCACCGCCAAGGTATGCACAAATGTCCGAGATGGAGAAGAAGCGAAGACTGATGGTATAAGAGCAAATAATGTGGCAGGAGTTTAATTTGCAAGAGATGGGATTCGGGGAAAGGTAGGGCTAGCTAAGGAACAACACAAAATATAAGAGGTTGCACGCAAACTTATTAGCAAATATATATGATATTTAGGTATTGTTTGCAACTTTTAATAACTAGTAAATTTAAAGTGTGTTGCACGTAATATACGATGTTGTAATATAAAGTTTACAAGGAGATAATGAACGTAAACTATTTTTTTTTCCAAAAAAAAAATAGTTATATAGATTAATTTATATGAGAAACCAAAAGATAGTTTTTCTTTGAAAAATCTGAATATTAAAATCTAAGTAGCAATATCCCAGATTTAAAGCTTTTGCAATAATACTCACGAAAAGAGACCATTTTGATATAATTTCTTTGAAAAGTTGACAAGAAAAAGATAAAAGTATAAAAATACATAATATAAATGAGATTATCAACCATAGACATTGTAAGCAAAACAAAAACCTAAATTAACATAAATTAAAAAATTAGTATATATAACACATAATATTGATAATAAAAAATTAGTCAGAACAAAGACGTCGAAATTTGACTATACAACAAATTCTCCATTTTTGAACCTCGAAATATGTTGATGTCATCCATTTTTGCCATTTTGAATAAACAATTGAAATTGTAATATTTGTACAACTGGAGTAATCTTTATTTGGTGACTATGAGCATCACAACCATGTATAATAATATCTCTATCATAAGGTAAGTGAGGATTACTTAATTCCTTCAACTCAAACAAAGGGACTTGATCAACATATGAATTTATATATATATATAAATATATATATATATATATATATATATATATATATATTATGCATGCGATCATGGATAGCTTGCATGTGGATCAGGTGACAAGGAGAGTTTGAGATCCATTGGAGTTGCCACGTGGACCAATAACGAGGAGCCGAGCTAATAAATTCAAGAAAACACTTCAAATACTGATGTTAAATTATCAAGATGGAATTGGAGCACTTGAAGATCAGTTTAGAATTTGTCTATGCGTTATTAGAGTATTAATAAGAGATGAAAGAAGTGAAGGAAATAATTTTGGGATAGAAGACGTCTCGCCCGAGCGCAACATTATGCCGCTCGAGCGAGCCTCAT
The DNA here is from genome assembly GCF_033568475.1 of Henckelia pumila. Classification (NCBI taxonomy): domain Eukaryota; kingdom Viridiplantae; phylum Streptophyta; class Magnoliopsida; order Lamiales; family Gesneriaceae; genus Henckelia; species Henckelia pumila. The sequence goes on from NC_133123.1 coordinate 74,885,778, forward strand.
AAAAAAATTCGGGCAGAGACTTTCTCGCTCGAGCGCTTTTGACCGCTCGAGCGAGCCCGGGAGAAAATGCGGGACAAATATTTTTCCGCTTGAGCGTGGGTTTCGTCCGCTCGAGCGAGCTGAATTTTCGGAGAAAAACACACACTTCGGCATGTTTGTGTGTGTGCGTGATTTTTGATAATTTTTGCCTAATTTAAGTATTTTAAACCTACTAAAAAACTTTCTAGATGATATCTTTGATATCTTTAGACAATATTTTGCTATATCTTTTATTTTTGATTGTAAATTATAAATACAATGTTTATTTTTCTTTTTAAAAAATTCATATTCAGTTTATACAAAATATTGAAATTCTCTCAAGAATTTTCTTCAAAGTTTTGCTTTGGTATTCAAATCAAAATCCTCAAAGTTTAATCACTTTGAAACGTTTGTCAGTTGATTTTCATTAAAGATTGTGTAGTAACCCGCAATTAATTAAAATAATTAAGTTAATAATTACTAAAAACTTGCGTAAATAACCCAAGATGGATCGGACGGTCCAAAGAGGAGTTAGGGGGATCCGAAGTGGTTCGGACCTTCCGAAGGCAAGATCGGAGGCTCCGATCAGGATCGAGAGCTCCGTCGGGGTTCGGACGGCCCGAACTCTGTCTATAAATAGGGGCAAGAGGATTCATTTCTGATCGCACCAAGTTCCCTCTTCTCTCTGTTTTCTAGGCTTCGAACTTAGATCTAGGAAATTCTACACTTTCTATTGAGATTCCGGAAGCGGCATAGAGATCCCGGCGTCGTAGCGGAGCTGTGACCTAGTTTCGAGGCTATCGATAGCAAAGAGCTGAAGACGGACGCAAGTATAACTTTGGTTTCCTAAAAATATTTAGGAGTATGCAATAGCTTAGTTAAGGCTTTTAGAGCTTAATTAGTGATTCATGGGTTTTTGCATTGTAGCAGCAGTAGATTGGACTAGTAGGAGTGGGATCTAGACCACTGGTGCTAGGAATTGCCTGCAGTTGTTAGATGTACGTAAGTACTGACCAAGATAGCCGACATGATATATTTGCATGTATGTTGCATAAATATGTGCTATATGTTTTATCATGTTTTAGCATGTTTTATCGTCTTAGCACATGCATGATTTTACGTATGACTACATCCCGAGAGATGTGAGTCATTGACAATATCCATAGGAAACAATGATCTCATGTTGGACTCGAGTCAGATATGACAGCTTTCATATGGGACTTGTATCCTGTTTTGGATTCGGGTCAGGATGGGGTTGACTCAACCCTAATATAGAATAAAAGAGTACCCCGCGGAGTCGCTCTCTAGCCGGTACTGTATATTCCTGCGCCATAAGCAAGTGTTTTACTTGGAGTTTTAAAGTCATCTGTGTGCGCATAATTGTACATATATCATTGCTTGTGTATTGAGCATAGTCTCTCACGCCCCTGTGTTTGGGTATTGTGGTATACCTTGCGGCGGGGCAGGTTTGAGGCTGGACGGTCCAGGCGGCTCTCAGCAGGATTGAGGATCCGAGAGAGAGTGAAGTTTAGAGGGTAGGGATTTGTTTACCCTGAACCTTCGATTTGGTTGTATAAAAATATTTATAAATTTTTGTTATCGTCGGTTTTATTCTGCCGATTGGATTTGTTGTATTTTAAAATATTCGCTCTTTACGCTTTAAGTATTTATTGCATGCGCTTTATTAAACTCTGATTTAGTAGTGGATCCGTAGGGTCGCTACAGATTGTCAGATACAAGTTATCTGAAGGTTTTTCTTGGCTTCAATTGTTTCGTGATCTCTATTGTTAATCGATTTTTCGATTAAAGGTGGATATCCAAAATTTATCCTTTTGTTTTATTTTCTGTGTTTGTTTGTCAGAATTATTTATTTCAAAGATTGGGAAAAAAACATTTTTGAATCTCTGATTATTGATCTGATGGTGCGATTTATTTAAAATCGTGTTTTCTTATCATTCTCATAAGGATTCATATCATTTGATATCTGGGTTTTTGAGACAAGTAAGTATCGTTTCAATAACTTTTAATCTTCTCTGTTTGTTCTTTGTCCCTCTTCGTCCGTTCTTGTTTTATTTCGTTCGTTGTGTCAGTATTGTTGCCCAAACTTTTTTTTCTTGTACTATAAGTTATTTAAAAAAAATCGGTCAAAATATTTTTTGAGAGGGCCGAAATTTGTCAAAAAAAAGTGAAGAAAATGTAACTTGTGGCCAATTACTTTGTCTTTGTTCATCCTTGGGTATGAGTTAGTGTCCATAAAATTCCTTACTTGTTTGTGCAATCTTTGTGAGTCAATTTTCAAGTGTCTGAGAGTTTTTAAACTTGAAGTTTTGATCCTTTACTCTACCAAACAAAGCCTTACCACAAATTTAAGTGTACAAAAGAGTGTTTGAGTGATTCATTTGGAGTGAACTATGAGAATTTGTATGAGAAAATTTTATTACAAACATTTTCTTGCAGGTACAATGAATCCTAATAAAGATGCTAGTGAAAGTGTGAACCAAGGAATTTTCAAGGTACAAATGGATGTGTTGATGGGGCATTTGACTAAGATGATGTGGTCGGAGTTAGAACCTCTTCATGAGTGGATGAGCAAGTTGGAGTAGAGTAGTGGTAGTGGTAGTAGGAGTAAAAGTAGGAAGGTGGATGATTTTGAGGATGGTGAAGAGAGTTTTGATGAAAATTGGGATAGGGAGAGACGAGTACATGGAGATAGGAATAGGCGAGAAGAAGTGCGTGAGAAATACACCGAGGGGAATAGAAATGATGGGAATATTAGTAGCATTAAGACGAAAATTTCAGCGTTTCATGGGAAGTCTGATCCGAAGGCATATCTGGAATGGGAGAAGCGTGTGGAGTTTGTGTTTGATTGCCATCAATATTCTGATCTTAAGAAAGTGAGGTTGTCAGTGGTTGAGTTTGTTGACTATGCATTAATCTGGTGACATCAATTAGTGACCACTAAAAGAAGGTGTGGAGAGCGGCCTATTGAGACGTGGGAAGAGATGAAGCGTGTCATGAGGAAGCAATTTGTGCCTAACCATTATTATCGTGATATGTATAGGCGTTTGCAAACTTTGAAGCAGGGGCCTAGGAGCATGGAGGATTAATACAAGGAGTTGGAGACCACGATGATCCGGACCAATATTGAGGAAGATAATAAAACTACAATGACTCGATTCCTGTGTGGCTTAAATAGGGAGATCCAAGATCAAATGGAGCTTCGTCACTGTTTTTATTTGGATGAGATTGTGCAGACGACCATAAAGGTGGAGCAACAGCTCAAGAGGAGAGGAGCTGATCGAGTCCTTTCCCGCGGAGGGTCGTCGGTGTCTTGGCGTCCGAGCGTTGCAAAACGGGAGGATAGCAAACAAATGTCCAAACCAAAACCTAACACCAAACTGGAGGCACCAAAGCAACTAACAAAAGGTACATCTGAAACTTCTAATACTCAATCTAGAGATATTAAATGTTTTAGGTGTCAAGGTATTGGTCATATTTCCAGCCAATGTCCAAATAAGAAATTTATGATTATTAATGCTCGTGATGATGTGGAATCTGAAAGTGATGCGGGTGAGGAAAATTATGATGATATTTCTACGTTGGTAGATCCTGATGATGAAAATGGGTTTGGGGCTATTGTTGGTGAAGTATTGGTGACTAGACGAATTTTAAATACACAAAATAAGGAGAAGGAAGAGAATCAGAGGGAAAATCTTTTTCATACTTGTTGTTTTGTGAATGGAAAGGTGTGCAGTCTTATTATTGACGGGGGTAGTTGTACGAACGTGGAGAGTTGCGAGCTTGTGGAAAAATTGGGGTTGCCTATTTTAAAGCATCCTCAACCATATAGGTTGCAATGGTTTAATGACTGTGCGGAGGTGAGAGTTAACAAGCGAGTTGTGGTGCCATTTTTTATTGGCAAGTATGTTGATGAGGTTTTATGTGATGTAGTCCCTATGCAAGCGTGTCATATTTTATTGGAGAGACCATGACAGTTTGATAGGAGAGTGGTACATGGTGGTTTTAAAAATAAATATTCCTTTGTAATGAAAAAAGAGTATATTGTATTGTTGTCTATGACTCCAAAGCAAGTGTTGGAGGATCAAATGAAAAAGAAAAAGAGAGATGAGGCCGAAAAAAAGAATGAACAAAAAAGTGAGATGGAAATGATAAAAAAAGAGATGAAAAGAAAATTGAGCGAAAAGAGGCCGAAAAAAACATATACATGACCCAAAAGAGTGAGTTGAGAGATGTTTTGAATTCTCATGTTCCACTTGTGTTGATGTTTTATAAGGAGGTACTCCTTAACACAAGTGATATAGCCGGAAATCTTTCGAGCATTGTTATTTCTCTCTTGCAGGAGTTCTATGATTTATTAGGAACTACCTCAAGGATTACCACCTTTGAGGGTTATTGAGCATCAAATCGACTTGGTATCCGGAAGTGCATTGCCGAATCGTACATCTTATAGGAGCAACATGGAGGAAACAAAGAGCTACAACGGTAGGTAAGTGAACTTCTAGATAAAGGTTTGTGCGTGAGTCGATGTCACCATGTGTTGTACCTGTGTTGTTAGTACCTAAGAAATATGGGTCTTGGCGTATGTGTGTTGATTGTAGGGCTATAAATAACATTACCATCAAGTATAGACATCATATTCCTAGACTAGATGATATGTTAGATGAGCTGCATAGTGCTAGTGTGTTTAGCAAGATTGATCTTAAAAGTGGTTATCATCAAATTAGGATGAGAGAGGGAGATGATTGGAAAACTGCGTTCAAAAAAAAGTATGATTTGTATGAACAGATGGTTATGCCTTTTGGTTTAACTAATGCACCTAGTACATTTATGCGTCTAATGAATCATGTTTTGCTTGCATACATTGGAAAATTTGTAGTGGTGTATTTTGATGATATATTGGTGTATAGTAAAAACTTGGATGATCATGTGAGGCATTTGAGAGTTGTATTAATCATATTGTATGCTGAACATTTATATGCTAACATGAAGAAGTGTGTTTTGTACAAAAGAACTCGTATTTCTTGGTTTTGTTGTGAGTGCACAAGGTGTGAGAGTTGATGAAGAAAAGGTAAGCGTCATTTGAGATTGGCTGACGCCTACGTCAATTGGTCAAGTTCGAAGTTTTCATGGGCTAGCTTGCGAGTTTTTATAGGAGGTTCGTGAAGTATTTTAGCACATTGGTGGCACCCATGACTGCGGTTATCAAGAAAAATGTTCCATTCCATTGGGGCGAGGAGCAAGAGAAATATTTTAATATCATTAAAAAAAATTTAATTAATGCTTATTTACTTGTTTTTCCTGATTTTACTAACACTTTTGAGATTAAATGTGATGCATCAGGTATAGGAATTGGAGGCGTCTTGACGCAAGGGGGAAAAACAGTAGCGTATTTCAGCGAGAAGTTGAGTGGAGCATCCTTGAATTATCCTACTTACGATAAGGAGTTTTATGCGTTGGTGAGGGTACTCGAAACATGGCAACACTACTTGAGGCCAAAGGATTTTGTGGTTCATACGGATCATGAATCCTTGAAGCATCTCAGGGGGCAACAGAAATTGAATAAAAGACATGCCAAATGGGTAGCGTTCGTGAAGACTTTTTCTTATGTAATCAAGTAAAATCAAGGTAAGGAGAATGTGGTAGCGGATGCGTTGTCACGAAGGTACGTGCTCTTAACTACTTTAGATTCTAAATTTTTGGGGTTTGAACACGTTAAAGAGTTGTATGCGAGTGATGTTGATTTTGGTGGGATCTATGAGTCGTATATGCATGGTCCAAAGTATAAGTTTTATATGAATGATGGCTATTTGTTTAAGAAAAATAAATTATGCATCCCTAGGTCTTCAATTAGAGAATTACTTGTTAGAGAATCGCATAGTGGTGGTCTAATGAGGCATTTTGATGTGGCTAAAACAAATCAAATTTCGCATGAACACTTTTATTGACCACATATGAAACATGATGTTGAGAAAATGTGTGAGCGGTGTGTGACTTGTAGAAAGGAAAAGTCTAGATCACAACCACATGAATTATATACTCCACTTCCAGTACCTAGTGAACCATGGGTAGATATTTCTATGGATTTTTTTCTTGGGTTACCGAGATCTAAGAAGGGGAGGGATTCTATTTATGTAGTGGTTGATAGGTTCTCTAAAATGACACATTTTATTGCATGTCAAAAATATAATGATGCTTCGCATGTTGCAGATTTATTCTTTAATGAGATTGTTAGATTACATGGCATGCCTAGGAGTATTATTTCTGATAGAGATACTCGATGTTTGAGTTACTTTTGGAAAACATTGTGGTGTAAACTTGAGACTAAGTTATTATTTTCTACTAGTTGTCATCCACAAATCGATGGTCAAACTGAAGTAGTAAATAAAACTTTAGGAACTTTGTTGCGCTCTATCGTTAAAAAGAACTTGAAAAATTGGGAAGATTGTTTGTCATTTATTGAGTTTGCTTATAATCTTAGTGTACATTATATTACGAGTTATTCGTCATTTGAAATTGTTTATGGTTTTAATCCATTGAATCCGTTGTATTTAATGTCTTTACCTATGAGTGAAAGGGTTAATATGGGTGGGAAGAAGAAAGCTGAATTTGTGAGGAGTTTGCATGAGAAAGTACGTGAAAATATAGAGAAAAAGAATTTGCAGTATACTAAGCAAGCGAACAAGAAAAAAAAATGTTGTATTTGAACCGGGTGATTGGATTTGGTTGCACTTAAGAAAAGAGTTTTTTTCCGGAGAATAGACATTCAAAGTTGTTACCTCAAGGAGATGGTCTTTTTCAAGTCATGGAGCAAATCAACTACAATTCCTACAAACTAGATGTTTCAGGTGAGTATAATGTGAGTACTAAATTTAATGTTTCTGACTTATCTTTGTTTGATGTAGGAGATGAGAGTTATTTGATGACAAATCCTTTTCAAGAAAGGGAGGATGATGCGATCATGGATAGCTCGCATGTGGATCAGGTGGCAAGGAGAGTTCGATATCCTTTGGAGTTGCCACGTGAACCAATTACGAGGATCCGAGCTAATAAATTCAAGAAAGCACGTCAAATATTGATGTTAAATTATCAAGATGGAATTGGAGTACTTGAAGATTAGTTTGGAAGTTGTCTATGCGTTATTAGAGTATTAGGAGATGAAAGAAGTGAAGGAAATAATTTTGGGACAGAAGACGTCTCGCCCGAGCGCAACATTATGCCGCTCGAGCGAGCCTCATAAAAAAATTTGGGCAGAGACTTTCTCGCTCGAGCGAGCCTAGGAGAAAATACGGGACAGAGAGTTTTCCGCTCGAGCATGGGTTTCGTCCGCTCGAGCGAGCTGAATTTTCCGAGAAAAACACACACTTCGGCGTGGTTGTGTGTGTGCGTGGTTTTTGATAAGTTTTGCCTAAATTAAGTATTTAGTCGTGCTAGGAAGCTTTTTAGATGATATTTTTGATATCTTTAGGCAATATTTTGCTATATCTTTTATTTTTTATTGTAAATTATAAATAAAATGTTTATTTTTCATTAAAAAAAATTCAGATTCAGTTTATACACAATATTGAAATGCTCTCAAGAATTTTCTTCAAAGCTTTGCTTTGATATTCAAATCAAACTCCTCAAAGTTTAATCACTTTGAAACGTTTGTCAGTTGATTTTCTTTGAAAATTGACAGATACAAGTTATCTGAAGGTTTTCCTTGACTTCAATTGTTTCGTGATCTCTATTGTTGTAAGGACCCGATTTTACTCTATTAATTAATTTGTGTGTTAAAAATATGTATTTATAAATATCGGTTTATAGACGATATTAAATTGCATATTTGATTTATAAATCACACAGGAGTTGAAATAACTCAAACCGGGTCAAGTTTTAACCCCGGATGAATAAAATAAGACACACATTAAACCAATACATATCTAATTACTATATACGGATATATATTCTATTTCTCTCTCCTCGGTATTCATCATCGTCATCTTCTCAGCTTTCCCGATTCCTTGTTCTTTTCTTTTCCAAAATTTTCCTATCGCTTCAAATCGCCGTAACTTTTCCGTCGGTTATCGATTTTCGAAAGTAAATATAGTTCCGGAATCCTCGCGACGAGAGCTATCTTTCGGTACCCATATTTCATATTTTTATTGAAATTTCCGAAAACCCGTCGCACCAGCCGCCGTCGTTCGCCGCCGCCGATCGTCGCCGGAGTTTAGGGGTAGGTTGTGTTAGTTGTTTAACCCTTTAATTCCAAGCTTTGAGGTATAATTTTGAATTTAGGGTTTCGAATTTTGGGTATTTCGATTCAATTGACATCCGATAATTGATATTTGATTTATTATTGTTTGTAGGTATTATATCGAAGTCGATTGAAGGTATTCGATATTTTTCAGAATTTATTTGGGATTTATTTCGAATTTCCAGATTTTTTATATTGGGGATTTTCGAATTTAAGTGTTGATTATTCATTAATTGAGTGTTTAGATGCTCTAGAAAATATAAATGCGAATTTTCGAAATTTGTAGGAATTTTCGGAAAATTCAGATTGTTCTACTTGGGGTATTTTGACTTTTAGAGTCGTATATTTGATATTTGGTCATTGATAGGATGTTTTAATATTAAATATGAATTTTAGGATTTATGAGCAATTTTTCTGGAATTACAGATTCTGAAAATTTGGGATTGGAATATCCGAGAAATACTTGAGATATTTCTGTGGTAATTAAGTGTCGGTTGAGGTACGTATGAGCTGTTTATATTATGACGCCTATAATGGCATGTAATGATATTAAGTATTTTGTAATGAGTGATAATGTGTTTTATGTGCTTACGTGGATTATATGATTTCATTCACTCATTTACAAGTTTACATAGCACGTTGAGCCTTGAATCCTTTGATTGCTATTGATATTGATCTCTTGAGATGTATTGAGTCATCATGGAGCGAGTGACATTGTTTTAGTGCACTCCTGAGATAGCATGAGGCACGGACAGGTAGCTCCTGTTGCCCTCCGATGCTACGTACGACACTCCTGATGACAGCATGAGGCTGGACGGGTCTCTCCTGTCACCCTCCGATGCTACGTGTATGGATTAGCAGTGATGATTCGAGGTCTGCTGCGTTCCTGGCACGGGTGGCCACTGTGTTTATTGTGATACGATTATTTGGACTCCTTTTGGTATCCCTTATTTCATTGATACCTGTCACGCATTACATTGCATTTCATTGCATTGTACTTGATTTTATTCATGTCAGTTATATTTGTCGTAATTTTTATAGTTCGTCGTACTGAGGTCCGACCCTTGTTTTCTTTTTATGTTGTGGTTGTTTGTGATTCTATAGCAGGTTATCCAGGGGGATTTGACGCATCTGGTGGAGCGTCATCTAGTGGTACCCAGTGAGGCGAGCGTGGAGTCGAGTTCCCAAATATATGTATATATATCAGTTTAGCAAGTTTTATATTTGCCGGGGTGATATCCTGTGTATCTGTATAAATAGTTTTGGACCTTGTTTTGAATTGTTATTTGTGTGATCGAGCCTTGCCGGCTCTGCATGTGTTTAGTCCTGGCCAGTGCGGCTATAGGTTTGTAAATTGGAGTTGTGACTCTATTTTCGAGTATATATTGCTGGTTGTGTTGTACAGGTTTTTGGGATGTCCTATTTACGAATAGGTCATGCCGAAATTTCTGTAGGCCCAAACGCAAATTTTTAACTCGTTTTCGCTGTTTATATTAATTAATCCTGGTTGTTTGATCATTAAATATTAAATCAGGACACGGGCCCTTTCATTTGGTATCAGAGCATATACTGGGATATGCTCGAATTAGAGTCTAGGACACTCGAGTTTAGACACTACCAAAATGGTTGCGTATGTGTGTGACTACTTGTTCTTACGTGACTTACTTGTGGTATTTATTTTTGAACGTATTTGTTAGAACCAGTAGTTCTTGGCTTTAAAATTAGTTTATGAATTCATATTAGAACTCTGAGTTCCTATCATAGTTTTCTGTTTGTTAAGTTATTTTTGCCTGTATTTAAATCCTTGTGTCTTGTAGAATGGCACCAGGAGGAAGAGGTAGAAAAGGGAAGGAAGTTGTAGAAGAGTCTGCAGCGGAAAATGTTAGAAATCTTGATGATATTGTCAGGGGAAGACGTGGTCGACCAGCTGTTCAGCCTCCGAAAGATGTGGAATTAGAGATGGAACAACAACCACGGGTGAATCCTGACAAAGGAAAAGCGATTCAGGCTGAGGCTGATCCAGTAGCCCAATTGACTGAGAAAATGGGAGGAATACGATTAATAATTTCTCAATTTCAGGAGTTGCGTCCGCAAAAGTTCTTTGGCAATGAAGGAAGTGAGAAAGCTGCTAGTTGGTTGAAAAGTCTCAACAATATGTTTAATGGACTAGAATATCCTGATGACATTCGACTGAAGTTAGTTCCTTTTCAGATGAAAGACCGAGCGCAACTGTGGTGGGAAACGACAGCAGAAACACTTTCGAATTCTGGTGAAAAGATCACATGGGAAGTATTTTGTAAGCAGTTTGCACAAGAATATGCACCACCATCTTATTATTCTGCTAAAGAAGATGAATTTAATCTGTTGGTGCAAGACAATAAAACTGTTGCTGAGTATGCTTCTCAATTTTCTGCTCTTTTGCCTTATGTCCCACATGTTGCAAAGAATGATCGATCAAAGCTTTCACATTTTCTGAAGGGGCTTACACGAACGATCCATACGTTGGTAACTACTGGAACTCCATCTACTTATATAAAAGCAGTAGAAAAGGCCAAGAAAATTGAAGCAAGTCTACTCAGGGGTGAACCACAATCAATCCCAGCATCTGTTCCTCAAGGAGCTGGAAGCAGTTCACAGACACCAATGGGTTTACCTTCATATCAGCCTACGCAATTTTCTCAGCAAGCAAAAAGGCCTTGGTTTAAAGCTAGAGGGAAGCCATTTAAAAAGAAACCACAGTCTAGTTCCTCCAGTTCCAGTGGTAGTCGTGGTGGAAGTTCAGTTGGATCGTCTGGGAGAGTGTACTGTGACAGATGTGGTGGTAATCATTTGAGTGCACATTGTACAAGATTTCCAGGAACTTGTTATACTTGTGGGCAGGCTGGACATTCGTCTCGAGTATGTCCAAATGCTGGAAGACAGCAATTTCAGCCACAACAGTTTGGCCAGTTTCCTGGACGACCATCATTCAGACCATATGCTCCTGTACCACAGTTTGCTCCTACACAGCCTTATATTCCAGTACAGTCCACTCAGCAGCCTAGGTATCCATCTCCTCAGAGTCAGCAGCGTTTTCCAGGTCCACAGCAGGCTCAAGTCCATGCTATGACTCAGGATCAGGCACAAGATGCACCTGGGGGAGTTATTGCAGGTATTTGTTATATTTTTGAGTATCCTGCACGTATCTTGATAGACACAGGAGCATCTCATTCATTTTTATCTGTTACATTTGCTGATGAGCATGAAATTGCTTTTACCCCGTTATTGGATACTGTGTCTGTTGCTACTCCTGCTGGTGTTTTCTTGATGTCTAATGAGATAGTTTTGAATTGTGTGATTAGATTTGAGGATAAGATAATGATAACCAATCTAATCAAACTAGCTATGTCTGATTTTGACTGTATCTTGGGTATGGATACACTGATGAATTATAGAGCTACTGTTGATTGTTTTCATGGCATTGTGAGATTTAGACCGTATTATGGCAATAAGTGGAATTTTTATGGTAGTGATTCACAATCTCGCATTCCATTAGTATCGGCAATGGAAATGTTTAGATTATTGTCGATAGGAAATGAAGGATTTATGATTTATGCTCTAGATGCGACGAAGGAAGAGAAATTGAAAGTTTCAGATATTCCTGTCGTTAAGGATTTTCCTGATGTATTTCCTGATGAGATTCCGGGTTTTCCGCCTCAAAGGGAAATAGATCTTAGCATTGAATTAATGCCAGGGACAAGTCCTATTTTTCGAGCCCCATATCGATTAGCTCCGGCAGAATTGAAAGAACTCAAGACGCAATTGCAAGATTTGCTGGAAAAAGGTTATATTAGACCAAGTGTATCACCTTGGGGTGCTCCAGTCTTGTTTGTGAAGAAGAAAGACGGAACGATGAGAATGTGCATCGATTATCGGCAATTGAATCAGGCTACTGTGAAGAATAAGTATCCTTTGCCATGAATTGATGACTTGTTTGATCAGTTGCAGGGTACATCTGTATATTCTAAAATTGATCTTCGTTCCGGATATCATCAACTTCGAGTTCGAGAGGAAGATGTTTCCAAGACAGCATTTCGAACGCGTTACGGACATTATGAATTCTTAGTTGTGCCTTTCGGGTTGACTAATGCTCCAGCGGTTTTTATGGATTTAATGAATCGTGTGTTTCGGGAATTCATAGATCGATTTGTTATCGTTTTCATTGATGACATTTTGATTTATTCTAAGTCAAGAAAGGAGCATAAAGAACATTTGACATTAGTACTTCAGAAACTCAGAACATCACAATTATATGCTAAGTTTTCGAAGTGTGAATTTTGGCTGGACAGAGTATTATTTCTAGGACATGTGATATCAGCACAAGGAGTATCTGTCGATCCTAGTAAAATTGAAGCTGTTCTTAATTGGTCCAGACCAACCAATGTCTCTGAGATTCGTAGTTTTTTGGGTTTGGCTGGATATTATAGGCGTTTCATCAAGGGATTTTCTGAAATAGCTAGGCCTATGACTATATTAACGCAAAAAGATCGACGTTTTGTGTGGACTGAGGAATGTGAAGCTAGTTTTCAGACTTTGAAAGAGAAATTGACTACGGCTCCAGTACTAGCATTACCTTCAGGCTCAGGTGGATTTGTTGTCTGTACAGATGCTTCTTTGAATGGACTGGGTTGTGTTTTGATGCAAAATGGACGCGTGATTGCGTATGCATCTCGTCAATTGAAACCACATGAGACTCGTTATCCAGTTCATGATTTAGAATTGGCTGCCATTGTGCATGCATTGAAAATATGGCGTCATTATCAGTACGGTGAGCAGTTTGTGATTTATTCCGATCATAAGAGTCTGAAATATTTATTCACACAGTCTGATTTGAATATGAGACAACGTCGATGGTTGGAACTGCTTAAGGATTTTGACTGTGATATTCAATACCAGCCAGGAAACGTGAATCAAGTTGCAGATGCTTTGAGCAGAAAAGTTCATACTAAGATGTTGGCATCTTTAACTATTTCTAAAGTTCATGAGCATTTGAGAACTTCAGGATGGACTTATCGAGCTAAAGGTAATCATTTCATAGTTTCATCTATTCAAGTTGAACCACGAATAATTTCAAAAATCAAAGCAGCACAAAAGACTGATCCATATATTCATTACTTGAAAGAATTAACTTCAGCTGGTCAGTCAGGGAAATTTCTTGTTGCTTCTGATGGATGTTTGCGTTATAATGGTAGACTTGTGGTTCCGAATTTGATAGATTTGAAAGACGATATACTACGAGAAGCTCATTGTAGTCGACATAGTGTACATCCTGTAATTAGAAAGATGTATCATATCTTGAAAGCCCATTACTGGTGGGAAGGTATGAAGAATGATATTTCTGATTTTGTGGCTAAGTGTTTGACGTGTCAACAAGTTAAGGCTGAAAGAATGAGACCAGGTGGTATGTTACTTAGTCTTGAAGTACCACAGTGGAATTGGGAACACATTACTATGGATTTCGTGACACACCTACCTCGATCTAATCGTGGTTGTGATGCCATTTGGGTTATTGTGGATAGATTGTCTAAATCTGCCCATTTTATTCCATATGATCGTACGTGGACATATACGAAAATGGCAAAAATGTACATTGATCAGATAGTGTGATTGCATGGTGTGCCAGTTACTATAGTATCAGACCGTGATCCCAGATTTACTTCTAAGTTTTGGTCTAGTTTGCAATCAGCTTTGGGTTCTAAATTGGCCATGAGTACTGCCTATCATCCACAGACAGATGGTCAATCTGAAAGGACTATTCAGACACTTGAAGATTTATTACGAGCTGTTGTGATGGATTTTAGTGGTGGTTGGCAAGAATCTTTAGCTTTGGTGGAATTCTCTTACAATAACAGTTACCAAGTATCTATCGGGATGGCACCATTTGAAGCCTTGTATGGCAGAAAATGTAGATCTCCGATATGTTGGGAAGAAGTAGGAGAACGACAATTGTCAGGACCAGAGTTTATTCAAGAGATGAAAGAAAAAGTTGACCTGATCAGGAAAAGAATGAAAGCAGCCCAGGATCGTCAAGCCAGCTATGCTAATAACAGACGTAGACCTTTAGAATTTCAGGTTGGCGATTTTGTTTTCTTGAAAGTATCACCATTTCGTGGTACTATGAGATTTGGGCGTAAAGGGAAATTAGCTCCTCGTTATATCGGTCCATACGAGATTGTTGAGAAGATTGGTATTTTAGCGTATCGTTTGAACTTGCCGCAGAGTTTGTCTGTGATACATGATGTATTTCACGTATCTATGCTGCGAAAGTATGAACCAGATCCTTCTCATATCTTGAGGGTTGTTGATGTGGAGTTGGATAGTTCCCTTAGCTATGTTGAATATCCAGTGCAGATTCTTGATCGTAAAGAAAAGCAACTGAGGAACAAGACGATTCCTTTGGTTATGGTGGAATAGAGTAGACATGGGAGAGAAGAAGCTACATTGGAATTGGAGTCTCGAATGCATCAAGAATGACCTCATTTGTTTGACAATGTCATGAATTATGCCATGTACTCTAATTTTCCTATGTACTATCAGTGGTAGATGTTTAACCACTTTGTATATAAGTTTGATGTGTGTTTAATTTCGAGGACGAAATCTTCTTTTTAGAGGGGGAGAAATGTAAGGACCCGATTTTACTCTATTAATTAATTTGTGTGTTAAAAATATGTATTTATAAATATTGGTTTATAGACGATATTAAATTGCATATTTGATTTATAAATCACACAGGAGTTGAAATAACTCAAACCGGGTCAAGTTTTAACCCCGAATGAATAAAATAAGACACACATTAAACCAATACATATCTAATTACTATATACGGATGTATATTCTATTTCTCTCTCCTCGGTATTCATCATCGTCATCTTCTCAGCTTTCCCGATTCCTTGTTCTTTTCTTTTCCAAAATTTTCCTATCGCTTCAAATCGCCGTAACTTTTCCGTCGGTTATCAATTTTCGAAAGTAAATATAGTTCCGGAATCCTCGCGACGAGAGCTATCTTTCGGTACCCATATTTCATATTTTTATTGAAATTTCCGAAACCCGTCGCACCAGCCGCCGTCGTTCGCCGCCGTTCGCCGCCGCCGATCGTCGCCGGAGTTTAGGGGTAGGATGTGTTAGTTGTTTAACCCTTTAATTCCAAGCTTTGAGGTATAA
Organism: Henckelia pumila; assembly: GCF_033568475.1. Classification (NCBI taxonomy): domain Eukaryota; kingdom Viridiplantae; phylum Streptophyta; class Magnoliopsida; order Lamiales; family Gesneriaceae; genus Henckelia; species Henckelia pumila. The sequence continues at coordinate 74,901,250 of NC_133123.1, forward strand.
TTTTGAATTTAGGGTTTCGAATTTTGGGTATTTCGATTCAATTGACATCCGATAATTGATATTTGATTTATTATTGTTTGTAGGTATTATATCGAAGTCGATTGAAGGTATTCGATATTTTTCAGAATTTATTTGGGATTTATTTCGAATTTCCAGATTTTTTATATTGGGGATTTTCGAATTTAAGTGTTGATTATTCATTAATTGAGTGTTTAGATGCTCTAGAAAATATAAATGCGAATTTTCGAAATTTGTAGGAATTTTCGGAAAATTCAGATTGTTCTACTTGGGGTATTTTGACTTTTAGAGTCGTATATTTGATATTTGGTCATTGATAGGATGTTTTAATATTAAATATAAATTTTAGGATTTATGAGCAATTTTTCTGGAATTACAGATTCTGAAAATTTGGGATTGGAATATCCGAGAAATACTTGAGATATTTCTGTGGTAATTAAGTGTCGGTTGAGGTACGTATGAGCTGTTTATATTACGACGCCTATAATGGCATGTAATGATATTAAGTATTTTGTAATGAGTGATAATGTGTTTTATGTGCTTACGTGGATTATATGATTTCATTCACTCATTTACAAGTTTACATAGCACGTTGAGCCTTGACTCCTTTGATTGCTATTGATATTGATCTCTTGAGATGTATTGAGTCATCATGGAGCGAGTGACATTGTTTTAGTGCACTCCTGAGATAGCATGAGGCACGGACAGGTAGCTCCTGTTGCCCTCCGATGCTACGTACGACACTCCTGATGACAACATGAGGCTGGACGGGTCGCTCCTGTCACCCTCCGATGCTACGTGTACGGATTAGCAGTGATGATTCGAGGTCTGCTGCGTTCCTGGCACGGGTGGCCACTGAGTTTATTGTGATACGATTATTTGGACTCCTTTTGATATCCCTTATTTCATTGATACCTGTCACGCATTACATTGCATTTCATTGCATTGTACTTGATTTTATTCATGTCAGTTATATTTGTCGTAATTTTTATAGTTCGTCGTACTGGGGTCCGACCCCTGTTTTCTTTTTATGCTGTGGTTGTTTGTGATTCTATAGCAGGTTATCCAGGGGGATTTGACGCATCTGGTGGAGCGTCATCTAGTGGTACTCAGTGAGGCGAGCGTGGAGTCGAGTTCCCAGATATATGTATATATATATCAGTTTAGCGAGTTTTATATTTGCCGGGGTGATGCCCTGTGTATCTGTATAAATAGTTTTGGACCTTGTTTTGAATTGTTATTTGTGTGATCGAGCCTTGCCGGCTCTGCATGTATTTAGTCCTGGCCAGTGCGGCTATAGGTTTGTAAATTGGAGTTGTGACTCTATTTTCGAGTATATATTGCTGGTTGTGTTGTACAGGTTTTTGGGATGTCCTATTTACGAATAGGTCATGCCGAAATTTTTGTAGGCCCAAACGCAAATTTTTAACTCGTTTTCGCTGTTTACATTAATTAATCCTGGTTGTTTGATCATTAAATATTAAATCAGGACACGAGCCCTTTCAATTGTTAATCGATTTTTCGATTAAAGGTGGATATCCAAAATTTATCCTTTTGTTTTGTTTTCTGTGTTTGTCTGTCAGAATTACTTGTTTCAAAGATTGGGAAAAAAACATTATTGAATCTTTGATTATTGATCTGAGGATGCGATTTATTTAAAATCATGTTTGCTTATCATTCTCATAAGGATTCATATCAATATAGCAGTGATGATTACAAACAACATCTTTATAAATATGTAACCTGATGTCTTCAATAGAATAATATTGTTTAATTCGATGCAACTTTGCATATGGATTGTTTTTTTCAATATATTCATAAATGCTACCAGTACAATTAACTAATCAGTACTATCAACATTAATTATAACATGCAGCCTATTATACATGCATGAAATTCATTGTCATTGTCCCATAAATAGAGTTATAAATGAGTTTGACATCGATCTTTAACAACATGTGGCAAACTCGAAAGGTATAAACAACCTTCACGATTTGAGGATGCAAGTTCTCTATCAAACATAATAATGAAAGATGTAAATGAAAACAAATATTATTGCATAAGTGAATAATATGACGAAACACAATTGTCATTGGAGATTCACAATCTGTGAAAAAAACCATAAAACTTGATTGTATAACTGAATCGTCTAATCTAATTTTACCAGTTGTGTCACAATAAATGAGGGAGGTTCAAAATTGGCACAACCTAGGTGTAAAAAACTAATCTCTAGTAGGTAACTCCGATTTTCTTTCTTGTATGATAACTGCATTTTTTTTCTTTGATTCTGGCATTTCTGTAGAGCTTTATATTAGGGGTTTTTTAAAAATATATATATATAATTTTTTAGATGTGTTGTTATTTGGTTGGATTTTGTGTTCTTGTTTATCGATTCTTTTCTTACCTTGGCATCAAGATTTTTTTTATAATTAGTTTCGATTTTGTCAATTAGGGTTTTTTTATATTTTTTATTTTTATGAAAAGATTGAGTAGTAAATTAAATTAATATTTATGGGAGCTGATGTGTGACACCCGAGGCTGATTATAAGATGGCATAGAGTGATCACCAATGCCAAGAAGTTACACGGACAAGGAGCAGCTTTTGGTAGCTAGGCTTCTAAGCGAAGGAAGACATGAATGAACCGATCTCTATCGAAATGAGATGGATTCTTAGACTATGTTTGTATGAGACTGCACTATTGAGGAGAGCTAAAAAGATTTGATAGATATTTTTTTAATAGATATTATTGATTTCAAGAATGTGAATATTTTTTTTAGGAGCTCAAAGTTAAGCATTTTTGACTGGGGCAATTCTGGGTTGAGTGACTCCCTTGAAAGTTTCTTAGGGTGTCTGCGTGTAAGTGAGGACATAAGCAGATAAGCACGTTGGAAAGACTTGTCTTGGTACAGCGGGGACACTCGTTGAATTTGGGGCGTTACATGATGTTAATTAAAGTTTCCAATTTTTTTTTTGTTTCAGGTTATTTAGAATTTTCGATTCCGTAATATACAAGTCTTCTTTATTTGAGTAGTAAATTAATCACGTAATGCTCCGAATAAATTTTAATTGTGTCACTTTATGGTTAACATAGGAGAAAACATACATTGCTTTTGTTGAGTGCATACTTGGTGTTTGGTAGTATTCGAAATAAGCACATATTCAGGTAAACAAATTCAGTGGCACTAGTCACAATTCTTACTTGAGCAAAGACGACAAAAAGATTTTAATTTTAACTCGTATATGGATAGACAACAATCTACAGTTGGTTCCTCTACATCATTTGTAAGTTGTGCATCTTACTTCAACACAAATTTTAATTGATCTAAAAAATGATGAATTGATCAGTTGATAGCCAAGTTTCACTGGATCAAAAAATTTCTGTCATTGAAATAACTTATTTGACTAATTATCATGACTAATTAAGGTGCGTGTGCTACAGATTTAAAATCACGGGAGGTTATTAGCTCAAAAACATTTCACGGAGGATATTTAACAAACCTGAGATTTCATGGGCCGGGGGTAATATATTCATGAATTTCTCCTTCATTTTGAGATTTGAACATCAATACGAATATTGACACATAAGAGCATAAAAAAGCATATAAACATTCGGGAAAAAAAGACATATTAGATAAGTGATTACAGATTTTTCTTCAACAAATTTATTAAGAAAAAATCCATAATAACTTATTTTTAATTAGAGGTTACAAACACTACCTTAGAAACATATTTTTCTGTCTGTAAACCTTTGTTTTCTTGTAGTGAGTACTTAAAAGAAAGATCAAGTAATCTGCATTCTTAGTGCATATATAGTATTAGCACGTCTGCTTAAACCTCCAAATTTAAGATCATATCTTACAAATTTAGGTTTAACTTTTGACCATATCATTATATTGTTTGAAAAACTGAAATGAAAATGAATTTAGAGTGGAAAAGAATCTGGAATCAAGAATTTTAATTTGTATTTTGGGAAGTGGAATATGTAATAATATTATTAATCTTAGCACAATCTTCATTTATAGATAAACATTACAAAGTTTAAATTAAATCTTTCTTTTCTAATTTAATTTAACAATGCTTAATTAATAGAACCCAAACTTTATTTCAAATCATATAAATAGAAGCACATGCACATGCATGCATGATACATATAAAAACATGACATCAATAGAGCCAATCATATTCATCACACATTTGCAATCACATTTGCAGGCCACTTGATCCAAGCAACTTAGTAAGACCAAAAGTAATACCCATAGCCATCCACCCTCCCACAAGAACCCTAACACAAGACTTTACCACCTTGGTCCGCCCCAAAACCGCCCCGATGCCACCGAACCCGACCAAAGCCACCGTGGTGGCACCAACCACCACCCAGAGCCTCACTATGTGTTCTTCTATGAACGCGGCCCCGAGCAACGGGAAAACAGCCCCCAAAGAAAACGCTAGAGCGGATGCCAAGGCTGCCTGAAAAGGGTTCGGAAGATTTTCTTTATCTTCTTTACTCAAAACAGCATTATTTTCCACCGCTCTCTTCTCTCTTTTCATCTGTGCCACCTCAATATCTAGCTGAGAATACACGGAAACAAATTCTCCGATTGCCATGCTACAAGCACCGGCAAATAGTCCTGCAAAGCCGGTGAGGATCATGGCTTTTACGTCCGTTTTAACCGCTCCAACTCCCATCATTAATGATGCAATGGATACCAGCCCATCATTGGCTCCAAGAACAGCAGCTCGAAGCCATTGTGCCCTTTGCGAGAAGTCGAAGTCCTCTTTCGATTCATGGAGATTAATGTTGCATGGGGTTTGATGATCAGCATTGTCTTTAACAATCGTCATTTGCACTTGGTTTGGAGCAGCCATTATCAATATTAATGAAAGAGATGCTTAGTTTATGATATTTAATTTTGTGGTGTCAAGTAATTTTGTTGTTGGTGATACAAAGGCAGCATGGATACAGAGGATATATATAGAGGAGAAAAGGGAAATTGTGATGGAGGAATATGAAAATATTAGTAGTGTATATAGCACAAGCCTAGGTTTTTTTTAAAAAAATTATATATATGTTTGCCAAAAGTATGAAATCTTAGGCAGCCACTTCAGGTGGAGCGAAGATTTAACATAAAGATTTGTCGTAATTTGACTGGAAGATGATAAATCAATGTTCAAGATTCAATATTTTGTTTAATCATGAAAAGTTTAAGACAAGATTTCGAGTCGAAAGACACAAATATAACAAACACCTCCAATCCACGGACGTTCAATTTTCCTGGTTTTGCGTAAATTCAGTTTCTAACTCAAAATGCATGATTGTGAGGTTGGGAAATATATTTTTTTAGGAAAATAATTAGTAATTTAACATTATTTTCCCGTTTGTAGGGGAAGATATACGTACATCTGGACCTGCAGGAAAGTGGTTTGCTGGTGTGGGAAGCACTTGTAAAAAATAGATACAGAAATTGGTGTAATGTATATAAAATAAGGAGTGTGTTCTCCACACAAAAAAGTAGTAAGAAATGGGATTAATTTATTTAAGGGAGTGTGGATTACACACAAAACCCACAAGTTTCCGATATCTTTTCAATTCCACTCGACCAAATCGATAGTAGTTTATTTCGTTAATTAGGTCAAAAAGGATTGCTTAGCTCTTTATGTATATATACATGCGATGCATATAGACACCGTTTATACTTATAATAAAATTTAAAAATTTTAATTCCTCAGCGTTACGGATTGGATACTCGTGTGAAACATATTCCTCATTAAAATATTTGAAGGTATATGCCCTGGGGGTTGGACCATATTATTTTTATTTCTCTCCCTCAGGTCCTTGCCTACTCGTGTAGTTGCACATCCCTCGATTTAACCCCACATGAGCCAATGAGCCTCTAACTCATGTGGGATGAAGTTCCCCTCGAGGTCAACCTTTTTTTAAAAAAATTTAAAAATTTTGAGGATAAAATATAATTCTAAACCATAATAATATATATCATGGTACGTGGTGTACGTGGATGATAATAGAACTTGAAAGTTATCGTAATTAATGAGCTCGATAAAATTTGAAGTGATATAGACACAATATTATATATATGCGAGGGTGATTAGATATTCAAAAGTTTAAGAGTGATAATTATCTAATCTAATTTTTTTTAAAATATCTAATCTAAATCTAAAAATTTAAAATACAAACAAAGATACTGAGTTTCATTTTGGTAAATAACATTGTTTCTAATGGCTAAAAAAATCATGAGATCATATAAAATGATTAATTTTTCTAATAATTTTGGTTTTGTTGATAATTAAGTTAAGATGTAATCGTAATTTCATCTCAAATTTCACCAATTAATTGAAAGTGGATTAATTAGAGGGTCTCTACTATAATAATAGAGTAAGATATACACTTTTTTAAAATTAATTTTCATGTTATTTTTAAAATTTAAACGATGAATTAGATATTCAAAAGTTTAAGAGTAATATATAATAATCTTATCTAAATCTTTTTTTTAAAAAAATCTAATCTAAAAAATTAAAAATACAAACAAAGATAGAGAGTGTCATTTTGATAAATAAATTTGGGTAAATAAAATTGTTTCTAATGGCTAAAAAATAGGGATGTAAATGAGCCGAGCCGAGCCGAACATTATCAGGCTCGGGCTCGGCTCATTTGACAGAAATATGGGCTCGAGCTCGATCCGAGCTTTTAGCATAAGGTTCGGGCTCGGCTCGTTTAGTATATATAAAAGCTCGGGCTCGGCTCGAGCTTGGCTCGGGCTCGACTCGTTTATTATATTAAACGAGCCTGGATCGAGTTCGGCTCGTTTTCAGGCTCGTTAGAGAGCTCGTTTTCAGGCTCGTTAATGAGATCATTTTTGGGCTCGTTAAGCAAGGCTCGTTAGTAGGCTAGTTAGGTGAGCTCGTTAAGCAGGCTTGTTAGCGAGCTCGCTTTCAGACTCGTTTTCTGGCTCGTGAGACATATAACAGAGCTCGAGTTTGATTTTTTTCGATTATAATTTTTCGATCAAATTGACTATAACTTGATTTATAAGCTTACCATGATCTTGATCTTTAACCTCCAACATAGCCCAATTCAAAAAATCCAGCAATTTTATTTATCAAAGTTTTCGATCTTTATGAATTTACAACATCATTACTAACTTCTCAAGTCATGATATATCTTGAAATATCCGAATTTATTATAGATCAAATTCTAGATGTAAATATCCTTCGACTGCTTTCAATTTGTACACGTTCAATGTGCACTATCCTATGCTATATAGTAAACAAGTGTATTCATCATTCCAAAAATTTCATCACACGATCAAATAATTAATAAACTCAAAATTCAAGCTTCGTTATTCTTTATATCTTTCAAATAAAATCTGAAGCTCCCAACTAAAAATCCTAAACACATGTTTCGAGCACTTACCCTTGAAGAAAATCAACACTGTCAATGCTTATTTCACAAGTATATAAAACTTTATTGTGTGGCTTAATTATTATAATATATATTTTTTTAGATTTCAAAAAAATGTATATATATTTTAAAATGTTTTAAAAAAAACCACCACACTATTATTTTTTATAATGAGATATAAGCATTACTTGTGATACGATATACTCGTATATGAAATATTTTATTTAATGATATTATATTATATAAATTTATTAAAATGTTGTGCATATTTACATATATTGAGTTAAAAAGTTTTAACTCAACAAATTTAATTTAGATAATTTCACAACTTCTTTTAACTAAATTTTTTTAATATCATTCATCTATCACTTATAGTTTTAATTCTCGTCAGATATTTTAAATAAAATTGTTATTTCAGTTCTTTGAAAATTTATTGATTGAATTGTCATTCATTAGTAATATTGCACATATAAATATTTTATTTATTGTGTTTTTAAGAGAATTTTAATACAATGATTTTAAAGTTAAAATAAAAAATACAAATTGCAGCTACATCCTATATATTGTAAATTCATATTTATTTCAACAAAGTATTATGTTCTAATCATGTCATTTGCATTAATATTAATATTAATATTTTTTATTTGTCCACTCAAACTCAAACTAGATAAAGCCACATAAATTAAATAAACATATTCGTGAGTCTCCGAAACGAGCCAAGCCCAAACTGGATCTCACGAGCCTCCTAAAAAAGCCGAGCTCGAGCCCATACTAGCGAGCCCCCTAAACGAGCTGAGTGATCGAGCAAATACTACCACATAAAATCAATTCAAATATGTCTATCAATTAAACTCGAATAAATCGCAAGTGCACGAGTCAAGTAATAAATTGCAAGTGCCCAAGAGTTCTTTCCATGTAAAACACCTGCAAAATATGAATTTTTAACTTCGCGAGGGCGCTCGGTCTGCCATTTTTTACCGACCGAGCGCTGAAAATTATGTCTGCTTTCGGCCCGTCTTTTTCAACAGGCGCTCGGTCTGCCAAAAAGAGCGGACCGAGCGCCTCTTTTTCTTCCCAGCACGCGACATTTTTGAAAAATTCATAACCTAAGTTCTAACCGTCGGATTGAGCTGAAATTTTGACAGCATCTTCAAAATATTTTGAACTTTAATTCGGATGGTGGAGATTTGATTTGGGGCTCTCTAAAATTAAATTTGAATTTTTGACCAAGGCTGCTCCGTAATTTATTCTTCAAAAACCCATTTTCCTACAAAATTAATCCGGAGAGTGAAATTCACATACATGAGATTAATTACAAATAAAACATATAAAAACACACATGAAACCATATGAATGCATGCCAAATAGACATAAAATAATGCACACAAAATGTACTTATCAACACCCTCATACTTAAATCTTGCTCGCCCTCGAGCAAGACATGCAAAACAATACGCAAACAACAACAAAAGTAAGAATGAATCATGAACATGCACAACCTCCGAGAAGTTCCCACATTCAAAAATTAAAAAACCACAAACTTCTGATTATTCACAATACACTGTTAGTTTAACGTAAACGTGTGTGTGTGCCATGTTATTCCAGTTTCGTGCAACTTCAAAAGAATCCATCCTAAGAATGTTTAGCGACCTATGACAATTCAATGCAAGTATCACAATCCAGCACTCCGTCATCTCAACAATCCCAAACAAAAACATCCACTTTCTTGGGATTAATTACGTACCTCCGGATTTTGCACCCGATATTTTTATAAGCCTCAATAATTATCCGCAAACTTAGCTATAACTAAGATAGGATTTGGATTTCAATCCCCTCGTCTATAGCCCGGATGGAGCATCAATCTCATTTAACCCGCAAACTTTAATGATTAGGATTTCAATCATTATCCAAGCCCGAATGAAATTGTTATTTTAAAATTTCAAAATTATTAACCCCATGGAATCTGCATACTTAGTCAAGAACAAGAGATTAGGATTTCAATCCATTGCTCGTAACCCGGATGAAGTTAACTTAATTTTCAACAAAAAAAAAATTTTCAAAAAATTTATAGGTACGCCCAAGATCACACATGCAATGTCTAACAATCATCAAGAATCCAAAGACACTATCATGATCAACAAGCATCTATTGTCGTGCAATGGTCAAACAAACATGAACTTCATCAATTACTTCGCTACACTACACCAGTATAACATGCGTGCTTAATATGATTCACGATTCAACCAACAACTTCTCATATTCAATAAAAAGCAACATTTTTTTAAAAATAATTTTTTTTCACAACTCTATCATCATCGGCCAACATTCATCTTTCTACTTATTCACACAACAAAAACACAAAACATAATGATATGCATGAATACAAACTATATACAATAATCTAAACCATATGAATGAAAAACACAATGATGAACGAAACAAAACTAAATAACAACCCCCCATACTTATCCAAAGCATTTTCCTCAATGCTCTAGAACAATGAACAGAATGAGAAACGAACAAATGCAAAACAAAAATAAACACAATGAAAACAAAATAACACTCCTCTGGTCAATCATCGTGGTGTATATCCATCTATCGCTGCTACACTATATCTCTTAGGCCATCAATATTCCCATATATTCACCTTGAAAATCAAAAAATTTGAGGAATTAAACATTATCAACTCAATATAAAGCAACAACTAGATAAAAACTAACACTAAAAAAAATGAAGTAAAAATCTTGGGTTGCCTCCCAAGTAGCGCTTGATTTTCAGTCTTCGGCTCGACCCTCAGAAGCACTCATCAAAGAGCGGTTGACGCCCAAAGTAAGTGTCATATGACACCACCAATGGGTCTTTGTTTCATGTGCCCTCAAGCTTGGCCAGATGTATGCAGTTTATGCTCGTCACCTCAACAACACTCCATAACAGCTGATAAACATGGGAAGAGAACATCTCTGTGGGCTCTCGGAGAACAAATTCTTGTGAAACCGGTGTTGGCGGTGTATCTGCATATATTTTCTCCCTTAGAACTCCTTTCGGTTGAGGTTCAATGGGAAGAGAAGACTCAAACACCTCAAGATTTTCAACATGAATTGATTCACACTCCAAATTATGATTCTCTGAGTCATCATCATCGAACCAAATTTGGGGGATCACTGTTTAAGTATCTTTCTTCACTTCATGTTCTTGGTGTTCATGGATAATTGATATTTTGAGATTCTCTATCGTATTCTCAAGATGGCATCTAGAATTGATTAGATCTTCTATAGCTCGCTCGTTCATGGCCACGTACTTGTCCACCATATCCTCTAGTGAATGAAACATCAATTGAAAACAACTTACCTCCTCTTCTTGAAGCTCGAATGGTTAGTCTGAAAATTCGGGGTAATGAGCATCTTGTGGGTCTTGGTGGCTCCAAATATGTGGTGTAAGATCCCAATACATGTGGTAGTAAAATTCTGTCATATCATCTAGTATGTATATCGCACTGTCATCATCTCGGCAAAATAGTGGACAACCAGTTTGCAAAGCTCCATTAATCACCCATCTCATTGTCACTGCATCCAAACCATTAAGAAAAAATTTAAGAAGAGAATAATTGGAGAAATCATACCGGAATGTGCTCGCCAAATTATTGTATCACTCCCATGCTGCGTAGAATGACTCTTCATATTGCTGGGTAAAACTAGTGAATACTTGTCGATGGAACATCTCAAAGTATTACACCAAATGCATTCCTGCAAAAATAAAATAGAAAATGGTAGATCACGCAGGAATAAAATAGAACAAAGAAATAAAAAAAAATTAACTAAAGATAACAAGAAGTAAAAATTGTCTATTCAATCCCCGGAAACGGCGCCAAAAACTTGATCGAGCAAAAACTACCACATAAAATCAACTCAAATATGTCTATCAATTAAGCTCAAATAAATCGCAAGTGCACGAGTCAAGTAATAATATAGTGTACATGAGTACGAGTATCGTCCCACAGAGATTGATGTTTGACAAAATTACCTCAAGTATGATTCTTTAATTAATTAAAATGATAGATGGAAAATAAATTAATAAACTAAAATAAAAGTAAGAATAAAAGCAAAACAAATAAATTAAGTTCAGAATATAAATAAACGATTGTTAGAATCTCGGTTCACCTACCCCTTTCTTCTCTAATGATTGAATTTCAATTCTCAAGTCATGTTTTTGACGGAATTTCCTAATCTATCAATATATTTTCTCGAGCTTTATTAATCTAATTAACAAATTGTAATAACCAAGTCTCCTTGCGTTATTTAACAATTTCAATTGCATTAACGATTTATGGAATCCTCTAGCTTTCGACCTGGTGGACTATGACTATCAGCATATATCCAAACTCATATCTCTATGCAAGTTGTAGATCCATGGATTATATTACCCTTTCATGTCATAAAATCTCCTCTAGATATCAATTATAACACATAAAATCAATAATAAGTTGATCAAACTCCAAAATTTCAATAAACACAATAACTTAAAAATCAAATTCAAACTCCAAGAAGAAATCAAAACAAAGTTTTGGGGGTAGGATCCCCTAAATCCCAACAAATAAAATAAGAAGAAAAGAGAAAACTAGTGTTTGCGGTTCTTGAGTTCTTCAAGTTTCCTTCCTCTTCACGTTCTACTCCTTGGATGGCCGCCTCCTCCCTTCAATCTAATGTTTTGAACCCTTAAAACGTCAGAATATTTCCTATTTATAGTGCCCAAGAGTTCTTTCTATGTAAAACACCCGCAAAATATGAATTTTTAACTTCGCGAGGGCGCTCGGTCTGCCATTTTTTACCGACCGAGCGCTGAAAATTATGCCTGCTTTCTTCCCGTCTTTTTTAACAGGCGCTCGGTCTGCCAAAAAGAGCGGACCGAGCGCCTCTTTTTCTTCCTAGCGCGCTACATTTTTGAAAAATTCATAACTTAAGTTCTAACCGTTGAATTGAGCTGAAATTTTGACAGCATCTTCAAAACATCTTGAACTTTAATTTGGACGGTGGAGATTTGATTTGGAGCTTTCTAAATTAAATTTGAGTTTTTGACCAAGGCTGCTCCATAATTCATTCTTCAAAAACCCATTTTCCTACAAAATTAACCCGGAGAGTGAAATGCACATGCATGAGATTAATTAAAAATAAAACATATAAAAACACACATGAAACCATATGAATGCATGCCAAATAGACATAAAATAATGCATACAAAATATACTTATCACTGAGCCCGAGCTCGGGTTCGCGAGCTTATTAACAAACATGTTCGCGAGCTCACGAGCCGAACATCCTTAAGCTAAAGATTGGTTCGTGAAATTGTCGAGCTCAAAATCAAGCGCGGGCTCGGCTCAATAAGCTTACCGAACGAGCTCGAACGAGCTTTCTATCGAGCCGAGTTTTGAATAGCTCGCAAACTGTTCGGTTCGTTTACATTCAGTAAAAAAAAAGGAGATCATATAAAATGACTGATTTGTCTAAAAATTTTAGTTTTGTTGATAATTAAGTTAAGATATAATCGTAATTTCATATCAAGCTTTACTAGTTAATTAGAGGATCTCTTGTTGTGAAAAATACTCGCAAACGTACAAGTGTCAAGTTTTAATATAGTGATAGAGAGAGTGTCGATCCCACAAAGAGTAATTTGAAAATATTCAATACTTGTAATTAAAATAGTCTTAATTTTATCTAGAAAATCAAACTTTAGAGATTTGCTGATAAATTAAATAAATAATGAAATTAATAAACGCGCTCACACACAATCCTTAAGAGATTATCAATCAAAGAGAAATAGTTTAGAGGTTTTGATTTCACCTGGTCTCGACTATATTCCTTCCTAATTAACCTATTTTTGTGAGTTCATTTCAATTAACAACTAGGAACACATAGATTATACTATTTCCCTCTTCCGAGTATCAAATAGAGTGTATCAACCATCGATCAATTCTAATATCCCTATTGAGAATTTACTTGTAGTGATATGTGTAAAACAATGTTATTTCTAGGCTCTATTAAAGTTATAAGCTCTCCCGAGTCATATAAACAATTAATAGTGTGAATTCTATTGATCCTATTTGAAATCCCTTCTCCCGAGTGCTGGATTCTAAATAAATATGACAAATCAATTTATGGCCAGTAAATTGAAAAGACTTTCAAAACTAGAATCACAATTAATTTAGAAAAACTCAATTCAATAAAATCAAAAATTCATAAACATGTTTTGACCAGACTACATAAACCTCTAGACTTAAAAAGTTTAGTTCATAATTAAAAATAGTTGAAACCAATTCATATTCATGAAACTAGACATCAAATCAATAATATAAATTCAAGAGAAAGAAAAAAAATCCAAATATTCGATCTTCCGTGTCCGGACGATCTATCTTCGTCTTTGTTCTTTGATGTTCTTAAAACTTGTGCAGAATTTTCTCTTCCAAAGTCTCCAAAATCTTCTCTCGATCGATCCTTGATGCGTTTCTCTCTATGCGGCGGCTTCTTCTTCAATTGTGTCCAAAAGAATCCCTTTTATATGTGCTTCAAATCTAATAAATAAAAGCCCACGAAAGTCCGAAGGTTTCCTTCCCGAAAAACCCAAAAATCTGACTTTCGCGATGGCGCGCCCGGGCATGAGATTCTATCTCTGGGATGCTCAAAATTTCTCATCAGGCGCGCCCGCGCGTGAGGTTAGGCGCGCCCGTGCATGCCTCTCGGGTTAGAAAATCTGCATCACGCGACAATTTTCAAAAAATCATATCTCCCAATCTAACCGTCGGATTGAGCTGTAATTTTGACAACAGCTTCAAAACATTCTAAAATTTATTATGGACGGTAGAGATCGGATTTTAATACATCAATAATTCCCAGTAATTTTCTGAAGTCGATACTCCATAATGCATCCTTCCGCTTCTTCTTGCTACTTTTGCGTCAATCCTTGCAACTCAAAAAAACAACAACCAATACGCATAAAATCCACTCAATACATCACAAAAGCCAAGTCAAATCATATATAAATTAAGTGCATAAATTACACTTATCAAATTCCCCCAAACTTAGACTTTTGCTAGTCCCGAGCAAAACAATAATGAGTAATCTATCGGCCTCCGAATTTTTACATTTCAAGATTAAATACACATGTAGGCTAATTTTTTCAAGAGTTTTCGTGGGTGTGTGATTTGCCAATCTTATCTATCCACCCAACTTTCGATAAAATCATGCAATCCGTAAGCTTCACAGATTCATTAATCTCGCCCTTAAGTTTCAAGACATTCTCCACCAAGTTCAACTTCTAATTGCACAAATCAAGAGGATTTTTTTGGTTAACATTAGGCTCAAGTATAATCAGCAGGAGATAAGCATCCATATGTATATCAATGTAAATAAGGACTCAAGATTCAAAGCAAAGGGAATTGAATATTTTCAATTTGTGCAGGATGATGAGTAGCTAAAATTTTTTATTTGCATTGCCAGACATTAGTTTTGGTTTTCTTCTACTCCATACATCTCCATCTTTATGCCTTGTATTTGGACTAGAATTTCAATCCATTTTTTTTTCTCAAGTCATCCCCTCACCTTACTTTCTCCGTCATTACTTTTCTGTAAACTTTTTAGCTACTCAATTTGTTTTGAATTTTTCATGATTTATATGACTAACAAATGAATAATGGCTAAAAAGGCTCAACGAATTCAAAAATGTCTAAATCACTTTTGTGCTCTTTAAAATCTAGCTCAGTTTCAAGTAAAAATTACAAGAATTAAGAATAAAATCCTCTAATCCACATCACAAATCCACATAATTTCTCTAATTGCTAGGAGTATCGAAAATCATGGTATTTGTGCATGTAAGTGAGAACTCAAGATTAAATATCGCTAACATGAACTTTTCAGCAAAAAAAATTATTTTCATCATAGGCCAAAACAAATACATATCACTTTTAACTCAAACCACTCATGAAAAATTTTCAAAATTATCACACACCCCCTCAAACATAAATTGTGCATTGTCCTCAATGTACAATAGTAAATCAAAACAAGGACACATACCTTGGGCACCAAGAATCAGTACTCGGCACCATCTTAATCACTCAAAGCTCTTCATGCAGGGGTGGCGACTAAACTTTCACCGCTTCAAAGTTTTTACCTACACAACTCAAAATTATTATTGATGTCTAGTCTCAACATGCACAAAAAAAAATAAAAAAAATAAAAAAAATAAAATAAAAATAAAAACAAATCAAAATAAAGCAAATAACAAAAATAGTTTGGGTTTTCTCCCAAGAAGCGCTTAGTTTATAATCCATAGCCCGACTCTATGCCGCTTTCAGCCCGGTTCCCTCGATTTGTTGGAGGTTTTTCCATTCTTCTTTACCCTTGAAACAAACTCAACAACCATCTTGAACTTAGATCGCTTTTTCTTTTTCTTCATCTTCACCAACTTCGAATTATTCTCTCTTGGCAATTTTACAGCACTAACAACTTCGTAGCAACATTCCATTTTCTTTGATATTTCAATCAGGAACACCTTCTCCGTGGATGGTTTTTCAGCCTCCTTGAACACATTTGTAACGCCCCGTTTTTATCTTAATTGAATTTATTTGAGTTAATCAGAGATTACAGAGTCCTCGAGCCGGTTTGATTTTGATCAGGGTCCTTTTTGCAAAAATTGGATTTTTCAGGGACTAGAATGCAAATATGGAATTTTATATATTATCTACAACTTGATTGGATTGAGATTGGTCTTCTTCTCCTCCTCCTTTCCTTCTCCACGCCTCCAACCTCCATTAGAGAGCCAAACGTGAGTTTGGAGCTTTCAAAATCCAGTCCGAGCTCGATCCGTCCGTTAGAAATTAATTCTGAGGGCAGATTATCGATCACTGCAGTGAGAGCTCTGTTATATTGTAAGTATTTCTCCGATCGGATATCTTTTGTTTTTCGGAGGTTGTTAGAATCGATTTAGATTCTAGTATGTTGTTCTAGACAGAGTTCTGATCGTTTATTATCTGTCGGTTTTGAATTAGAGCGACGTCCGGATTTGTTATGATTTTTGGAAGCCATTTTCGAAAATGTGGATTTTGAGATTGATGGGTTTGCTTTGTTATTGTTGTTTTGGGCATTGAATTGAGTTGTTATCAGTATTGAACTGCTGTCTGCGTTGCCGGTTTGTTCAGTTTATAGCCGTTATGCCGTCGGTTTGAGTTTTGGGTTTTCGAATCGTTTTTGTATTGATTGAAGTCTTGGTGTGTGAGTGATCGTGGTTGTTGATCATCTCTTGTATCTGAACAGATTCGTTTGGAGTTGTCAAGCCCTGAGTTAGCAGCTGATTGATCGTTTCAGAGTTGGACGAAGATCGGTAATGAGATTTACCTTGATCCGTAGTTGTTGTTTAGATTGTATAGTTGTTGATACAATCTTTTGTTGTAGCTTTCCTGGAGTTGGAACTACTGCATTGAAAGGTAAAAGCAGTCATCGTAGCGGGATAGCATACTCGGGACTGTTGGTTCTCGAGTTTCCCTTTTTAAATCCCATATTTCATTGATACTTGTTCTAGCACGTGGAACTTGTAATTGTTGATTGATTGAGTTTTTGTTATGTGGCTTATGTTTATGTTTCTGTTATGCATTCATCTTGAGCCTACTTTGATTTCAGCGGGCAGAACCGCCCTTTTTGTTAGACGTTTGGGAACTATGATTGAGTGGCCTAGGTCGTAGTATTTCGCCTAGTGCTAGCATACTCATTATGGTTGCTCAAAGTCTAGAGGAGTGGGATACGTGGCACCACCTCGATTGGGAGAGTCGGTGAGTCGTTACGTGATCTCATCCTCGGGATCCCAAAAGCAGAGCAATACTCCCGTGTTTATCAGAATCGATATCCTGGTTTTAAAGACATGCATATCATTAACTTCGACTTCCATTTTCTTTGATATTTCAATCAGGAACACCTTCTCCGTGGATGGTTTTTCAGCCTCCTTGAACACATTAAAAGTAACTTTCTCATCGTCTACACCCATCGTCAACGCACCTTTCTTAACATCAATCTTGGCTTCAACAGTAGCCAAGAACGATCTCCCCAAAATTAAAGGCATATTTCCGTCCTCCTCCATATCCAACACAACAAAATCCGCCGAAAAAATAAACTTATCTACTTTTACCAGAATGTCCTCAATGATTCCACGCGGATATTTGATAGATTTATCAGCGAGCTGCAATGCGATTGTCGTGGGCTTCATCTCCCCAAGTCCTAGACTTCTGAAAACAGATAAAGACATCAAATTAATGCTAGCTCCTAAATCACAAAGTGCTTTATTAAAATTAGAAGAACCAATAATACAAGGAATCATAAAACTCCCTGGATCGTTTAATTTCTGTGGTAGGTTCTTTTGTAAGATAGCACTGCACTCTAGTCAGGTTAACAGTCTCGAACTCTTCCAACTTCCGCTTTTTAGACATCACCTCCTTCAAGAATTTAACATAATTTGGCATTTGAAGCAAAGCATCAGCGAATGGAATATTGATGTGAAGTTTCTTGAAGATCTCAAGAAACTTGGCAAACTATTCGTCCAACACCTTCTTCTTGAATCTCTGCGGGTATGGAAGTGGCGGCTTGTACATCGGTTTCAGGTCAGGTTCACACTGTTGCTCCTCGACTTCTTCCTCAATTTTCTTATCTTCAATAGCAGGTTCTTGGACTCCAACTGCTTTCCCACTCCTCAACTCTATGGCCTTACAGTGTTCTATGGGATTCACCTCAGTATTACTTGGGAACTGGCCGTGGTTGTTATCTTTCAGTGCGTTCGCCAACTGTCCAATGCTAGTCTCCATGGATTGCAACACCGCGCCCATATTGGCCACGTGCGTCTCTAGGCTATCTAGGCGAGTCTCAGTCCTCGCCATCCTCTTACTCAATTCCTGCACGAAAGTACTAACAACATCCTCCAAAGAAGGCTTACCTTCACCCTTATTTGTAATGAACCCCGGAGGATTTAACACATTATTATTGTTAGCATATGAAAAATTTTCGTGATTTCGCAAACTCGGGTGATAATTATTTGAAACAGGATTACCTCTATAGCCTCCATAACCTCTCTGATTTATGTACTGCACTTGTTCAGAATGATGAGATTTGTCCATAGCACCCGACACACCTGCTGGTTCTGCAACATTCACTTTATTCAACACAGCTACCTGTGTAGTCAATGCAGATAATTGAGCAGTGATAAATGTGAGAGGATCCACTGCATACACTCCAACTGGCTTCTTGACTTCCATACGCTCAGATGGTCATTGAAAGGTATTGATTGTCATCTGTTCCAGCATATCGTAGGCCTGTACAGGGTCCTTCGCAAATAGGGTACCTTAAGAAGCAGAGTCCACAGACATCCTTGTAGGCGCATTTAGTCCGTTGTAAAACCACTCGATCTGTTCCCAATCTGCAAAATTGTGGTTAGGACAACGTCTAAGTAAATCTTTGTACCTTTCCCATGCCTCGTAGAGCTGTTTAGAATCCATCTGCCTGAAAGTGCTGATTTCGATCTTCAATTGGGTGGACTTGGCAGGTGGAAAATATTTTGCAAGAAATTTCACTGCCATCTCCTCCCATGTAGTTATACTTCCCAACGGCAGCGACTGCAACCAACTCCTTGCTTGATCCCAGAGAGAAAAAGGAAACAAGCGTAAACGTATAATATCCTCAGACACACCATTAATTTTTACCGTATCAGATATTTTCAAGAAAGTGCATAGGTGTAGGTGAGGATCAGTAGTGGCGATCCCTTTAAATTGGTTCTGTTGAACCATGTTGATCAAGGTAGGCTTTAGCTCAAAATTGTTAGCATTGATAGCTCCACGAGCTATTCCAGAGTAGTGAGTGTAGTGACCTTTACCTGGATCACCTACTAAACAGAACTTAGGCATGCAATTAACTTAATTAAATGGATATCATAATAAAACTGCGGAAACCAAATACATTATACAATCCCAAGTAAAGGAATCTGTAAATACCCAAATATAATACAACCAAATCGAATAGTTGTATCAATCCAATAACAACAGAATAAAACCTAGGCGAAGCTCCAGCCGGCCAACCACTGCCTAGCCCCTCTTGGGTCCACCCGCCTCGTCCAATCGCAAACCTGCCCCATGGAATAGGGTGTCCAGAAACACAGAGTACGAGACGTGAGCATAAAATGCTCAATACGAGAGTATGAGTATACATGCATGCAAAGTGAACTCCCTATAAACTCGAGGTCAAGGATCAGATAACATAGACAAACCGGGCCCTGGTATGTAGCACGTTGTGCCGTCGCTTCAGGAGATGGCTCCCATACCATAATACCAGTGGATTTACCGGACCCAAAGCCATGGAAGTTCATCCACTAACAGGATAGGGTACAACCCTACTAATATACATCTCGAAGGAGATAGCTCAATATGCAAATGAATGCAGCATAAATCATGACATATAAATCATGCAGTCACATAATACATGCATACTCAGTCAGGATATCTCGAACAGTACTTTCGTATCTCAAATCAGTGCAAGCTCTACCAACTCTAGGTCCACGCCTACAGTCTGCTCTACACTGCTAAATGATACTACTATCATTAAAGTGCTCTAAAATCCTTAACTAAGCTATTGCATACTCCTAAATATTTATAGGAAGCAAAAGCTATACCTTCGTCCGTCGTTAGCCCTTTGCTGTCGAGTGCCTCAAAACTAGGCCACAGCTCTGCTACGACGCCTGGATCGCTATGCCACTTCCGGATTCCCCGCGGGACGCCTAGAATTCCCTAGATCTAAGTTAGAAGGCTAAGGAATTGAGAGAGAAGAGAGGAATTGGTGCACTCAAATGTGAGCTCGGCACCCCCTATTTATAGACGACGATCGGAACCTCCGTTCCTTGATCGGAACGTCCTATCACGATCGGAACGTCCGATCCCGACATCGGAGCTTCCGATCTCACTTATCTGCCACGTGTCAAAATTTCACTGGTTGACTTCGGATAGAGGCGATCGGAACTTCCGATCCTGCCACACGTCATGCCTGACGTAATTCGATCGGAGCTTCCGATCGCTCCTTCGGAGCTTTCGATCCTGTTTGGAGCTTCCGAACTCACCTTCGGAGCTTCCGAACCCTTCCCAAGTCATTATGATTAATTCCTTAATCACTAATTTTGGTTACGGGCTACTACATTCTCCCCCACTTAAAATATTTCGTCCTCGAAATCAGATCTTAAGTACTGAATGTAATACAGAAATTAGAAACATTCTTTATTCAAATCAAACGTTTACAGAGTTTGCAACTGAATACAACTTTAAGAATGAAATCAAAACAACTCAGGATGGTCTTCACGCATCCTGTCCTCAAGCTCCCAAGTAGCTTCCTCAGTGCCTCGGCGCTGCCGCTGAACTAAAATCAGAGGAATGACTTTGTTCCGCAAAACCTTATCCTTATAATCCAGGATACGAATAGGTTTCTCAACATAGGTCAAATCCTTGCTCACCTGAACCTCAGACCGCTGCAAAATATGAGACTCATCCGCCACATATCGTCGCAACAGAGATACGTGGAACACGTCGTGAATACAGGAAAGATGCGGTGGCAAAGCTAGTCGATAAGCCAAATCGCCAATGCTCTCCAAGATCTCAAACGGACCGATAAAACTGGGAAACAACTTGCCCTTAAGGCCAAATTTGAGAATTTTGCGGAAAGGTGACACTCTCAGAAACACTTTCTCCCTGATATCGAACTGCAAAGGCCTACGCTTGGTGTTAGCATAGCTGACCTGACGATCCTGCGCAGTCTTAATCCGTTTCTTGATCTGATCAACAATGTCTACCGCCTGCTGGATAAAATCCGGTCCCTCAGCCTGTCTCTCCCCCACTTCTTCCCAGAAGAGTGGAGTACGACAACGTCGCCCGTACAACGCCTCAAAAGGTGCCATCCCAATACTAGTATGATAGCTGTTGTTGTACGCAAACTCGATCAATGGCAAATGATCCTGCCAGGCTGAACCAAAATCCATGACGCACGCTCTAAGCATATCCTCCAAAGTACGGATAGTGCGCTTTGACTGACCATCAGTCTTCGGATGATATGCAGTACTCAAACTGAGAGTAGTACCCATCGCACGCTGAACACTCCCCCAGAATCTAGAAGTAAACCTGGGGTCCCGATCGCTGACAATGCTCACAGGCACTCCATGAAGTCGAACGATCTCCTGAATGTACAACCGAGCCATACGATCCACATTTTACTCCCGGCTATAGACAATGAAATGCACTGACTTGGTGAGTCGGTCTACCACAACCCAGATAGCGTCACAGTTCCTCGGAGATACCGGCAAATGGGTCACAAAGTTCATTGTGATAAACTCCCATTTCCATTCAGAAATAAGCAGACTGTGAAGCAATCCTCCAGGTCGTCGATGCTCTGCCTTGACCTGTTGACACACCAAACATCTCGAAACAAACTGATAAACACTGCATTTCATTCCCTTCCATCAGAAACGAGTACGTAGATCCTTGTACATCTTGTTGCTCCCAGGATGAATACTCAACTTAGTGCGATGCGCCTGAGACAAAATCTCCTCTCGCAACTCTACATCCTGCGGAATCACAAGCCTACCAGACAAACACAGAAAGCCATCTGACTGATAATAAAATCCAGACGAGCTACCCTCGTTAGCTAGACGAGCTAAATGCTGGGTCTTCGAATCAGACATCTGAGCATCTCGAATCCGCGAATACAAAGCTGGCTCAGATAATATCACAAACATCTGGATACTTTGCATACCTTTCTTATGCTTGAAAGTATATCCTGAAGTACAACAGTCACTGATTGCACTAGACATCGAACAAGTCTGAAGTGCGGATAGTCGCACCTTGCGACTCAATGCATCAGCGGTGAGATTAGCAGCTCCCGGATGGTACTTAATCTCGCAATCATAGTCCTTAAGCAAGTCCATCCAATGTCTCTGCCTCATGTTCAACTCCGCCTGAGTGAACAAATACTTGAGACTCTTATGGTCGGTGAAGATCTCAAATTTCTCGTCATACAGATAATGAAGCCAGATCTTCAAAGCGAACACAATGGCTGTCAATTTCAAATCATGGACTGGGTAGTTGTCCTCATGAAGCTTCAGCTGTCTACAAGCGTATGCAATCACATGCCCATTCTGAGTCAGGACACAACCTAACCCATGAATAGAAGCATCAGTGTATACCACTTACCCTCCAGATCCTGACGGTAATGCCAACACTGGTGCAGAAGTCAACCGCCGTCGAAGCTCACAAAAATTCTCCTCACACTCGAAAGACCACTCGAAATCCACACCCTTGCGGGTAAGCTGCGTCAAAGGTCGAGCTAACTGAGAGAAGTTCAGAATGAAGCAACGATAATATCCTGCTAGACCCAGAAAGCTACGGATCTCAGCAACCGTCGTCGGACGCGACCAATTAAGCACCGCCTCAATCTTGCTTGGATCAACAGAAATCCCCTCCCTAGATATGATATGGCCAAGAAAGACCACTCAATCCATCCAAAATTCACACTTGCTCAGCTTGGCGTACAACTGCTCATCTTGAAGAGTCTGCAGTACCAACCGCAAGTGAGAAACATGCTCTTCCATATTACGCGAATACACCAAGATGTCGTCAATGAAGACCACGACAAACTTGTCCAAATACTCCCTGAAGACACGGTTCATCAGATCCATGAATAAAGCCGGCGCATTAGTCAAACCAAATGGCATCACTAGAAACTCGTAACGCCCATAGCGAGTACAGAATGCACTCTTGGTTATGTCCTGATCTCGGACTCTTAACTGATGATACCCAAATCTCAAGTCAATCCTGGAGTAAACTGAAGTGCCCTGCAGCTGATCAAACAAGTCATCAATACGAGGAAAAGGATACTTGTTCTTCACAGTGACTCGATTCAGCTGTCGATAGTCAATGCACAGCCGCCTCGACTCATCCTTCTTCTTTACAAAAAGAACAGGAGCTCCCCAAGGAGATACACTAGGACGAATGTACCCCTTGTCTGATGCGATCATGGATGGCTCGCATATTGATCAAGTGACCAAGGATTCGTTGGAGATACCACGAGGACCGGTTACGAGAGGCCGAGCTCAGAAGTTTAAGGAAGCACTTCAATCTTTGTTGTTGAAGACACAAGAGGGCGTTGGATTTCTTGATATTCAATTTGGAGGAAGTTATAATCTTATTGAGGTCAAAAGAGGACAAGAAAGTGAAGAAACGGAAGACCCTGCTCGAAGCCAAGGCACGCCCGCGCCATTATTTTGCGAAGAAGAAGCGCGCCCATGCCTCATGATCGCACGCCCGCGCTTACGGATGCCAAATTGACGATGTTTTGCGAGCTCTCGGCGCGCCCGCGCTACCTTATTGCGCGCCCGCGCCATTGTCTGCGCAACTTTGGCGCGCCCGCGCCATGTCCTTTTACACGCACCGAAAGTGTTTGTGTGTGTGTTCGGGATTTTTAATATTTTGGATTTACTTTGTTTATTTTAGGTCTTTTATTCCAACTAGAAAACTTTAGGAGATATCTTTGATATCTTTTTGATTTATTTTGCGTTATCTTTCAATATTTTGGGTTGTAATATAAATACTACAGCATTCATTATTTTAAGGATAACTAAGATTTTCAGATTATTGGTTATTCAATACAAAAATTCTCTTTAGAATTTTATCAAAGCTTTTGCTTTACCCAAAATCAAACTTATCAAAGTTTCATAGCTTTGTGGCGTTTGTCAATCGATTTTCAATTGGGTTGTCAAAGACAGGTTCCTTTGAAGGTCTAATTGAATCTTTGATTGTTTTCTATCATGAATTCTCTGTTGCTAGTTACAGGTTCAACTAGAGGTGGAGATTCCAAAATCTGTTACTTGTTTCAAAGTCGAGACAACATTATTGAATTCTTTTGTTATCGAATTGAGGTGCGATTCGTTGAAATCATGTTGCCTTTCATACATAAGATTCATATCATTTGGTATCAAAGCCCAAGGTTTTGAATCAAGTAAGTACCTATCTTCATCTATCTCTGTTCTTCGTGTTCTTCGTTTTCTTCGTTCTTCATCTAAGTCTATTCTTTATAAAATTTTTGTGTCGTTTCTTTCAAACTTGTTATCCAAGTCTCGTGTCTTATGCTACAAGTTATAAATTTCAAAAAAAAAAAAAATCGGTCAAAAAAAAAAGTGAAGAAAAGTAACTTGTGGCCAATTTCTTTGTCTTTATTCATCCTTGAAGCGAGTCAGAGTCAAGTTGTCCATAAAATTTCCTACTTGTGTTTGTGCAATCTTCGAGAGTCGATCTTCAAGCGTCTAAAAGTTGTGAGCTTGAGAGTTTGATTCACTTTTACACAAAGCAAAAGCCTACATAAATTGAGTGGAAAGAAAAATAGTGTTGGAGTGATTCATTTGGAGTGATCTGTGAGAACTTGTGTGAGGAATTTTACTACTAACCTTTTTCTTGCAGGTACCATGAATCCTAATAAAGATGCTAGTGAAAGTGTGAACCAAGTGTTGGAAAACGTGTTCAGATCAATTAAGAATTGATACCCGGTGCAGCGGAAGTTTAAAATTTTATTTTATTATATGGAACGATTTCATATATGGGTATCAAAACTTTTACGATTAAATTTGTTCAAGTAGAAATAAAATCACAATTAAATTTTTACCTCGTCAAGCAAAGGCTTGATCGTGGACTCCAACAGAATTTAATCTACTCTTCTTGTAAATCCCGGGAACCGATGACAGTCACGATCTAACTCCGGAATTAGGTCCACGAATGAAAAACAGAAACCCTCTGATTGACTGCACTAGAAATCAATCAGAAGTTTTACGTAGAGAATAAACAGATATGATCCGTTAATTTGATTTGTAATTTTTCACAAAAATCACAAGCCGAATTTTCTCCAAAGGGACAGAGGAATTTTCGAAAAATCCTCTTGAATAGTATAGAGTGAATTTAGAAAATTGCAGTATTCAATGTGTATAATTTTTGAACCCAACACCTCTATTTATAGATAATTTCTAGTTATAATTGTATCAGGACTCTAACTCCTTAAAGCCCACAATCCATAACTTAAGCCCAATAAGCCAAGCCTGTTGTTATAGAAATTAATATAAAATTCATCGTGACTCCGATTGATAAACTGATTTCACCAATGTGCACAGAAACCATTTCTGCATCTTTTAGAGTCAAGATAATTTTTCTGAATCCGAATTCAGTGATTTCCAAAAATGCCCATCCCTATGTCATTTTAGGAAATCTCACTCCCTTTAGTTAAGAAGTCCAACTTCTCTTTCATTAAATTTAACTCTTTAAATTTAACTATCTCTACGGGGTTTTAGTAATCCATTACTTGTGTAACCCTTAATGGCTCAGGAATACAGCTAGCCGTGGGCTCACAACTCCTTGTGACTCGGAACAACAATTTCCGACTTACCCATCGAATCATGGTAAGAGCGCCTAGCAACATCGCCCCATGATTCCCTAGGTATTACTGATAGTGCCTGCAAGAACCAATAGATTTTGGTTAGCGTACAGTACGGTCCCTTCATCCATATATCCCGATCGAATCAACAACCATTGGTATATCGAGAGTCGTTCGAGATTCGATAACTATGCATTACATCTTGGAGATCAAATAGTGACATCGCATGTGTTACTAGGAAAACCCATTAACCTAAAACACATCATGTACTCTGGCCAGAGATTCGTCACACTAATATCTCCTCAGATCGCATAGGATATCCACACTCGTAAGTATGTGGTGAATCCTTGACAACAAAGCATCGACTCCTATATATGTCGTAACTGTACCCAATCCCAACACCTGATGACCCCAATAGAGTCGGTAAATGAGTCAAAGTACTGTACTAGCATATAGAGTCTCAATGATGTTTCAAGTAATAAGGACTAATGGTGTACAACCAAAACCGCGGACTTTATCCACTCGATAAGTGATAACCACTTGGAAAGTCCGAATAGGGTAGTTCGATCATTCATCATATGAATATCCATTTGCATGCTTTGAACATCTCTATGTTCCATACCAATGAAACGTGGTACTCGGCATCGCAAATGCTAGTCTCAATCTCGAGCGATCCTTATCCTTATTTGCGGACGGCTCAATTGACTAGGAACAGTTTAGAATATACAGTGACTATAAGATGTGTTTCATGATAGCCATCCCCATGTGCTACCACATCTTACATACACTATAGTATATTCAAGGTCTTTATCAAAACAACAATAGTATATCATAATATAACAATATGAATAAAGATAAAGTCAATGCCATTATAAAAGTATAAATTATATTAAACAAAAGATTGTTTTACATAGAGTCATAAAAGCCCTTAGCCACAAGTTGGCTAACCGGGCACCCACTCTTTCAATCTCCCACTTGCCCTAAAGCCAACTAGTCATACTACGTAATCCCATTGCTTCGCGATGTTTGTCAAACAATGGTCCTGGCAAGGGCTTAGTAAGCGGATCAGCGATATTGTCTGTAGAGGCCACTCTCTCGATACTGATGTATCCTCTTTCCACGATCTCCCGGATGATGTGGTATTTTCTCAGTACGTGTTTGGACTTCTGATGAGACCTTGGTTCCTTTGCCTGAGCAACAGCACCCGTGTTGTCACAGTACACCGGGACTGGACCAACAGTTTCAGGAATTACACCCAACTCTTGGATGAATTTCCTTATCCAAACCGCCTCTTTAGCAGCAGCTGATGCTGCAATGTATTCTGCCTCAGTGGTGGAATCCGCTGTGGTGTCCTGCTTGGAACTCTTCCAAGAGACAGCACCACCATTGAGCACGAATACAAATCCAAAGGTTGATTTCGAGTCATCTACGTCACATTGGAAGCTAGAGTCGGTATAGCCTTCCAACTTCAATTCTCTCCCTCCATAAACCATGAATAAATTCTTAGTCCTTCGCAAGTAATTAAGAATATCCTTCACGGCTTTCCAATGCATTTGACCGGGATTGGCTTGGTATCTGCTCGTGACGCTCAGAGCATAGGCCACATCCGGTCTGGTAGATATCATCCCATACATGATACTACTTATGGCTGATGCATATGGCACGTGTGTCATCTTCTCTATCTCTTCGTCAGTCTTGGGACACATAGACTTGGATAGAGAAACTCCATGACACATAGGTAGATGTCCTCTCTTGGACTCATCCATAGAAAATATTTTCAATATGGTGTCGATGTAGGTTGATTGAGTGAGTCATATCATTCTTTTAGATCTATCTCTATAGATCTGAATTCCTAGAATATAGGATGCCTCACCTAAATCCTTCATCGAGAATCTACCTGATAACCATATCTTTGTTGACTAGTCTAAATCGATAAAGCAACAACATACTTCGATTTCAGATTACAATCCGAATACAAACTAATTCGAATAACAAAACATATCAAGTTCGAGTTCTAACATGCTTCAATCTTAAACTAGATAAACATGCTAATTCGACTTCAAAACCGAGTCTCACTTCTACTACTTGCCCTCGAAGCTAACCATGCCTCTTCTGACTTGTTCCTGCCCCACCTGTTGCCAAGTACACATACAAAACAAAGCAACAGCCGGATAACCGGTGAGAATGATAATCCCAGTAAAAGCAACATATCAAGTAATGAATACACAACATGCTATCAACCCATATATTCAAGTCGAAGTTAATGATATGCATGTCTTTAAAACCAGGATATCGATTCTGATAAACACGGGAGTATTGCTCTGCTTTTGGGATCCCGAGGATGAGATCACGTAACGACTCACCGACTCTCCCAATCGAGGTGGTGCCACGTATCCCACTCCTCTAGACTTTGAGCAACCATAATGAGTATGCTAGCACTAGGCAAAATACTACAACCTAGGCCACTCAATCATAGTTCCCAAACGTCTAACAAAAAGGGCGGTTCTGCCCGCTGAAATCAAAGTAGGATCAAGATGAATGCATAACAGAAACATAAACATAAGCCACATAACAAAAACTCAATCAATCAACAATTACAAGTTCCACGTGCTAGAACCAGTATCAATGCAATATGTGATTTAAAAAGGGAAACTCGAGAACCAACAGTCCCGAGTATGCTATCCCGCTACGATGACTACTTTTACCTTTCAATGCAGTAGTTCCAACTCCAGGAAAGCTACAACAAAAGATTGTATCAACAACTATACAATCTAAACAACAACTACGGATCAAGGTAAATCTCATTACCGATCTTCGTCCAACTCTGAAACGATCAATCAGCTGCTAACTCAGGGCTTGACAACTCCAAACGAATCTGTTCAGATACAAGAGATTGATCAACAACAAAGACCAACTTACAAGCCAAGTTCAACAACTCAAAAACGGTTCGAAACCCTCAAAACTCAAATCGACGGCATAACGGCTATAAACTGAACAAACCGGCAACGCAGACAGCAGTTCAATACTGATATCAACTCAATTCAATGCTAAAACCACAACATCATTCCCCATGAGTAGGATGTCATCAACATAAAGTACTAAGAATGTTACCGCATTCTTAACTACTTTCTTGTACACGCATGGTTCCTCCGGGTTCTTGATAAAACCAAAATCCTTTATCGTTTCATCAAATTTTTGGTTCCAACTTCTTGATGCTTGTTTGAGACCATAGATTGATCTCTGAAGTTTGCACACCTTATGCTCGCTTTCCATGGATGTGTATCCCTCAGGCTGCATCATATAGATCTCTTCCTTAATGTTTCCATTAAGAAATGCAGTCTTTACATCCATTTGCCATATCTCATAGTCATACCATGCTGCTATGGCAATAAGGATTCTTATGGACTTGAACATTGCGACTGGTGAAAAGGTTTCATCATAGTCAACTCCTTGTCTTTGAGTATAACCTTTTGCCACCAATTGTGCCTTGTAGGTCAATACCTTTTCATCAGGCCCAAGCTTTCTCTTGTAGATCCATTTGCACCCAATTGGAACAATTCCATCGGGAGGATCTACTAAAGACCAAACTTGGTTAGAATGCATCGAGTCTATTTCCGATTGCATAGCTTCAAGCCATAAATTCGAATCCGCAACAGAAATTGCTTCCTTGAAGTTTCTTGGATCACATCCAATGTCGGGTTCACTTTGATCCCCTTCAAGAAGAAGACCATATCTAATAGGAGGCCTAGAAGTCCTCTCGGATCTCCTAGAATAGGCGTGTCTTGTGATGATTCTTGAGGTGTAGGATCGCTATTTTGTATCTCAGGTTCTTCTCAAATTTCTTCGAGTTCCATCATCTTGCCTTTCTTATCCAATAAGAACTCCTTCTCCAAGAAGGTGGCATTCCTTGAAACAAACACTTTTGTTTCAGCATGATGATAGAAATAATATCCGATTGAATTATTTGGATACCCTACAAAATAACATAAGGTGGATCGACTATCCAACTTATCTCCCACTGTCTGCTTCACGTAAGCAGAACATCCCCAAATCCTCAAGTACAAATACTTAGGAGCTTTGCCATTCCATAACTCTTATGGTGTTTTATTTACTGCTTTAGTGTGGACGTTGTTTAACAACAATATCGCCGTTTCAAGCGCGTAGTCCCAAAACAAAGGTGGGAGCTCAGTGAAGCTCATCATGGATCGAACCATGTCCAACAAAGTTCGATTGCGACGCTCCGAAACACCATTAAGCTGAGGTGTCATAGGAGGAGTCCACTGAGAGAGAATCCCATTCTCTTTTAGATAGTCCAAAAACTCGGTACTTAAGTATTCTCCACCTCGATCCGATCGAAGTGCCTTAATACTTTTACCTAGTTTGTTTTCTAATTCAGCCTTGAATTCTTTGAACCTTTCAAATGCTTCAGACTTATATTTCATTAAATATAAATACCCATACCTAGAATGATCATCAGTAAAGGTAATGAAGTAGGTGTTGCCACATTTAGTACCAATCCTAAATGGACCACAAACATCTGTATGGATCAAATCCAACAGATTTTGACTACGCTCAGGTTTCCTTTTGAAAGGAGATTTAGTCATTTTTCCCTTTAGGCAGGACTCACAAGTAGGTAGAGAGTTAATATCAGACATATCAAACATGTCATCTCCCACTAGCTTGTTCATCCTCTTTGAGGAAATATGACCTAGCCTAGCATGCCAAAGGTTTGCCGGGTTTTGACTATCATCCTTCCTTTTAATTGTTTTTACCGGTTTATCAACATAATTAATTGGAACGTCTTTTAATTTTAAGCTATATAGATCGTTTTCAAGTTGTCAATTTCCAATCAAACATTCATTCTTGTAAATATTGCAAATCTCATTCACAAAATTGCAAGAAAAATCATCTCTATCAAGCATAGAAATAGATATAATGTTTTTGACCAAATCCGGAACATATAAAACATCTCTAAAAAATAACTTAAAATTGTTCTGCAAAACTAAATAAATGTCTCCTATAGCTTTGGCTTCGACTCTAGAACCATTCCCGAGCCTTAGATGGGTCTCACCCATCCTTAGCTTACGAATTCTTGTCATCACCTGCAAATCATTGCAAATGTGAGATCCACATCCGGTATCCAATACCCAAGAAGAAGTATTAAGCGAAACATTTATTTCAATGTAAAACATACCCTTTGCAGTTCGCAACTGTTCGAGGTATTCCTTGCAGTTACGTTTCCAATGACCGGGTTTCTTGCAGTAATGGCAAACGTTTTCATCTTTTATCCCAATTGAAGCCTTGGCCTTTCCCTTCTTATTTGGTACAATCTTCTTGGGCGGGGCAGAACGTTTCTTACCCTTTCCACCTTGTCCTTTCTTAGAGTTAGAAGAGGAGCCAACCAAGAGTACCGGTTTATCCTTCTTTAGTGTGACTTCATATGTGACAAGCATATTGACCATCTCTTCAAGGGTGGCCTCTATCTTGTTCATATTGAAGTTCATCACAAAACCGTCAAACGATGAAGGAAGTGATAGAAGCAACAAGTCCGCGCTAAGTTCATACTCCAAAGTCAAGTCGAGTGTTACCAACTTTTCAATGAGCCCAATCATGTGCACCCCATGCTCACGGACCGAAGTCCCATCTCGCATGCGGCTCGTCATGAGCTCTCTGACGGTGGCATACCTCTCCGACCTTGACTGAGCTCCAAAGAGTTCCTTGAGATTCTTGTGAATGTCAGCAGCATTCACGGCATCCTCGAATCTCCTTTGAAGCTCATCAGACATCGAAGCCTGCATGTAGCATTTGGCCTTGATATCATGGTCCCACCATAAATCAAGTTTGGCCAACTCTTCCGGACTTGTATTAGCCGGGGCTTCCTTCGGAGGCGGCTTCTCTAACACGTAGAAAGCTTTTTCCGAAGTAAGAATAATTTTCAACTTACGAAACCATTCAGTATAATTTGCGCCAGTCAATTTGTTTTGTTCTTGAATTGAAAACAGTGGATTGCGAGAAGTCATTGTAATAGTATACTGAAAAGGAAACAGACAATAATCAATGATTGTTTAATTAATTTACTAAGACATAAAATATGGCGAATTTTAATTTTATGAATTACACTCCCACTATTTTAACGATTTCACTACCCTCTAGTGAAAACGGGAAACTGTTTTCCTTAGTGAGAACATGGAGTCCAATTGAAAAATCATGATCCCGAATAATATCAGCCAAACATAATTTTCAAAAGGTAGAGCCCAATTACTTCCAAAGTAACCCCCATGTTTTTACCTCATGTCCAATAAGGGCCCAATAATATGACGCCGTTTATTGTGACATGTCAAGATAACGGCAGCCATGTGGATCCCCCAATAATATGAGCCAATCCCATGGGAGTTCCACCCAACTTACAACATGTGTCGATCCAATGTACAGCTTTTCGACGAACGGGCCCCCCCAATAATATGAGCCGGACCGTATCCGCGGGTAGCATCTCATACATTGATCGTTGATGGAAGGTAGGAATATTTAAACAATATTTAAATTCCCTTTTTATTAATCTTGATATCAATTTTAAATTATATTTAAAATGAGGGATTTTTAATTTTGAAAATTTGTCTCATCATGCAATTTATGTATGCTTGCGGGATTCATACAATTTAGTCTAAACATGCATACATCAATAATATCATATATTATTTAAGGATGATCGATCCCATTAACTAATCGACCCGTGGTTGCCAATCACGAGTCTAAGTCCAATCCTAGGTGATATGCAAGTATGCAATGCAATCCTATTACATTGTGCTTCCAATTTACATTTCTTCGATCTTCATTGTCTGCTGGGCCCACCATTTCTTCAAATCTTTGTCTCCCACTAAGTTTAATAAATTTACAATAAATTTCGATGACAAATATGGGATACATTTTTAGGGGTGGAAACGGGCCATAAACCAGACCCACTTTTATTACATATGACAATCATATTGGGCTATAAACCAAGCCCATTAATAAACACCAACAACAATAAGACAAATGTAAATCACCTAACATACACCTAAAACATTGGTCATGGCAATCGATCATCTTTTATCCATTAATTAATTAAATAATTAAATAATTGGATAAACATGCAAAGGCATCATAATTTAAAAGATAAAATCATATTTTATCTTATCCATCCATAAGATCATATCTTATCATCAATTTTACCAAAATAATTAATTTTATAAAATTTAATTTAACGGATAAAATTTATAAATTTTCCAAAAATTCAAATTTATCCAAAAATCAATTTTAAAATTTTCGGACTCAAACAATTCGATCTGATGCCTCGTGAACCAATCAAAAACAATTTTCGATCGGATCAAAAACTAGAATTTCAAAAAATTAAAATTTTAATTAAAAATTAAAAATAATTTTTCCAGGCTGCCCGGGACAATCCCGGGAAGCCCGCGCCCCAAAAGGGGTCCCGGGCTGGGCAGCCCGTCGCTGCCCCGGGCAGCGACAATCGCTGCCCGATTTGCCCATTAAAATTCAATTTTAAATTTTTGTTTTGTTTCAAAAACCGAGGCTTAAAAATTTTGTACAATCGATTAATTTAATCGTTTGATCTGAGCAACCTGTCTCTGATACCACTGTTGGAAAACGTGTTCAGATCAATTAAGAATTGATACCCGGTGCAGCGAAAGTTTAAAATTTTATTTTATTATATGGAACGATTCCATATATGGGTATCAAAACTTTTACGATTAAATTTGTTCAAGTAAAAATAAAATCATAATTAAATTTTTACCTCGTCAAGCAAAGGCTTGATCGTGGACTCCAACAAAATTTAATCTGCTCTTCTTGTAAATCCCGGGAACCGATGACAGTCACGATCTAACTCTGGAATTAGGTCCACAAATGAAAAACAGAAACCCTCTGATTGACGGCACTAGAAATCAATCAGAAGTTTTACGTAGAGAATAAACAGATATGATCTGTTAATTCGATTTGTAATTTTTCACAAAAATCACTAGCCGAATTTTCTCCAATGGGACAGAGGAATTTTCGAAAAATCCTCTTGAATAGTATAGAGTGAATTTCAAAAATTGCAGTATTCAATGTGTATAATTTTCGAACCCAACACCTCTATTTATAGATAATTTCTAGTTATAATTGTATCAGGACTCTAACTCCTTAAAGCCCACAATCCATAACTTAAGCCCAACAAGCCAAGCCTGTTGTTATAGAAATTAATATAAAATTTATCGTGACTCCGATTGATAAACTGATTTCACCAATGTGCACAGAAACTATTTCTGCATCTTTTAGAGTCAAGATAATTTTTCTGAATTCGAATTCAGTGATTTCCAAAAATGTCCATCCCTATGTCATTTTAGGAAATCCCACTCCCTTTAGTTAAGAAGTCCAACTTCTCTTTCATTAAATTTAACTCTTTAAATTTAACTATCTCTACGGGGTTTTAGTAATTCATTACTTGTGTAACCTTCAATGGTTCAGGAATATAACTAGTCGTGGGCTCACAACTCCTTGTGACTCGGAACAACAATTTCCGACTTACCCATCGAATCATGGTAAGAGCGCCTAGCAACATCGCCCCATGATTCCCTAGGTATTACTGATAGTGCCTGCAAGAACCAGTAGATTTTGGTTAGCGTACAGTACGGTCCCTTCATCCATATATCCCGATCGAATCAACAACCATTGGTATATCGAGAGTCGTTCGAGATTCGATAACTATGCATTACATCTTGGAGATCAAATAGTGGCATCGCATGTGTTACTAGGAAAACCCATTAACCTAAAACACATCATGTACTCTGGCCAGAGATTCGTCACACTAATATCTCCTCAGATCGCATAGGATATCCACACTCGCAAGTATGTGGTGAATCCTTGACAACAAAGCATCGACTCCTATATATGTCGTAATTGTACCCAATCCCAACACCTGATGACCCCAATAGAGTCGGTAAACGAGTCAAAGTACAGTACTAGCATATAGAGTCTCAATGATGTTTCAAGTAATAAGGACTAATGGTGTACAACCAAAACCGCGGACTTTATCCACTCGATAAGTGATAACCACTTGGAAAGTCCGAATAGGGTAGTTTGATCATTCATCATATGAATATCCATTTGCATGCTTTGAACATCTCTATGTTCCATACCAATGAAACGTGGTACTCGGCATCGCAAATGCTAGTCTCAA
Organism: Henckelia pumila; assembly: GCF_033568475.1. Lineage (NCBI taxonomy): Eukaryota > Viridiplantae > Streptophyta > Magnoliopsida > Lamiales > Gesneriaceae > Henckelia > Henckelia pumila. The sequence goes on from NC_133123.1 coordinate 74,936,367, forward strand.
TCTCGAGCGATCCTTATCCTTATTTGCGGACGGCTCAATTGACTAGGAACAGTTTAGAATATACAGTGACTATAAGATGTGTTTCATGATAGCCATCCCCATGTGCTACCACATCTTACATACACTATAGTATATTCAAGGTCTTTATCAAAACAACAATAGTATATCATAATATAACAATATGAAGAAAGATAAAGTCAATGCCATTATAAAAGTGTAAATTATATTAAACAAAAGATTGTTTTACATAGAGTCATAAAAGCCCTTAGCCACAAGTTGGCTAACCGGGCACCCACTCTTTCAATCTCCCACTTGCCCTAAAGCCAACTAGTCATACTACGTAATCCCATTGCTTCGCGATGTTTGTCAAACAATGGTCCTGGCAAGGGCTTAGTAAGCGGATCAGTGATATTGTCTGTAGAGGCCACTCTCTCGACACTGATGTCTCCTCTTTCCACGATCTCCCGGATGATGTGGTATTTCCTCAGTACGTGTTTGGACTTCTGATGAGACCTTGGTTCCTTTGCCTGAGCAACGGCACCCGTGTTGTCACAGTACACCGGGACTGGACCAACAGCTTCAGGAATTACGCCCAACTCTTGGATGAATTTCTTTATCCAAATCGCCTCTTTAGCAGCAGCTGATGTTGCAATGTATTCTGCCTCAGTGGTGGAATCCGCTGTGGTGTCCTGCTTGGAACTCTTCCAAGAGACAGCACTACCATTGAGCACGAATACAAATCCAGAGGTTGATTTCGAGTCATCCACATCACATTGGAAGCTAGAGTCGGTATAGCCTTCCAACTTCAATTCTCTCCCTCCATAAACCATGAATAAATTCTTAGTCCTTCGCAAGTACTTAAGAATATCCTTCACGGCTTTCCAATGTATTTGACCGGGATTGGCTTGGTATCTGCTCGTGACACTCAGAGCATAGGCCACATCCGGTCTGGTAGATATCATCCATACATGATACTACCTATGGCTGACGCATATGGCACGTGTGTCATCTTCTCTATCTCTTCGTCAGTCTTGGGACACATAGACTTGGATAGAGAAACTCCATAACACATAGGTAGATGTCCTCTCTTGGACTCATCCATAGAAAACCTTTTCAATATGGTGTCGATGTAGGTTGATTGAGTGAGTCCTATCATTCTTTTAGATCTATCTCTATAGATCTGAATTCCTAGAATATAGGATGCCTCACCTAAATCCTTCATCGAGAATCTACCTGATAACCATATCTTTGTTGACTGCAACATCCCTACATCATTCCCCATGAGTAGGATGTCATCAACATAAAGTACTAAGAATGTTACCGCATTCTTAACTACTTTCTTGTACACGCATGGTTCCTCCGGGTTCTTGATAAAACCAAAATCCTTTATCGTTTCATCAAATTTCTGGTTCCAACTTCTTGATGCTTGTTTGAGACCATAGATTGATCTCTGAAGCTTGCACACCTTATGCTCGCTTTTCATGGATGTGTATCTCTCAGGCTGCATCATATAGATCTCTTCCTTAATGTTTCCATTAAGAAATGCAGTCTTTACATCCATTTGCCATATCTCATAGTCATACCATGCTGCTATGGCAATAAGGATTCTTATGGACTTGAACATTGCGACTGGTGAAAAGGTTTCATCATAGTCAACTCCTTGTCTTTGAGTATAACCTTTTGCCACCAATCGTGCCTTGTAGGTCAATACCTTTCCATCAGGCTCAAGCTTTCTCTTGTAGATCCATTTGAACCCAATTGGAACAATTCCATCGGGAGGATCTACTAAAGACCAAACTTGGTTAGAATGCATCGAGTCTATTTCCGATTGCATAGCTTCAAGCCATAAATTCGAATCCGCAACAGAAATTGCTTCCTTGAAGTTTCTTGGATCACATCCAATGTCGGGTTCACTTTGATCCCCTTCAAGAAGAAGACCATATCTAATAGGAGGCCTAGAAGTCCTCTCGGATCTCCTAGTAATAGGCGTGTCTTGTGATGATTCTTGAGGTGTAGGATCGCTATTTTGTATCTCGGGTTCTTCTCGAATTTCTTCGAGTTCCATCATCTTGCCTTTCTTATCCAATAAGAACTCCTTCTCCAAGAAGGTGGCATTCCTTGAAGCAAACACTTTTGTTTCAGCATGATGATAGAAATAATATCCGATTGAATTCTTTGGATACCCTAAAAAATAACATAAGCTGGATCGACTATCCAACTTATCTCCCACTGTCTGCTTCACGTAAGCAGGACATCCCCAAATCCTCAAGTACGAATACTTAGGAGCTTTGCCATTTCATAACTCTTATGGTGTTTTATTTACTGCTTTAGTGTGGACGTTGTTTAACAACAATATCGCTGTTTCAAGCGCGTAGCCCCAAAATGAAGGTGGGAGCTCAGTGAAACTCATCATGGATCGAACCATGTCCAACAAAGTTCGATTGCGACGCTCCAAAACACCATTAAGCTGAGGTGTCATAGGAGGAGTCCACTGAGAGAGAATCCCATTCTCTTTTAGATAGTCCAAAAACTCGGTACTTAAGTATTCTCCACCTCGATCCGATCGAAGTGCCTTAATACTTTTACCTAGTTTGTTTTCTACTTCAGCCTTGAATTCTTTGAACCTTTCAAATGCTTCAGACTTATATTTTATTAAATATAAATACCCATACCTAGAATGATCATCAGTAAAGGTAATGAAGTAGGTGTTGCCACATTTAGTACCAATCCTAAATGGACCACAAACATTTGTATGGATCAAATCCAACAGATTTTGACTACGCTCAGGTTTCCTTTTGAAAGGAGATTTAGTCATTTTTCCCTTTAGGCAGGACTCACAAGTAGGTAGAGAGTTAATATCAGACATATCAAATATGCCCTCTCCCACTAGCTTGTTCATCCTCCTTGAGGATATATGACCTAGCCTAGCATGCCAAAGGTTTGCCGGGTTTTGACTATCATCCTTCCTTTTAATTGTTTTTACCGGTTTATCAACATAATTAATTGGAACGTCTTTTAATTTTAAGCTATATAGGTCGTTTTCAAGTTGTCCATTTCCAATCAAATATTCATTCTTGTAAATATTGCAAATCTCATTCACAAAATTGCAAGAAAAACCATCTCTATCAAGCATAGAAATAGATATAATGTTTTTGACCAAATCCGGAACATATAAAACATCTCTCAAAAATAACTTAAAATTGTTCTGCAAAACTAAATAAATGTCTCCTATAGCTTTGGCTTCGACTCTAAAACCATTCCCGAGCCTTAGATGGGTCTCACCCATCCTTAGCTTACGAATTCTTGTCATCACCTGCAAATCATTGCAAATGTGAGATCCACATCCGGTATCCAATACCCAAGAAGAAGTATTAAGCGAAACATTTATTTCAATGTAAAACATACCCTTTGCAGTTCGCAACTGTTCGAGGTATTCCTTGCAGTTACGTTTCCAATGACCGGGTTTCTTGCAGTAATGACAAACGTTTTCATCTTTTATCCCAATTGAAGCCTTGGCCTTTCCCTTCTTATTTGGTACAATCTTCTTGGGTGGGGCAGAACGTTTCTTACCCTTTTCACCTGGTCCTTTCTTAGAGTTAGAAGAGGAGCCAACCAAGAGTACCGGTTTATCCTTCTTTAGTGTGGCTTCATATGTGACAAGCATATTGACCATCTCTTCAAGGGTGGCCTCTATCTTGTTCATATTGAAGTTCATCACAAAACCGTCAAACGATGAAGGAAGTGATAGAAGCAACAAGTCCGCGCTAAGTTCATGCTTCAAAGTCAAGTCGAGTGTTACCAACTTTTCAATGAGCCCAATCATGCGCACCCCATGCTCACGGACCGAAGTCCCATCTCGTATGTGGCTCGTCATGAGCTCTCTGACGGTGGCATACCTCTCCGACCTTGACTGAGCTCCAAAGAGTTCCTTGAGATTCTTGTGAATGTCAGCAGCATTCACGGTATCCTCGAATCTCCTTTGAAGCTCATCAGACATCGAAGCCTGCATGTAGCATTTGGCCTTGATATCATGGTCCCACCATAAATCAAGTTTGGCCAACTCTTCCGGACTTGTATTAGCCGGGGCTTCCTTCGGAGGCGGCTTCTCTAACACGTAGAAAGCTTTTTCCGAAGTAAGAATAATTTTCAACTTACGGAACCATTCAGTATAATTTGCGCCAGTCAATTTGTTTTGTTCGAGAATTGAAAACAGTGGATTGCGAGAAGTCATTGTAATAGTATACTGAAAAGGAAACAGACAATAATCAATGATTGTTTAATTAATTTACTAAGACATAAAATATGGCGAATTTTAATTTTATGAATTACACTCCCACTATTTTAACGATTTCACTACCCTCTAGTGAAAACGGAAAACTGTTTTCCTTAGTGAGAACATGGAGTCCAATTGACAAATCATGATCCCGAATAATATCAGCCAACCATAATTTTCAAAAGGTAGAGCCCAATTACTTCCAAAGTAACCTCCATGTTTTTACCTCATGTCCAATAAGGGCCCAATAATATGACGCCGTTTATTGTGACATGTCAAGATAACCCATCAATATTAAGTTGTGATGGACGGTCGCCATGTGGATCCCCAATAATATGAGCCAATCCCATGGGAGTTCCACCCAACTTACAACATATGTCGATCCAATGTACAGCTTTTCGACGAACGGGCCCCCCCAATAATATGAGCCGGACCGTATCCGCGGGTAGCATCTCATACATTGATCGTTGATGGAAGGTAGGAATATTTAAACAATATTTAAATTCCCTTTTTATTAATCTTGATATCAATTTTAAATTATATTTAAAATAAGGGATTTTTAATTTTGAAAATTTGTCTCATCATGCAATTTATGTATGCTTGCGGGATTCATACAATTTAGTCTAAACATGCATACATCAATAATATCATATATTATTTAAGGATGATCGATCCCATTAACTAATCAACCCGTGGTTGCCAATCACGAGTCTAAGTCCAATCCTAGGTGATATGCAAGTATGCAATGCAATCCTATTACATTGTGCTTCCAATTTACATTTCTTCGGTCTTCATTGTCTGCTGGGCCCACCATTTCTTCAAATCTTTGTCTCCCACTAAGTCTAATAAATTTACAATAAATTTCGATGACAAATATGGGATACATTTTTAGGGGTGGAAACGGGCCATAAACCAGGCCCACTTTTATTACATATGACAATCATATTGGGCTATAAACCAAGCCCATTAATAAACACCAACAACAATAAGACAAATGTAAATCACCTAACATACACCTAAAACATTGGTCATGGCAATCGATCATCCTTTATCCATTAATTAATTAAATAATTAAATAATTGGATAAACATGCAAAGGCATCATAATTTAAAAGATAAAATCATATTTTATCTTATCCATTCATAAGATGATATCTTATCATCAATTGTACCAAAAGAATTAATTTTATAAAATTTAATTTAACGGATAAAATTTATAAATTTTCCAAAAATTCAAATTTATCCAAAAATCAATTTTAAAATTTTCGGACTCAAACAATTCGATCCGATGCCTTGTGAACCAATCAAAAACAATTTTCGATCGGATCAAAAACTAGAATTTCAAAAAATTAAAATTTTAATTAAAAATTAAAAATAATTTTTCCAGGCTGCCCGGGACAATCCCGGGCAGCCCGCGCCCCAAAAGGGGGCCCGGGCTGGGCAGCGACAATCGCTACCCGATTTGCCCATTAAAATTCAATTTTAAATTTTTGTTTTGTTTCAAAAACCGAGGCTTAAAAATTTTGTGCAATCGATTAATTTAATCGTTTGATCTGAGCAACCTGTCTCTGATACCACTGTTGGAAAACGTGTTCAGATCAATTAAGAATTGATACCCGGTACAGCGGAAGTTTAAAATTTTATTTTATTATATGAAACGATTCCATATATGGGTATCAAAACTTTTACGATTAAATTTGTTCAAGTAAAAATAAAATCACAATTAAATTTTTACCTCGTCAAGCAAAGGCTTGATCGTGGACTCCAACAGAATTTAATCTGCTCTTCTTGTAAATCCCGGGAACCGATGACAGTCACGATCTAACTCCGGAATTAGGTCCACGAATAAAAAACAGAAACCCTCTGATTGACTGCACTAGAAATCAATCAGAAGTTTTACGTAGAGAATAAACAGATATGATCTGTTAATTCGATTTGTAATTTTTCACAAAAATCACTAGCCGAATTTTCTCCAAAGGGACAGAGGAATTTTCGAAAAATCCTCTTGAATAGTATAGAGTGAATTTCGAAAATTGCAGTATTCAATGTGTATAATTTTCGAACCCAACACCTCTATTTATAGATAATTTTTAGTTATAATTGTATCAGGACTCTAACTCCTTAAAGCCCACAATCCATAACTTAAGCCCAACAATCCAAGCCTGTTGTTATAGAAATTAATATAAAATTCATCGTGACTCCGATTGATAAATTGATTTCACCAATGTGCACAGAAACCATTTCTGCATCTTTTAGAGTCAAGATAATTTTTCTGAATCCGAATTCAGTGATTTCCAAAAATGCCCATCCCTATGTCATTTTAGGAAATCCCACTCCCTTTAGTTAAGAAGTCCAACTTCTCTTTCATTAAATTTAACTCTTTAAATTTAACTATCTCTACGGTGTTTTAGTAATCCATTACTTGTGTAACCCTTAATGGTTCAGGAATACAGCTAGCCGTGGGCTCACAACTCCTTGTGACTCGGAACAACAATTTCCGACTTACCCATCGAATCATGGTAAGAGCGCCTAGCAACATCGCCCCATGATTCCCTAGGTATTACTGATAGTGCCTGCAAGAACCAGTAGATTTTGGTTAGCGTACAGTACGGTCCCTTCATCCATATATCCCGATCGAATCAAAAACCATTGGTATATCGAGAGTCGTTCGAGATTCGATAACTGTGCATTACATCTTGGAGATCAAATAGTGACATCGCATGTGTTACTAGGAAAACCCATTAACCTAAAACACATCATGTACTCGGCCAGAGATTCGTCACACTAATATCTCCTCGGATCGCATAGGATATCCACACTCGCAAGTATGTGGTGAATCCTTGACAACAAAGCATCGACTCCTATATATGTCGTAACTGTACCCAATCCCAACACCTGATGACCCCAATAGAGTCGGTAAACGAGTCAAAATACAGTACTAGCATATAGAGTCTCAATGATGTTTCAAGTAATAAGGACTAATGGTGTACAACCAAAACCGCGGACTTTATCCACTCGATAAGTGATAACCACTTGGAAAGTCCGAATAGGATAGTTCGATCATTCATCATATGAATATCCATTTGCATGCTTTGAACATCTCTATGTTCCATACCAATGAAATGTGGTACTCGGCATCGCAAATGCTAGTCTCAATCTCGAGCGATCCTTATCCTTATTTGCGGACGGCTCAATTGACTAGGAACAGTTTAGAATATACAGTGACTATAAGATGTGTTTCATGATAGCCATCCCCATGTGCTACCACATCTTACATACACTATAGTATATTCAAGATCTTTATCAAAACAACAATAGTATATCATAATATAACAATATGAAGAAAGATAAAGTCAATGCCATTATAAAAGTGTAAATTATATTAAACAAAATATTGTTTTACATAGAGTCATAAAAGCCCTTAGCCACAAGTTGGCTAACCGGGCACCCACTCTTTCACCAAGGAATTTCCAAGGTTCAAATGGAGGCATTGATGGGGCAATTTACTAGGGTGATGAGGTCGGAGTTGGAACCTCTTCATGAGCGGATGAGTAGATTGGAGGAGAGTAGTGGTAGTGGAAAAAAAGTTAAAGATAGGAGGGGGAATAATTTTGAAGGAGATAAGGAGAGTTTTGATGAGAATTGGGATGGAGAGAGAAGAGTACATGGGGGTAGACATAGGCGAGAAGCAGTACGAGGAAAACATACGGAGTGCAGTAAGGAGGATGAAAATATTAGTAGTATTAAGATGAAAATTCCAGCGTTTCATGGAAAGTCTGACCCGAAGGCATAATTGGAATGGGAGAAGCGTGTGGAGTTTGTGTTTGATTGCCATCACTATTCTGACCTTAAGAAAGTGAGGTTGGCAGTGGTTGAGTTTGTAGACTATGCATTAATCTGGTGGGATCAATTAGTGACCACTAGAAGGAGGTGTGGAGAGCCGCCTATTGAGACGTGGGAGGAGATGAAGCGTGTCATGAAGAAGCATTTTGTGCCTAACTATTATTATCATGACATGTACAGGCGATTACAAACTCTGAAGCAAGGACCAAGAAGCGTGGAGGATTACTACAAGGAGTTGAAAACCACGATGATCCGGGCCAACATTGAGGAGGATAATGAAGCTACAATGGCCAGATTTTTGTGCGGTTTGAATAGAAAAATCCAAGATCAAGTGGAGCTTTGCCACTGTTTTGATTTGGATGAGATGGTGCAGATGGCCATGAAGGTGGAGCAGCAGCTCAAGAGGAGAGGAGCTGGTCGACTTCCTATCGGTGGAGGATCGTTGACTTCTTGGCATCCAAACGTTGCAAAAGGGGAGGACAACAAGTCGGTATCCAAGCCAAAATTTGATACCAAATTGGAGGCACCAAAACAAGTGGGTAAAGGTACACCTGAAACTACTAATACTCGTTCTAGGGATATTAAATGTTTTAGATGTCAAGGACTTGGTCATATTGCCAGTCAGTGTCCTAATAAAAAAATTATGATTATGAATGTTGGTGGTGAGATTGAGTCGGAGAGTGAGGATGAGAAATATGATAGTATGCCTGCGTTGGAGGATCCTGATGAAGAGGGATATGATGCGGTGGTTGGAGAATTGCTAGCGACCAGGAGAGTGTTGAATGTACAACAAAAGGAGGAGGAAGAAACTCAAAGGGAGAATTTATTCCATACTAGATGCTTTGTGAATAACAAAGTATGTAGTGTTATTATTGATAGTGGGAGTTGCACTAATGTAGCGAGTTATGAGCTGGTGGAAAAGTTGAGTTTGCCTGTTATAAAACATCCTCAACCTTATAAATTGCAGTGGTTTAATGATAGTTCGGAGGTGAAAGTGCATAAGCAGGTGGTAGTACCGTTTTCCATTGGTAAGTATGTAGATGAAGTATTGTGTGATGTGGTGCCTATGCAAGCTTGTCATATTTTGTTGGGTAGGCCGTGGCAATTTGATAGGAAGGTGATACATGACGGCTTTAAAAATCGTTATTCTTTTACCTTGAGAAAGAAGCCTATTGTATTGATACCGATGACTCCAAAGCAAGTGTTGGAGGACCATTTGAAAAAGAAAAAGAAAGAAGAGGTCGAAAAAAAGAGTGAACAAAAAAGTGAGATGGCCTTAGAAAAAAATATTGAGAGAAAAAAAGATGAAAAAAAAATTGAGAGGAAAGAGGCCGATAAAAAAATATTTATGGCCCAAAAGAGTGAGTTGCGAGAGATTTTACATGTGCATACTCCACTTGTGTTGATTTTCTGTAAGGAGTTTCTCCTTAACACAAGTGATATAGCCGGAAATCTTCCGAGCACTGTTGTTTCTCTTTTGCAGGAATTTGAAGATTTATTTCCGGAGGATTTGCCTCAAGGCTTACCACCTTTGAGGGGGATTGAACATCAAATTGATTTTGTGCCCGGAAGTGCGTTGCCAAACCGTCCAGCGTATAGGAGCAACCCGGAGGAAACAAAAGAGATGCAAAGACAGGTAAGTGAACTTTTAGATAAAGGTTTTGTGCGTGAGTCCATGTCACCGTATGCTGTGCCTGTTTTGTTAGTTCCTAAGAAAGACGGTTCATGGAGAATGTGTGTGGATTGTAGGGTCATTAATAACATTACCATCAAGTATAGGCATCCTATTCCTAGACTAGATGATATGTTGGATGATTTGCATGGTTCTAGCGTCTTTAGTAAAATTGATTTAAAAATTGGTTACCATCAAATTAGGATGAGAGAAGGTGATGAGTGGAAAACTGCTTTTAAAACCAAATACGGCTTGTATGAGTGGTTGGTTATGCCCTTTGGACTAACTAATGCACCTAGCACTTTTATGAGATTGATGAATCATGTGTTGCGTGCTTATATTGGAAAATTTGTTGTGGTATATTTTGATGATATCTTGGTAATAGCAAAAATTTGGATTAGCATGTAGAACATTTGAGAATTGTGCTAATCACACTAAAAGCTGAACAATTGTATGCTAACTTGAAGAAGTGTGTGTTTTGTACAAAAGAACTTGTGTTTCTTGGTTTTGTTGTGAGTTCCTAAGGTGTCAGAGTTGATGAGGACAAGGTAAGTGTCATTCGAGATTAGCCAACGCCTACTTATATTGGTCAAGTTCGAAGTTTTCATGGTCTTGCAAGTTTCTATAGGAGATTTGTGAAAGATTTCAGTACTTTGGTGGCACCTATGACTGCAGTGATCAAGAAGAATGTTCCATTCCATTGGGGCGAGGAGCAAGAGAAGTCTTTTAATATTGTCAAGCATAAATTAATTAATGCTCCTTTACTTGTATTACCTGATTTTACTAACACTTTTGAAATTGAATGTGATGCGTCAGGTGTAGGAATTGGAGGTGTCTTGATGCAAGGTGGGCGACCGATTGCTTACTTCAGTGAGAAGCTTAGTGGGGCGTCCTTGAATTATCCTACCTATGACAAGGAGTTTTATGCGTTAGTAAGGGTACTTGAGACATGGCAACACTATTTGAGGCCAAAGAAATTTGTGATTCATACGGATCATAAATCATTGAAGCATCTCAAAGGACAACAAAATCTAAACAAGAGGCATGCTAAGTGGGTGGCATTTGTGGAAACTTTTCCCTACGTTATCAAATACAAGAAAGGTAAGGAAAATGTGGTAGCGGATGCTCTATCACGAAGGTATGTACTTTTATCTATTCTAGATTCTAAATTCTTAGGATTTGAATATGTGAAAGAGTTATATACTAGTGATCTTGATTTTGGTGAGATATATGCGTCATGTTTGCATGGTCCAAAAGATAAATTCTTCATGCATGATGGGTATTTGTTTAAGGAGGATAAGTTATGTATTCCTAAGTCGTCTATTCATGAATTACTTGTGAGGGAATCACATGGGGGTGGCTTAATGGGACATTTTGGAGTGGCTAAAACTTATGAAACTTTGCATGAACATTTTTATTGGCCACATATGAAGCATGATGTTGAGAAAATTTGTGAAAGATGTGTGACTTGTAAGAAAGCAAAGTCTAGACAACATCCACATGGTTTGTATACTCCACTTCCCATTCCTAGTGAACCGTGGGTAGATATCTCTATGGATTTTGTTTTAGGACTACCTAGGTCTAAGAAGGGGAGGGATTCAATTTTTGTTGTGGTTGATAGATTTTCTAAGATGGCTCATTTTATTGCTTGTCATAAATCTGATGATGCTTCTCATGTTGCTGAATTGTTCTTTAATGAAATTGTTAGATTGCATTGCATGCCTAGGAGTATTGTGTCTGATAGAGATACTCGTTTCTTGAGCTACTTTTGGAAAACATTATGGTGCAAACTTGGTACTAAACTACTGTATTCGACTACATGTCATCCTCAAACGGATGGTCAAACTGAAGTTGTTAATAGAACATTAGGAACTTTGTTGCGTGCTATAATTAAAAAGAATTTGAAGAGTTGGGAAGAATGTTTGTCATTTGTTGAGTTTGCATATAATCGTAGTGTGCATTCTACTACAAATTTTTTTACCCTTTGAAATTGTGTATGGTTTTAATCCTTTAACCCCGTTGGATTTGATGTATTTGCCTATGAGTGAAAGGGTTAACATGGATGGAAAAAAAAGGCAGAATTTGTGAGAAATTTGCATGAAAAAGTGAAGGCGAACATTGAGAAAAAGAATTTGCAGTATACAAAGCAAGCAAATAAGGGAAAGAAGAGAGTTGTGTTTGAACCAGGAGATTGGGTGTGGTTGCATTTGAGGAAAGAGCGGTTTCCTGAAAAACGGCGCTCAAAGCTTCTACCTAGAGGCGATGGACCGTTTCAAGTATTGGAGCGCATCAACGACAACGCTTACAAATTAGATTTTCCAGGTGAGTATAATGTCAGTGCTACTTTTAATGTTTCTGATTTATCTCCGTTTGATGTAGGTGATGATCAAGATTTGAGGACAAATCCTTTTCAAGAAGGGAAGGATGATACGATCATGGATGGCTCGCATGTTGATCAAGTGACTAAGGATCCGTTGGAGATACCACGAGGACCGGTTACGAGAGGCCGAGCTCAGAAGTTTAAGGAAGCACTTCAATCTTTGTTGTTGAAGACACAAGAGGGCGTTGGATTTCTTGATATTCAATTTGGAGGAAGTTATAATCTTATTGAGGTCAAAAGAGGTCAAGAAAGTGAAGAAATGGAAGACCCTGCTCGAAGCCAAGGCGCGCCCGCGCCCCAGACTCGCGCGCCCGCGCCATTATTTTGCGAAGAAGAAGCGCGCCCGTGCTACCTTATCGCACGCCCGCGCCATTGTCTGCACAACGTCGGCGCGCCCGCGCCTCTCCCTACCGCGCCCACGCCATGTCCTTTTACATGCACCGAAGGTGTTTGTGTGTGTGTTCGGGATTTTTAATATTTTGGATTTACTTTGTTTATTTTAGGTCTTTTATTCCTACTAGGAAACTTTAGGAGATATCTTTAATATCTTTTTTATTTATTTTGCGTTATCTTTCAATATTTTGGGTTGTAATATAAATACTACAACATTCATTATTTTAAGGATAACTAAGATTTTCAGATTATTGATTATTCAATACAAAAATTCTCTTTAGAATTTTATCAAAGCTTTTGCTTTACCCAAAATCAAACTTATCAAAGTTTCATAGTTTTGTGGCGTTTGTCAATCGATTTTCAATTGGGTTGTCAAAGACAGGTTCCTTTGAAGGTCTAATTGAATCTTTGATTGTTTTCTATCGTGAATTCTCTGTTGCTAGTTACAGGTTCAACTAGAGGTGGAGATTCCAAAATCTGTTACTTGTTTCAAAGTCGGGACAACATTATTGAATTCTTTTGTTATCGAATTGAGGTGCGATTCGTTGAAATCGTGTTGCCTTTCATACATAAGATTCATATCATTGTCCAAAAGATCCTGTAGCTGATTCTTCAGCTCACACATCTCTGACAGAGCCAGATGATACGGTGCTCGAGAAATAGGCGAAGTACCCGGCATCAACTCTATGCCAAACTCGACTTCCCTAACAGGAGGAAAACCCGGAATCTCATCAGAAAATACATCTGGAAATTCATCCACAACAGGAATACTCTCTATCCCAATACTCTCAGCGGAAAAATCAACTGCATAGATAAGGTAACCCTCCCCGCCAGACTCTAAAGCTCGACAGGCTCTCAAAGCTGATACCAAAGGCATCAGGGGTCGTGCTCCCTCTCCATAGAAAAACCAGCTATCACTCCCCTCCGGATGAAAGCGTACTAATCTCTGATAGCAGTCCACTGAAGCTCGATAGGTAGTCAATATATCTATTCTCAGAATGCAATCAAAGTCATCCATCACAAGAACCATGAGGTTCGCTAACAGAATGTTCCCCTCGAACTCTAAAGGGCAACCCATCACTAGACGCTTAGCCAAAGCAGATTGGCCCGTCGGAGTAGAAACAGACATCACTACGTCTAGTGCAATGCATGGTAACTTATGACTCTTAACAAAACGTGCAGAAATGAAGGAATGAGATGCACTAGTGTCAATAAGTACAAGAGCAGGTATACCATAAAGCAGAAATGTACCTGTGATGACTTTCTCATTCTCCTCCACTGTCTGATCATGTCTCAGGGCAAACACCTGGCCAGAAGCTCGTGGCCTCAAATGAGAACTCCCAGCAGGCTGTCCCTGCGACCTCTGCTGAACGGTGGCCTGAGAACCAAATCCTGAACCAGAACCAAAACCGCCTACCCCAGATAGTGGACAATCCCTCCGGATATGACCAGTCTCTCCACAACGGAAACAAGCTCCAGAAACGGACAACACCAGCAGAGCCAGAGGAAGAAGAAGTAGATCCAGACTTCTTGAAAGATTGGGCATGGGGACCCAAAGAACTAGAAGGTCTCGACTGAGAGAAAGACCTATTCCGTCGAATGTTGTCCTCTGCCTGGTGACAACGGCTCATCAAACCCTCGTAGGACATGTCGTCACCAACCGCCACACGGTCATGGATCTCAGGGTTAATGCCCTGAAGGAACAGATTATACTTCATCTCGGAGCTGTCGGCAATCTCGGGGCAATAGGATAGCAGATCAAAGAACTTCTGCTGATACTCATCAATAGACATAGCTCCCTGTCGCAGACTCAGTAGCTTGCCCGCCTTCGACTGACGGAGTGCAGGAGGAAAATACAGCTTCTGAAAAGCTGTGCGGAACTCGGCCCAGGTGGCCACTCCTCTCGCCGCAACAAAAGGTGCAGAAGTAAACCTCTACCACCTGCGCGCACGTCCATCCAAAAGATAACCCAGTGTCTCCATCTTCTGCTCCTCGGTGCATTGGAAAGTCTGAAAAGTCACCTCCAACCAAGGGCTTAGGCCCCATCTGCAAGAATCGACGTACACTGAAACGGTCCTCATCTCGATGACGATGGCGGCGTTCCCGACAAGGCTCCCGGTCGGCATCACTCCAACGCCCACCAATACTGCCATGAGAACTCTGGTCGTCACGATCTGCCATCTACAAAATTAACCTAACGGTTATCTTTATGTAGAATCTAAATCCCAAGAATACTTTGCATGCTCTGATACCATAAATGTAGTGACCCTTACCTGGATCACCTACTAAACAGAACTTAGGAATGCAATTAACTTAATTAAACGGATATCAGAATAAAACTGCGGAAACCAAATACATTATACAATCCCAAGTAAAGGAATCTGTAAATACCCAAATATAATACAACCAAATCGAATAGTTGTATCAATCCAATAACAACAGAATAAAACCTAGGTGAAGCTCCAGCCAACCAACCACTGCCTAGCCCCTCTTGGGTCCACCCGCCTCGTCCAATCGCAAACCTGCCCCATGGAATAGGGTGTCCAGAAACACAGAGTACGAGACATGAGCATAAAACGCTCAGTACGAGAGTATAAGTATACATGCATGCAAAGTAAAATCCCTATAAACTCGAGGTCAATGATCAGATAACATAGACAGATCGGGACCTGGTATGTAGCACGCTGTGCCGTCGCTTCAGGAGGTGGCTCCCATACCATAATACCAGTGGATTTACCGGACCCAAAGCCATGGAAGTCCATCCACTAACAGGATAGGGTACAACCCTACTAATAGACATCTCGAAGGAGATAGCTCAATATGCAAATGAATGCAGCATAAATCATGACATATAAATCATGCAGTCACATAATACATGCATACTCAGTCAGAATATCTCGAACAGTACTTTCGTATCTCAAATCAGTGCAACCTCTACCAACTCTAGGTCCACGCCTATAGTCTGCTCTACACTGCCAAATGATACTACTATCATTAAAGTGCTCTAAAAGCTTAACTAAGCTATTGCATACTCCTAAATATTTATAGAAAGCAAAAGTTATACCTTTGTCCGTCGTTAGCCCTTTGCTGTCGAGTGCCTCAAAACTAGGCCACAGCTCCGCTACGACGCCTGGATCGCTATGCCACTTCCGGATTCCCCGCGGGACGCCTAGAATTCCCTAGATCTGAGTTAGAAGGCTAAGGAATTGAGAGAGAAGAGAGGAATTGGTGCACTCAAATGTGAGCTCGGCACCCCCTATTTATAGACGACGATCGGAACCTCCGTTCCTCGATCGGAATGTCCGATCACGATCGGAACGTCCGATCCCGACATCGGAGCTTCCGATCTCGCTTATCTGCCACGTGTCAAAATTTCACTGGTTGACTTCGGATAGAGGCGATCGGAACTTCCGATCCTGATCGGAGCTTCCGATCCTGCCACACATCATGCCTGACGTAATTCGATCGGAGCTTCCGATCGCTTCTTCGGAGCTTCCGATCCTGTTCGGAGCTTTCGAACTCACCTTCGAAGCTTCCGATCTTGTCCTGAGCTTCCGATCCTGCCTTCGGAGCTTCCGAACCCTTCCCAAGTCATTATGATTAATTCCTTAATCACTAATTTTGGTTACGGGCTACTACAGTGAGCCTGGATTACTGGTCTGAAGTGCTCTCAAATTGAAACCAAGGGAGCTTGATTCACATTTTCTTCAACCATGTTCAGTTTTTCTTCTCTCCTCGCTCTTCGCAAAGCACGCACAGTTCGCTCGATCTCCGGATCAAAAAGCAGAGAATTTGCGCTTTGAGATCTTCTTATTAACTGCAATTAAAATAAAAAATAACTCAATTAAAAATTTAAAAAAAATAAAATAAAAACTCTAAATTAAAACTTAGACTAATTGGTAAAAGACTAAACAAAATCAAAATTTACTCACCGGCAACGGCACCAAAAACTTGTTGTGAAAAATACTCGCAAGCGTACGAGTGTCAAGTTTTAATATAATGATAGAGAGAGTATCGATCTCACAAGGAGTAATTTGAAAATATTCAATACTTGTAATTAAAATAGTCTTAATTTTATCTAAAAAATCAAACTTTAGAGATTTGCTGATAAATTAAATAAATAATGAAATTAATAAACGCGCTCACACACAATCCTTAAGATATTATCAATCAAAGAGAAATAGTTTAGAGGTTTTGATTTCACCTGGTCTCGACAATATTCCTTCCTAATTAACCTATTTTCGTGAGTTCATTTCAATTAATAACCAAGAACACATAGATTATACTATCTTCCAAGTATCAAATAGAGTGTATCAACCATCGATCAATTCTAATATCCCTATTGAGAATTTACGTGTCGTGATATGTGTAAAACAATGTTTTTTCTAGGTTCTATTAAAGTTATAAGCTCTCTCGAGTCATATAAACAATTAATAGTGTGAATTCTATTGATCCTATTCGAAATCTCCTCTTCCGAGTGTCGGATTCTAAATAAATATGACAAATCAATTTATGGCCAGTAAATTAAAAAGACTTTAAAAACTAGAATCACAATTAATTTAAAAAAACTCAATTCAATAAAATCAAAAATTCATAAACATGTCTTGATCAGGCTACATCAACCTCTAGACTTAAAAGGTTTAGTTTACAATAAAAAATAGTTGAAACCAATTCATATTCATAAAACTAGACATCAAATCAATAATATAAATTCAAGAGAAAGAAAGAAAACAAATCCAAATATTCGATCTTCCGTGTCCGGACGATCTATCTTCGTCTTTGTTCTTTGATGTTCTTCCAACTTGTGCAGAATTTTCTCTTCCAAAGTCTCCAAAATCTTCTCTCGATCGATCCTTGATGTGTTTCTCTCTATGCGGCGGCTTCTTCTTCAATTGTGTGCAAAAGAATCCCTTTTATATGTGCTTCAAATCCAATAAATAAAAGCTCACGAAAGTCCGAAGGTTTCCTTCCCAAAAAACCCAAAAAACCGACTTTCGTGATGGCGCACCCGCACATGAGATTCTGTCTCTTGGATGCTCAAAATTTCTCATCAGGCGCGCCGCGCATGCCTCTCGGGTTAGAAAATCTGCATCGTGCGACAATTGTCAAAAAATCATATCTCCCAATCTAACCGTCGGATTGAGCTGTAATTTTGACAGAAGCTTCAAAACATCCTAAAATTTATTATGGACGATGAAGATCGGATTTTATGCCTCGATAATTCCCAGTGATTTTCTGAAATTGATACTCCATAATGTATCCTTCCGCTTTTTCTTGCTACTTTTGCGTCAATCCTTGCAACTCAAAAAAACAACAACCAATACGCATAAAATCCACTCAATACATCACAAAAGCCAAGTCAAATCATATATAAATTAAGTGTGTTTTTATTTATTTATTTATTTATTTATTTATTGGGGGTGGATGATTATAATTGAACTTTTCCCAAGTGGGAGAGGCAATGCCATCATGTCACAAAGACTTCAACGCCATCAAGTTACAAGACTTTTGGCATATAAACACAATTGATTTTTAAATTATTAAATTAAATAAAAGAAAAAAATATCTAAAATTTATTTATTTTTTTGAAAGGATCTAAAATTGATTTTCTTTATATCTCTTTGTGTAATTTAAATTTTACTTATTTTTTCTTAGGTGTCTTTCAATTTACGTAAATGAATGAGAGTATGAGACATGGACATCTTTTCACTTTTTCCAAGTGATAATGAAATTAAATCATTTTTTTATCTTGGTAATTTTTATAATCACTAAACTTTACATTCTTTCGGTCTTAACGATTAATTTATAAACTTCTCTATTTATTTATTTATTGTACACAAGAAATCTAAAAAATTAAAGAATATATATATATACTAAAAAAATTTAAGTCAAATTTACACGATTTACTTTTAATAAAAATAAAATTTTTAATATAGTATGTTATAAACAATTAATGACGTAGAAAATTGTGAAATGAGATCATTAATATATGTTTTTAACACCTGTATAAATTAAATTTAATAAATTATAAAAGCTTATTTATACAAACATCATAAGGGTGAGAAGTATAAAAAACATAAGCTACATAATTGTTGTCTTTCTATGATTAAAAAAAATAAAAAGAAATAAATGTTTGATAGTAAAAAAAATTGTTTTTCATTAAAAAATGGTTCCAAAAATTAGGGGAAATGGAATTAAAATCTATGAAAAATCACTAAATAGTTACAAGTCTATAAAATACTAAGGTTGCGTTTGAATGGAAGAATTTCAAATATATTTATGTTGTTTAGAGAAGAAACATCATAAACTTCAAATCCATTATTTTTTATGTTTATATAGTATTATTTCATGTTAATTAAGATAGATTTCAAGTTCACCCAATAATTGTGTCATTTTAAATCCATTCTATTTTATATAACTAATGTGTAATAGTGTATGAATTTAGAATTTGGCCTATTATTTAATTTTTAACCATAAAATACAATTGAAACCATAGATTTGAAATCATTTCATCCAATTGCAACCTAAGAAAATTGAATGTATGTTATGTTAATTGTTGAATGTCATGAAATGCACGTCTAAATCAACATTAAATTTAAAAAAGAAAAAAGAAAAATGTAGCCGACAAAATATATATATAAATTAATTTTTTTCATTCAAAAAGTACAGAATATATAAAATTAAAAATAAAATAATACCCTTGTCAATTAATTAAATGATCAATAATAGCAATGTTTCAACTTTAAAAAAAAAAATCAGTGTTAGCAATACATGATACCAATTTACATATATCAAAGCTTTACAAATGGAATATGATGTCTTGAGAATCAATTAAAATATTGTGTTTAATCAGTTAAAAAAATAAATACACAAAATAAATGAATAAGCAACACATTGACTTCCACAAATTGACTATCTAAAATTTAACCTTAAATTTTACACCTTTTTTTTTCAACTATGCACATGCAATTAACACAAACAATACATAATTTTTGGATTATGAAGAAATTCGTATTTAATGAAAAAATTTTCCCCACATTTATACTTTTATTTATAATAGAAAAAATTAGATATTTTAAAAAAATTATATGAGGGTTATATATATAAGGAGCAATGGATATACATACTCAACCAATGATGTCCAACTCGTTCTCGACAACTAAAACTCGATACCGTGTTTTAGTGATACGAAAATTTTAAAAAAAAACAACTAAAAGCCGGTACCGAGTTTTAGTGATCGAGGACGAGGTGGACAAGAATGGTTGGACAGCTGAAAATTACTATATATATATATATATATATAAAGTTTCTTTCAAGTGTCCACCTACCATGCCCACCAATGATGTGACACTATTCCATTGGACCTAAATTTATCACATTTTTATCATTTCCAATAGAATAGTGCCACATCATTGGTGGACATGGTGGTGGGCACTTGAAAGAAACTCTATATATATCCCAAAGAAAAAAGCTAGTGATTCATATATTTTATATATATCCCAAAGAAAAAAGCCAGTGATTCAACTAGACAGGAATCAGCATATGTTGAAGAGGTCGTATCAGAGGACGAGAGCTTTTATTTTTGTGATCTAATTTGTCCAAGTTGGATTTTAGTCTTTTGACTTTGATTTTTTGGTTGCCTTTTGTGTTCTCAATTTGTTTTAGCGCTAACGTGATATTAGAAAATGTTGAAATATAATAAAAAATTGCTGATATTGTTCGACACCAAATGTCAATATTCCAACCAAATACGATTAAAAACCAACGAAAACCAAAGTTACACCAAAAATCGAACTTTGAGAAATTACGAAGTCGAAATATTTAGAATATTAAAACGATTTTTTTCCCAAAAATAAAAAAGTAGAAGGGACAACAGTTAATCGATCAATAAATAAATAATTTATTGTTCTATATAGTGAATGAAGGTTTTCACAATTGTGAACCAACCAAAATAATTGAGAATGAAAGAAATAAACTTGTAGAGTTTATACATTTTTAGTACGTAGTATAACAAGATACAAGGCTCTAATTAGGGGTGTTCACGGTTCGGATAACCGCCCGATCTGAACCGAAACCGAAAATTCGGTTCGAACCGAAAACCGAACCGAAAATTCGGTTCGGTTTTTGAATTTCCGGATTTTTGGTTTTTCGTTTCGATTCGGTTTTTTTTTGTGGTTAACCGAACCGAAAAACCATTTTTTTTTTTTGAATTTGAATTTGAATTTTTTAAATTACTTATCCAATTAGTCAAACATACTTGAATTGTGGATTCAACTTGAAAAATGTATTGATTTAGTGATTTTAAAAAATATTGATTTTTGAAATAGAAATAATTAAAAATTAATGAAGTTATATTATATATACATATATTTGCATTATATATTACATTATTTTTATAAATTCATAAATTATTATTATTGAAATAAAAAACGTTAGCAATTTTTTTGTTCTAAGTGCAATTATTTTCAAATATATTTTTCGAAGCATTAAATCACAAATATTTGATTTAACCATTAATTTTTTCCAAAAAATCATTCCAATAACTAAAAATATTTAGTTTTTTTTAAAAAAAATTAATTTTAATTTTTTTTTTACAAAAAACCGATTTTTAGAAGAAAAAAAAATTCCTAAATTTTTTTTTAAAAAAAAAACCGAAAAACCGAAAAACCGAAATAATTTCGGTTAAAAACCGAACCGAACCACCCAATTCGATTTGGTTCGATTTTCGGTTTGGCTTTTCGGAGAACCGAAATTTCGGTTCGATCCAAACTGCCCGAATGAACACCCCTAGCTCTAATATAAAAGATAGTAACCCATTTTAAATATTAATATATGCAACTTGAAGCCTATTGTAATTTCATTTCAAATCCATTTTTTTAATGCATTCCTCAAAAGTAAACGTTGTATTACAACTACGATAATAATGCTTGTCAGGGCAAGAAATCTGATTAATTTATCAAAATCATCAATTCATTGTTTCAACTTTTACCCTAAATTATCATAGAAAGATTTGTTACATAACAGGTGAATTTATGGAGTACCAATTTATACAAGTTACAATGTACATGATATATGTAACTAAACATAAAATTTTATAAATAAATTAGATGTTGGAAACATACAAATTCATAGGAAACTCACAGAAAGGAAAAAAAGGACGTGAAAACCAGGAGAAGTGTATTATATGGTTCGGAAACAATTCAAATTTGATGTAAAATAACAAATATCCGTAGTCATTCTGCTTCAACGCTAATTGGATGAAGAACTCAACTCGTTCCAAAAAGTTCAAAATCCCCAAATCCAGCAAAACTCGACACTAAATACAGGCAAAGGCACAAAGAGCTAGATCCTCCACGACCCATGATTTGGGTGGGTGAGACGAGCCAACCCGACGGACTCGACCTATTTTGGCGGCTGACGAATCTTGACCAATAAACAATCTGAAGAATAAGACAATCTTCTTTTCTTGATTACTTTTTTAGATGCTCAGAATAAGACAGCTAAAATCAATGTTTACAAAGTCTATGCACAATGAGAACCGTAGGTGAAATCAATTAACTAAAGAAAACTTCATCTGTCGCCATTCAGCCTAAAACAAGAAGCGACTCCAACTACACACTAGGTTCTATACCGGGAAATTAGTCTAATGCCGATATTCAAAAGGAAAATTGTGACTGAGATAATCCGACAAGAAAGAACATCGAACATTTTTAAATCCCGATGCCATTCCAGCCGAGTGAGTGAAGAATTCGCAATCTAGTAAGCTGAAATGCTTCCAAAGATCAACATTTGGGGGTTCGGGAGAGCTCGAATCATCTGCAGAAGAGGAGAGAATAATATCAAAGAAACAAACGTGCGGTGAGTATGAAAATAGTTATCAACATACAGAACATCCCACAGAGAAGGTAATAAATGACTCACGTAAACTGTCCTATAAAAGACAGTGACAGCATACAAGATATGCTTGGTTGAGACCAAAAGTGATGTTTTAGAGTTTCCCCGTTCGCCTTCACATGTAAGCTGCTCACAAACTAGTCTAGCTGACCACGTGGTTATTGAGCAACTTCCGAAACACAATATAATACTCACTGTAAGCTAATTCCTTTCCGATACAACTTGTGCTTAGTATCATCTGCTTTGATATTTTCAGGATACCAAACAATACGTACAAATGAATATCTAAAAACAACACTTTATGTTAAAAAAATACCACATAAGTTGTCAGACTTGTACATTCCACATTCCGGAACATTTCAACAGCAGTACTTGTATATATCAGAATCTGTCATCTTTCCTGATTTATATATAATATAATGTGCACACCAATAAAAAAAAAAGACAGCTGCTAATATTGTTTATATTACAGTCTAACATTATTTTTGAAAAAATAAATAGTCCATATTGCAACAATCATATTTTGTTTCATCAAAGTCAATACCAGCGCATGGAAATGAATTACATGATAAAACAAGATAACAAAGATAAACAAGAATCAGTGCAAGGAAGGACCACTTTCTGTATAATCAATCTTTCACAAAAACGTTGAAAAATTACAGTCACATCTTGATCTTCTATGATGGGCAATCACACAGTTCATATTTTTAATCAAGACAAGAACTCTCAAGATGATTGCGCAGATGGCAAGTCATGGTTTGAATCTAAACACGTAATTTTTTCAGTGTGCCACAGGCAGTTGCAATCACATAAAAAACAGAAAATAACTATGAAACACAAGGACATATAAAAACTCAGATTCTTAGTCTCAAGAGTAACAAAAATTTCACTAAGGTAAGTTGATCACAGTAATAAAAAAAAAGGCTACAAAAAAGACAAATTGGTAAGAATAATGAAGTACATGACAATGCACCAAGCACTTTTGTTTTCACTGATGAAGGCTGATTGTCCTCAATTCTGTATCAGAATGCATATTAGCTTCAACAACTGAGCCAGTGTGGGAGCCTTTCGTCCTCTTGACATACTTAAAAAAATACCGGTCAGGTTCTTCATCATTGCCGCCACGTGGCAAACGTAACTCGCCATCACATTTTTCAGAATACCCAGCCTGCAAGTCAATTAAGCAAGATGCACAAGCCTGTTTTGTACTCAGAAAAGTATCAGAAACCTGTCCAGCCAAACCAGATTTAGTACATTTTATCCTCCTGCTGTACTTCACAAAGTAGCGGTCACTCTCCGCATTGCAACTCCCGTCTGGCAAACTTACCTTATCACCACACTTGAAACCACGATTAGTCCTAGTATACTTCAGATAATAGCGGTCATTCTCAGCATTGCAATTTCCAATTGGCAAATTTGCCTCAGTATTGCAACTGGCTACACAAACAGTTCCTGACTCAACCAAAGGTAACTCATGTGTTGTATCAACTGTTTGTGGCAAATTTTCCTCCGTATTGCACCTGGCTACATAAACAGTCCCTGACTCAACCGGCAAATCATGTGTTCTATCATCTGATTGATGATTCTGAGATTCAAATGTAGCTCTCCGATTGTGAAAGGAGTCTACCATGCCATTTCCTTCGCATGTTTTCTGCCTGAATCTAGTTCGCTTGTAAACTACCAGATCTTGTCCAAATCTATTTATATTGACACAAGGACCACTTTGCTCAGAACTAACACAAATTAAAATCTCCCAAATATCACCATTCCACTTGATAGGCCTTCCAGTCCCAGAATCCTTCAGCTGTAACCTGACCTGCGTCTGTTCGGGCAGGGTAGACCTAATTTCCTGCCATGTCTTCCTCTTTTTCTCCCGTTTGTACATGAATGGCCCTACCGCTAATTCATTAGCATCAGAATACAACCTCTTCTTGTCAGTCAAATAATTCCTTTCAATCTCTGCACTATTAGCACTCTGGTCTTCACTTTGAACTCCCTCTGCAGCTAATCTATTACACGATAAACCATTCAAATTACCATTTTCCAAGTCATCTGAACATGAATTCACCTGGCACTTATCCCTCAATATCCTCGGAGAACTATTCATTGCTCTATGCAATCTAAAAGCCAACTCCGCATCATCGACAACCTTAATTTTTCCATTGCTATCGGAACTTGCATCCTTCTGCTCGTCCCTATCTTTCTTACTCCCAAAATCCAAAATGTGCTTCGCATTATTTGCAGTATTCTTGGCGGCTGTGGCCTTCTTCAATGCCTGAACTTTGTCAGTCCCCGCCATCTTCACCTTCTCAAGGTGAAGGGTAGCATCCTTCAAGGTCTTCTCGGAGGAATCCTTAGCTTCACTATTGTGTTTGGTTGCGTCTATATCATCGCTCCTCCCAGAAGTCCTAATCGAATTCTTAAGTGAATCCGGAACCCAACAATCCACGCAAACCCTAAACCCCAAATCTACGCCCGAATAGCAAAACGGCGCGCAATTCCTGTACTCCCCAGCACAATCTTTATGAATATTACGGTGACACACACAACATGTGAAAAGATTACCTGAATGCTCCGTTTCTTTGAAGCAATAAGGGCAGGTTTGACCGGAATTGAGCTTCTTGCGGCATTTCCTGCAAAGGAGGACGATGCGCCAAATGCTGTCCAAGGGTTGCAGTCGATCCTTGGGATTCGTGTGGTTGATTCGGCGGCCACAGCAATGGCAATCGGATAAATTGGGCTGGTCTCTGGTCCTCTTCTCGGGCGGCGGAAAGGTGGTGGTTGAGGAAGACGAAGCGGAGTTGAGAGGAGCGGCGGGCTGGTCGGTTGCGGGCTTGGGATCGGTTCTGAGAAGCTTCCGCGGAGGGGAAAGAGAATGAGGAGAAGACGAGGGTGCCATCTTTCCACTCAACGGCTGCCTCTTCTCCGAAATTCTGGTGCTCTTGTTATATGTCACTGTAAATGTAATACATACATAGTTGAATTTTTTGTTTTAAATAAAATGAAAAAAAATTTATTTTAGGTTGATATGACTATTATTTTAAATTTTAAAATAAAAATAAAAATAAAATTTTAATTTAAGAAAAAAAAAATCATTTGTGATGATGACACGAAGCTCGGATGTCAAAATATATTTTTCGTTGCAAATATGAACGTTGCCAATTCATAGTAGGAAATTGGACTACAACTTTAATAATATGACATATATTATCATTAGTTTTCTTATGAAATAGTATATACTTGAAAAGGTGTCGATTTATATGTAATTTTTTAAACATAAAAAAATATGTAATCAAGTTTGATATCCATATAACAAACATTGAAGCTTATATCACTGTATATTTGTTATTCAAGTCATTCACCATATGGTGATCGAGTGCCGATTAATTCGGCGAAACAAATCAAGATTATCGATTTAAATAACAAATCAAATCATTGAAAATCAAGAAAAGAAACCAAACCAAACCAAAACTCTAATCCAACTTTGCCTGGATAATAGATTTACTACTTTAATTTATATAAATGAAAATTTTCATGTATAACCTATTCATAAAATTTAGTTTCCTCGCATTTTATTCAGTCAACCTATACGATTTTGAGGAATCATATCTGATTGATATTTTTGAAATTACTAAGTTTTCAACCATTTGATTAACTCTGCATATAATCTGTTATTTATGTTTAATTGAAATCATTTGTTTTTTTTTTGTTTCTTAAGTGTGAAGATAGAGTAAGATAGTGTTTGAAAGAGCTTCTAGAAAGCATTTCTTTAAAAAAAATTGAAATTTTGTGAAATTTTGTTAAAGAAAAGCCAAGAAGTGCTTCCTAAAAGATGGCTCAAACAATACCTAAATAACAACCAACAAAAAATGGTAAATGGATACAGAATTCAACCTCCAGATAATAAAAACAGACACAAATGACTGCATCCAAATCGTGCACATGAATGAGTTTGATGCAAAAGCAAAACGTTAATTCAATTACGCTTTTGTATTTTTATTTATCAAGCAAGTCTCCATCCATCAAAATTCCATCCTGTTGAGTTGCTGACAAAGCATCAAGCAATTTCTTGCAAGAAACAAATGAACTGAATTGCTTGGTTTAGGATGTTCCGTCATTTAAGATGAGTAAATAGCTTAGTAGCCACCTGCGTCCAAAAAAATTTTCGGCGGGAAATTAACAAAAAATGCAGCAGTGGAGTCGTGCTCCAAAAATAATGGGGGAAAGGGGCTTACGCATTTGTCTACGCAGCGCCAATAATCGAAGTATTGCCCAGTGCAGTGCTTGTGACCAGATTCGTCCCCTTGAATTCTTTTCGCACATGCCTGCCAAATGTTCAGGTGATTAACATCGTCTGTGACACTAGAGATTTGGGTAGAGTGTAGCATATATGTTATAACCAGTGAAATCTGGAAGACCACTAGTTATAATTATAAAGGAAAAATATTGGAGAAATGATAGAAATGGTCTTTCATCAAATCCAACATCGTTAAACCGATAGTGAACGATGAACTACTATATCATAATTCATAAAATCATCCCATGCTGAAAGGGCATATTTAATGCCAGAACGCATGCTTGTAAAAGAAATTTTATTTGCTACACAGGACTTGAAGATAATACAAGTAACAGGCAGATTAAAAAAGGACAACTATAACTCGCCAAGATCAATTAGGATTGCAATTGAGGAAATAATCAGTTCCACAGTTCAACCGCAGAGGCCATTATTTGAAGATTGTAAAAGTATGAGCAAACGATCCATGACATATAATTTAAGGAAAGTCTAGAACATCACCAAATTAACCAGAACTCTATCAACTTCAGCAATAGAATGACACAATACTCGTGTGCGGTGTGTCCCAGATTTGTGCATCCATTCTGACCGTCAAATATCCCCATCCACACACAAAGCAAATTTTTTTTTTTTTTAAAAAAAGACTCCGCAAAAACAATCTAATATAATGACATTGTAGATTCATGGAAACACATTCTACTCAATATGAGAAAGGACATCAAGTATCCACTTTTCGAATTTTTCTTACACTCCCGCATAACTCGATTCAATACACAGTGATGTTCAATTTAATAAAGAGAATGGTGGCATTTGGTTGGCCTCTCAACCCAACTCAAAAGTTACAGGGAAAAAATATTAGTAGAAACTTTTGAAGTGTCACATGGAAATCGAATGTGACGTGTTTGATATGTTTACATGAAAATAATAATTTACTTCCAATTCTCAAAGCAAATTTTGCGTGCAGTTTTCAAATTTATTGATCAAATTATTTTCAAGTTTAGTTTTGAAGAGCTTGAACCCAGACAAACAGAGAATATATTTTTCTATAATAAAAGTGTCAAAGAAAATAAATGATGATTTGTTATTCTGAATCCAAAAATTATTAAATTTGTTCAATGGTTCCACTTATTTGTTATTCCTTACGAGTTCTCCAAAGCTGATCTGCTGGGATTCAATCCCCACATCCAATAATCAGTAAGATCGTTCCAATCAAGGTAATAATTCACAACTTTATCAATTCGGTTTTCCGCTCAACAGGATTTATCCCAAGAGAATTCCAATTTTTACAAGTTTCTAGGGTTCTACTTACCAGACACGACGTGAAAATAGAGACGTCTAGATATCATCCTGAATATATTCAAGCTAATTAATCTTTTCACAATCAAGAAAACAAATGCATAATTTAAAAATCATTGACCATACAAAAACTTGATCCCTGCGAACATTGAAATGCCTAATACTATTATTTTGAGGCAAGATAAAAATAAGCACCGTTTGTAACATAACATTTGACAATAGTCTGAACTTCAAATATACTGTTTCAGGGAAAAAAAATTGGATATCAAATTTAAGTATAGTTGCATACACAATACCTAATAAAGTACAAGTCCCATAGATGGCGATGGTGTTTATTATCTAATTTTTGTTTACAAGCATACATACCCTTGCACGCACATGACCAACACAAACTCCAGATTACTTTTTTTTAAAACAAAAAAAAACCTCGTTTTTCTCCAGGATAAAACAATAGCAAAGATGTTCAAATTCATTTCCAACTCTCTCTTTTAAATTTAATTCTCAGTGTAAATGTCAATTTTGGATTGGCATTTGTGCAAAAGAGTACCAAAGCGTTAATGATATGATTACAACAGTGATGTCTGTGCACGTCTAAAACACAACATAGGCCTTGAGGCACTCAGAGATGCCAGAATGGTAAAACTACTCTATCTTTATTGTTCAGGGAGATGCTGCAATCAGCTAATGCTATGATAACGCCTAAAACAAGAAAATAAAGGAATAACCTAAGAGATGAGGACAAAAAAATGAAACAAACTGTTGTCATGTGATAAAGTATAAAGAACAAGACAGCAATGAGTTGATTTTTGTTGAGATAAATTAACTTCAACTGAAATCACCTGATATTCCTTCAGTGGCCGTGTACATGGGGCTTTACATCGGTCCTCGAATTCCTTCTTTGGATCTACAGGCTCTTCGTCAGACCTAAATGACACAAATACATGAAAGAGTTTAGAAAAGGCACATACTTCTCTAATTCAGATAAACACATAAATACCAAGCATCTGCTTGCTATGTAAGAAAACATTTCTAACCTAACAAAAAATTACAATTGCCAAGATTGTGCACAGCCTTGGTGTTGAGACAGGAAGAAGAATCATTTAATTTCTTTTGAGAAAGAAAGAAAACTCATTGTCCAAAGATAAGCTAAGCCTCTTTAGAAAAGCCAAATCTATAGTTTAGTCAAGTAGATAGTGATTTACATAAAATTGTAAACTACATTAACTTCTAAAAAAAATAAAATCATGGGGCAAGTGGGATCGAGCCAAACCAAATTTCCTAAGGATGATCCAAGGATGTATATTCTAATATTAGTCAAGAATCAAGATCCATCACCAACTAATGAATACCGATAAAAGGGCATTAGTTGTTTCCAAACCGGATGGACATCTTTATGGGTGGAAACCAAGGAATGAGCAGGTCAGTGGACTTGAGTAAATGTCCTATTAATATACGCCTAACCACAAATTACACTAACTTGGCTTTATCGCTAGAAACTTGGCCTCTGGCTTTCACACGAAGTCACGAACATCTAATTGCATCCAGAAATACAAACAACACACACTAAATAACAAGAAAAATCTTACATTTACAGCCCAGTATTTAAGAATCTCACAAGGTTTGTATGCTTCTAGAAAGGGAATTAGGGGGAAAAAAAACTCCGATATCAACTGTGGCAGGCCACCATTTAATAATATGGATCGATAAATAAGGAACATATACAAAAACAATTTCTTTAACAATACGAAGGTGAAACATTTGACAGTATGAGAAAAAAACACAAGACTTACATAGTTCCAGCAGCAGAAAACTATCTAGCGAGAGAACCTGCAAAAAATTTCGGCCAAAGTCAATCGATCTACAATGGAAAATGTGACAAGCCGATAAAGAACTGCAGTAAAAACTTCGATTTAGAGATCTTACAGGAAGAACAAGATCTAAAATGTGTACGCGATAATTAGTGAGCCTCACCGGAGGATGCAGGCGGCGGATCTGATTGGAGGTGCGACGCAAGCCGGAGACGGGAGAATGGTCCGTATAATTTTAAGAAATTGGGGGTTTAGGTTTTGGAATGTTTCTGCGCCAATCACCGTGCTCCAGGTGCGTAGGGTTATTATAGGTATTTTCTTTTTTAAAAAGAATTTATTTTTGACACATTCATTTATTATTTATATTTATTATTCTTTATTTATTAATTAATTATTATTATTATTATTATTTACTATTACTATTTTTAATTTTAATAATTAAATCCTTATAAATTATTATTATTATTATTTACTATTAATATTTTTAATTTTAATAATTAAATCCTTATAATTTATAATATATTTATTAAATAATTAACTTTAGGTTGCGTTTGGACCAAAAAATCAGAGTGGATTTGATTTCAAATTCACGTCTCAAATTCATTTTATTAAATTAGTTCAAAATTTAAGAGTATTTGAAATTGAAATCATGTAATGTATTATTTAAAATTAAATTGTAACAATGAATGTGAGAAGGTCGTATCTATATCAATGATGTAGGTTAATTCGATCCATATTTATGATAAAGAGTAATAATTTTGGTTTAAAAAAGTAAATAAAAAAAATTATGGATTGACTAAAATAAAATATTTGTTTCACAAAATTAACTTGTAAAAATGTATGATATGAGTTTTTATGATTAATATATGTAACATAGCGAGGTAATAGTTTATTGTAAATTTCATTTAAGAAAATATACATATAGACACACACCCAATTTGAGGATTAAGCAAATCCATAATATAATAATGTTGCTCAATTATCTCAGTAGGTACACCAATTATAGTAAGAAATC
Organism: Henckelia pumila; assembly: GCF_033568475.1. Lineage (NCBI taxonomy): Eukaryota > Viridiplantae > Streptophyta > Magnoliopsida > Lamiales > Gesneriaceae > Henckelia > Henckelia pumila. Next base: position 74,967,234 of record NC_133123.1, read on the forward strand.
AATTTACAAAAATATTGATTTCAATTAATTGAATACCATCGAAAGCAAACATGGATAGATTCAGTGTAATGGACTAGTTATATTTTTTTTATAAAAAAAAAAAGGGAAAAAAATATTAATAAAAATATATCAAAATCTCGTTCTCAAGCAGTAGCTTTGGTGGATTTCTCCTCCTTTTCGGAGGAGGCTTCCGCGACTGGACCGGTGACGGGAAGTGGTTCGGGACTTGATTCTTCTTCCTCAATCTCGTTCTCTGGTACTGTTGTGGCTTGGGAGGTCCCCTCGGGTTCCTTTGGAGCTTCCTCCTATGCATATTAATGTCATCGACAAATATTATATTATATATATTATATACCACTAGTCCAAGAACATAACATATATATTTATAATAGATTTTATTTATATATTATAAATATTTTCAATTTATCTTCAACAGCTCAAAATATATCACGTTTTTAACCTGAAGATAGATATGTTTTTGCGATGATTTCTAAGTTGGTTTTTAATATCTCCAATTTTCCATGAAAATGTGAAGAAGAGCTCGCCTAAAAAGTTATTAATTAATTAATATTGATGGGTTATAATGACTACATCAAATATCATATATTTTGGTCATTAAAATTTTTTTTTTCTTTTGATCAACAAATAGTAATAGTATTATTACGGAAAAATTAACGATGGATATATGAAAAAGAATAATAATTACCTCAACGAGCAACGTTCCGAGAGACTGGTGGGTCTGATCGACGTTTTCCACGACCTCCTTCTCTTCCTCTGTCTTGGCATCCTCCGCTTCCGCCGACTCCGTGGGGACTGGCGTCTCCTCCGTCGGCTGTTCCGACGGTGGTTCGGCGGCGATTTCACGCCTCATGGCCTTCGGCACACTAGCACAAGCACCCATTTTTCTATTAGTCTCTTGATTATTGAATTATTTTTCAGACCAAGATACTAGGAAAAATTGTCTCCTAAAATTAAGATCATATATATATATATATATATATATACACGCAAACCGGAAGGAAAGTGGAGATTCTTTCCTCGTATTGCTTGTTCAATATTTGTTTCCTAAATCAAATGCTTGCATTAATGTCTTTGGCTCCAAGGTTTTTAACCCGATCGAGCTCATCAAGTTAATTTTGTTAAACACATATTTGATTTGATCAGACCCATAAAAACATGACAAAAAGTTCTATGAGCGGTCTCAAGAGTCATTTTTTTTTAGACGGGTCTCTTATATGGGTTTTTTATTAAATTAATATAAAATAAATAAAAAATAATTAAAATATAGCATTTTTAAAATTTTTATCAATCTATACTAATCCGATGTCCCGGATTCAGCAGAAATGTCTGTCATCTCTGCTGACATTTAAAAAAACATATTTTTGGATAAAAAGACAGAAGAGAGGAAAAGAAATGGATTGGAAAAAGTACGGTGGGTTCTCGCATGTTGCAGAGAGAAAAGACATTGCACGATAAACAATAAAAGCCTAATCTCATACAATCCAATTAAACACACTAACTATTGTTTGTTTACAATTGATCATATTTCCAAGACCATAATAAGAATTTCATAAAGTACGTGATTTAAAATTAGAGTTATTTTCACAAAATAATCCTGTGAAATATTGGAAATATACATTTTTTTTCTGTAAAATTTTAATAGACATCTTTAACTCTGGTCTTTTATAAAATTAGCACACATATTTTTTCATATGAGCGATTGTTGCGCACGTACCCTCATTCGACTGGGCAAATATTTTGATTTTTTTGCGCCAAATATATTTCCCAATGAAATATTAAAATTACATATTTTATCACTTGATAGTATAATTTTTATATATATTCAACCCATAATATCCAATTATAAAATATTTATCAAAAATTTACATTTTATGAATTTTTATTTTTATTTTTATTTTAAATTTATTATTATTAATTAATTTGTTTCTAAAAAAATATTATTACTTTTATTTTATTAAACTAACTTCATGCTTCCCACTTTTCCATTAAATATTCATTCATAAACAAGGATTTAAATACATAAATTACCAAAATATTGAACTAATTAAAATGATAAGTTCAAGCATATTATTTTTTCGATTTCGAACTCTATAATATTGAATCAAAATCTAAATTTTTTAAAAATCCATTGCACAATTTACAGTAAATAATAAAAAAATTAAATGGTTATATAATGATAAAATTTAATTTTAAATCTATATTTAATTACTTAAAATAATATTTTTAATTAAATAACTCTGATAGTAAAAATGATGGACAAAGTTTTTTCATTATGAATTTTCTACCATAAATTTTTTGCTATCATTATTTTATTAAAATCACTTCGTGTTTCCAACATACCTTTTCAATTTAAGACTATATAATATTAAACCTAAATCAAAAAATTTCGAAAATATATATTGCACAATTGACAATAAATAATAAACAAATAAAGTGGTTATATAATGATAAATTTTAATATTAAAATATATTTTTTGTGTAAATAATACTACGATGAAATAACTAATATTTTTCATAGTTATTTAATTAAAAATATTATTTAATTCAATTAAATATAGAATTAATAGTAAATTTGAAAGTAAGAAGTGAGTTTAAAAAAATAGATCATATTAAGTTAAAGTGATAATATTTTTTTAGAAACAAATTAATTAATAATAATAAATTAAAAATTAAAAATCATAAAATGTAAATTTTTTATAAATATTTAATAATTGGATTTTATGGATTGAATATATTTAAAAATTATACTCTCAAATTATCAAATATATAATTTTAATATTTCACAGGGGTATTTGGTGAAAAAAAAATCAAAATGTTTACCTAGTCGCATGAGAAGTGCGTGCGCAATAATCGCTCATATGAAGGGGAACGTGTGTTAATTTTATTTAAAAAAAATCAGGGTTAAAGAAGCCTATTACAATTCACAAGAGAGAAATGTGCATTTTCAATATTTCACGGGAGTATTTGATACAAATAACTCTTTAAAATTATATCTTTACAACTAAAAAACGTAGTGTTTTTTCACATTAAATAAAATATAACAAAAATTGTTTTTTTTTATTTTAACATGATGACAAAATATTATCATAATAAATATAACGCAATACCATTTAACTAATTATTCTTATATTCAGATAATTAATTATTTAATATTTCATAAAATAAATATATAACATACTAAATTAATTTATTAGATATATCAATATTTTAAAGCATACAATACATATTAACATTTTTTAATAAAATTATTTTTCATTTGAGAATAATGAAATAATAATAATACAATTTATAAAAAATTAATTACAATAATTACCTTGTAACGGCTTATGAAATTAAGATAAATCAATAAATTCAATTATGATTTGAAAATATTAAAAAATGATTATAATAAAACATTATAATAAAAAAATCCATCATATAAATATATTTATTAAAATATAACAAAATTGTTATATTCTATTTATTGTGAAAAAACACTACTTGATATAATTTTAAATCACGTACTTTATAAAATGTTTATTGTGGTCTTGTAAACAAACAGGAGTTAGTGTGATTAATTCGATTGTATGGGATTAGGCTTTTATTGTTTATTGGCAATGTATTTACCTCTCTGCAACATGTCAGAACCTATCATACTTTTCCAAATCCATTTCTTTTCCTCTCTTCTGTCTATTTTACCCAAAAATATGCTCTTTTTTTTTATTATTAAAAATGAATCCAGGACAGTCTGTCCCGGATTCAGCAGAAATGTCAGCAGAGATGTATGTCAGACATCTCTGCTGAATCCGGGACAGACTGTCCTGGATTAGTATAGATTGATAAAAATTTTAAAAATGCTATATTTTAATTAATTTTTATTTATTTTATATTAATTTAATAAAAAAAAACCCTCTTATATGGGTTATCCATGCATTAAAAAGTATTATATTTTATGCCAAAAGTATTACTTATTATTATAAATATGGGTAGGGTTGACTCGTCTCACGGATGAGACCGTCTCACAGGAGTGTTACTCTAAAAACATATCATCCTTCATTTATGTGTCGACCCGTTTTACGGATAAATCAATATTTAATTTGGAAGGGCCTATATATCCAATCCAAAACTATGAAATATATGAGTAATATTCATTATGGTATACGAACTATTGATAAAATGTCAAATTGGTATATGAACTATTGTAAATGGTTTAATTGGTACATTATCAAATTAAAAGGTCAAATTTACCCTTAATCTAAATTGCTATTAAGTCCAATTAATATTAATAAAATTTGATTAGGTACATAATTTTATTTTCAAATTTATTTATTGATTAATTTTAAAAATATCATATTTATTTAAAATTATATCATGATAAATAATTCTCAAGTAAATTACACAACAACAAATATTGTAATATATTGATGAAATTATAATAAAATAAATATATATAACCGTAGCCCGTTGATCTTGTTTTTAAACTGTTGAAGAATACATAATCACCATTTTATTTTTTTCAAAATCTAGTATTGTTATGTTGTGAATTGAAAAAAATGTTTTCAAAAGAAAAGTGGATAATTATTTAATATAGATAGAAAAAATATCATTTTATTATATATTTATTAATATTTTAAAATTATATTATATTTGAATAAATAATTTATTAATGATAAATATAAATATATTATAAAAATAGTAAGATAGTTATTTCTTATAATTTTAAAGTTAATATAAATTTGTTTTTACACTTTTAATAAATAAAAATTACTTTAAAATAAAATATGCACTAGTTGAATGTAGTAAAAATAATTAGACTTAAAAGCAATTTTACTAAAAGATAAAATCGACTTTTTAGTTGGATTGTGTACCAATTAAGCCATTTTTAATAGTTCATGTACCAATTTGACATTTTATCAATAGTTCGTGTACCAAAATGAATTTTACTAAAAAATATATGGATATGGAAATTAAATAAACTGAATACCCACGTCGGTAAGATTAATAACTTTATAAAATTAAATTGGGAACAAAGTTTAATTAAACTAATAGATATCTAGTAGGATTCAAATAGATAAAATGGAAACCGTGAGTAGCTAAGATTACATATCCTCTTCGTATATTGCACGCACGCATCTGAAAACAACTACAAATATTTCTCACGTTGCGCGAAAAACAACTACAAATTAAATATTTGGTGGTCGATCAGTTCAGATCAATAAACACTTTTGTTCATTGATTTACGTACCAAGTAGAAAGTTGTTGTGACCGTGATCCACAATGCAAAGGTTTCACATATTATATAGTTTGCCGCTTTTATTTTTTATTTTTATTTTTATTTCTCATGTTGATCGATCGATCGATGTTACGTTTTGTTAATTACAGGTACAAGATAATCAAAGAACTTGGCAGCGGTTCATATGGAACTATTTCGAAGGCTGTTTGTATGCAATCTGGTGAAGTGGTACGTACCTAGCTAGCTCTCATAAAGGATCGAAAATCGATTACGTTTCTTGTTCTTTCTTTGCATCGATGAATTTATTTATTTCTCATCATCATCAAACTACGGGTTGCTATCAAAAAACTGAAAACAAGATATCGCTCGTGGGAATCGTGCATGAACCTCCGAGAAGTCAAGGTTTGTTTAATTTGTTTATTATTATTATTATTGGATTTCAAGAGATTTTGTTCGAGGAGTCGACGATTCATTAATATCGGTTTATTTTCTTGATGATCTTGATGTGCAGACGCTGCGAGCGATGAACCATTCAAGTATAATAAAACTCAAAGAAGTTATTATGGAACACGGTGAATTGCACTTTGTTTTCGAATACATGGTACGTACTTGCGTGCGTTATAATTCCCTATTCTCGCGCTTGGTTTAATTTCTTGATGATCTTGTACTTTGTTTCCCGTTGGTAATATCAAAATTTTGTGTTTCAGGAATGCGATCTATTCCAAGTAATGAAGAACCGCAGAAACGTACCATTTTCCGAAGCTGAAGTGAGGATGTGGTGCTTCCAAATATTTGAAGGCCTTGCACATATGCATAATCGTGGCTACTTCCATCGTGACCTCAAGCCAGGTTGGTATTTTGTAGTTTTGATCATAAAACAAAAAACTAAAATTCAGAAATAGTACCAATATTGATCATAGGTGAAATTAAATCTGATATAATGTATCATAATATAAAACAGTGCATGATATTGTAAATAATATTGACTGGAACAGAAAATTTGTTGGCGTCAAATGATGACATTAAAATTGCTGATCTTGGGATGGCTAGGGAGGTTGATTCACATCCTTTATTCACAGATCATGTCACCACACGATGGTGAGTTGTTTGTTGTTCATCTCTCGTATAGTCTTTAATTACTTTCGATCAGTATAAATAAATTTGAACTTCTAAATTAAATTTCCAATATATGTATGTGTTGCAGGTATCGAGCCCCTGAAATTCTGCTTGGTTCTCCAATTTATGGTCCACCAGTTGGTGAGTATATAGACATACGACACATTTTCTTAATTTTTTTTTCTTTCTTTTGGAATGAATTCCTTGACCAAATTAACATGTTTGCATGTATATATCTATTTGGTAGACATGTGGGCTATGAGTGCTATAATGGCGGAACTGTTTATTCTTCGCCCACTTTTTCCGGGCTCAAGGTACATTTCATGTCCTCCCACCATGTTTCCTTGTATTTCTCTGATGTGTTTGATTGAACATATTTTCTAAATATTGTCTGAAGTATTCACACATTTGGCATTTATTATTTTGCGCTAAATAGCCTTGTGAAGTTGAAATATTATCAGCACCTTGTCACGGACTTAGCCCTTCTAAGATCACGTGCGGCCTTTGCTCCTTGACTACGCCCCTCGCGAGTACTAGCAAAGCAGCCTTTGTTGCGCAAGTGTGTGTAAGTGTTTGAGTAAGAACACAAGAGAGCTTGGAGAATACTTTGTATTGATTTTCAACTTGGTGGTTTACAAATGAGGGCTATCACCCTTTTATAGTTGAGCTCCCTACAATCTACATGATTCTAGATTCTTCCATCTACACCAATCTAGAGTCTACTTTCTACAAGTTTCTATACAAGTCATTTATATACAAGTGTATTCTAGAGAGTTCTACATAAGCCTATATCTTGAATATTGTAGAGACTTCTAGAATATGCACAACCTCTACCTTGCACCATGCTCTAGAATCTTCCGAAATGCGCAAGAAGGTGCCGGTTGTGACAACCTGCTGTGAACATTTGCTTCATGCATGGCTTATATATGTTGTCCTTTCGTTTTGGCCTTTTAAAAACATTGAATTGTTGCTGTGTCCTTTGTATTTTTTTTTTTTTGCAGTGGAGCAGATGAAATTCATAAAATAAGCTGTGTAATTGGGAGTCCGACCAAGAGTGAATGGCCTGAGGGCCTTGAACTAGCTAAAGCAATGAATTACAAGTTTCCATTCTGTTATCCCGAGAAAATATTTCAACCCGAGCCCGTTTATAATGGGTCTACCAGATATGACCAGGGCTGGTATTTTATGGGCCGACTTGGGCTGGGCCTAATAGGCCGCATGCATCTTTTTCGAGTTCAGGTAGGACTCTGATATATATGAGATAAACCTGGATCTTTTCAAATATTCCTGAGATATAGATAAGCTTACAAAGGGACCAATGGATGAAGAGTCCTAATCCAAGACATGTTATAATTCTACTAGGTAACTTATTATTCTTTCCCTATAAATACAGGTATTGTTATGATTCATTATTGATAATTCATTATTCATTATTCACTAATCATCATTCATCATACATTCACCCTCACTTTTACATTCACGCACTCATATCTCTCAGTTTTCGCATTAATCATACCCTCTGCCTTCAAGACACTGACTTAGGCATCGGAGGGGTCACGCCGAAAACACTTTCGGCGCCCCTTGACCTAGCTGTTGCTTGCGCAGATTTCATTGATACCCGACCCGACCTACTCTATAAAGGAATTGGAGGATCCATTCTACCAGACCGAACCCGAGGTAAAATTTCGACATCATCACATTCCATTTGCTCCTTAACACTATTTTTTTTTTTTTTGGACTGTGCAGTTTTTCACTTACCCATAATCTTTTAATTTTATATGTATTAGGTTGCTGGTGTCCATCTTTGCGACATTGATGCCAGGCATTAGCGAGGACGCGATCGATCTTATTACAGTAAGAACTGAGACCCTTTTCTGATCATTCTAAATTTATATATGAATATAGATGTACTTACAAGTTTGTTTTTGCTCTACTTGTGTCTGCCAAATATAGTCCCTTTGTTCGTGGAATCCATCCAAGAGGCCCACAGCAATAGAGACCCTTAGGCACCCCTTCTTTCAGGTAGGTCGCTTAGCTTGCTTGCTTTGTTTCTGCAGTTTTTGAACATTTATCCTAATTAAAAACAGTACATTTTAAATGCTAAATCAAATTTTTGATATATTTTCTGAAATATTATGTGTTTTTTTGCAGAGTTGCTACCACGTCCAGCCATCTTTAAACTATAAAGATGCTCTTCAAAGTTCACCTCATCCCGGAACTTGGCATTTGGCCATTAAAGACCGCTCTATCATGGCCTAGGCGACGCAAATGAGGCAGCAGATCTGCATTGGCTAATCTGGAACTTGAAAATAGTTGGTTGCCATTCTTCTTAATTTTATCTCAAGATTTGTCCGATCCCATTTTTTGTAATTTGAATACAATAAGTAGTCTTCTTTGTTTTTGAATTAGAGAATGGTTGTCTACTCTAGTAAACTTTTGTGAATGATTTCTTGGAGAAGTTTTGGCATAGTGTGTACGTATTAGCTTCTTTTTTCTATTTCTAATATTAGTGGCTGCGAAACCCCATCAAGTATCCGGCCGTGTGTTTTTTTTTTTTAAAGAAAAATGATAAATCGAAATGTAAATGAATTAAAAGGTTAAAAATAATTCGTCCCACTAAGTTAAGACAAATACAATAATCACCAAAAAATAGTGTTAGAAGTGAAATATTATTTTTCAAAAAATGAAAAAATATACCTTAGAATATGACTTCAAAATATTTTTCATTTCATAGATAGTAAATATTAAATAATAATGATTAACATTTATTTATCTATTATCTATATCTATCTATCTATCTATCTATCTATACACACACATATATATATACATATACCTATCTAAAAGTATGAATCATGAATGATCTATTCATATATTAATGTGTATAAATATACTTTATTAAATGTTTTTTTAACAACAATAAAAAAAATGAAGCATGATCATCTTAATATGAAAGCACTAAAACTCGAATCTAGTTGTGTATAATATAAAATGTGATATATATAAACTTTTTATGAGAGAAAATTGTAAAACATGATGACCAAACTTTTTGGTAGAAAAATTTTATGTTTTATTGACCCATGATGAATTCCTAAACTTACACTACCGAGATGAAATGGTTTAGATTTTTTATTTTTTTATTTTTTTGGCTCTCATACTGTCATACATTCCATCTTCAAGTTACAATTCACATTGTTAGAAAGTAAAAATATAATGTTTTGAACACCAAATTAAATGAATTCATACTTTATGTGTAATTATTTAGTTAATGACGTGCAATAATTAGAAAGCACTAAATGTTGGAACCGGGGAATGTTTTCGTATTTATTATACATTATATATATATATTTTTTTTTTCTTTCTATTTTTATTACTTAAAATAATAAAAAATATATATAACCGTGCATATAATAGTACAAATCCCACGGAAGCACTAAACGTGTCATTAGGGATGACAATTTTCATTATATTTTTATCCGACGTGTCACGATGAACTCTTTTGTTTAATTATGAAAAGGAGTTGATATTTACGTTTTATTTTGTGTTATATGTATATATTTCACTTTATATGTTAAATTCATTCATATATATAGGTTGTATTTACTTAGTGAGATTAATTATATATAGATAAATAATACTAAGACTATTAAACTAATTTTAGAGGATGTTAAATAATGATGCATAAACAATCACATGTTTAATTACTTTAATTGATCAATTTTGTGATTGATATTATGATTAAATGACGAGTTATAATTTTGTCCTTTGTGTATAATATATAATCTTATTTTTAGTTTTTATTTGTAAAATTTGGATTGCAATTTTTATTGAAGAATGTAAATTATTATTAATCCACATGTAAATTATTTTAATTGACCAAAATTATTGCGTATAAATATTATTTATTTTTTTAAAAAAATAATAAATTGAGTTTAAAAAAAATTTCCATCAATAAGGATAAATTATAATGAAATGTATTAATCATATATTAAATTATTAGAATTTTTTTCATGTTTTATAATTTTTAAATGGACCTTTCGTATATTTAAATTAAATAAAATATATTAATATATCTTAAAGTATTTGAAATTTATATCCATGTTAGATAATTTTTTTAAATGAAATTTTCACATATTATTTTTTTGGAAAGTAAATTATGGATATTCGAGTAATTTTTTTCCATTAAAAATATAATGATTATTTATCACACCATTTATTTGTGATAAATCATCAAGGTTTAAAATTTAAATTAGGTAACCATGGATGAGCTTTATGAGTTATTACGGGCCCTAAAAAACAAGTAAACATATGATTGCTTAAGATTAATAATATAATTCTTTACTTATCACAATAAGTAAACGCAACCATAGAGTACACATTATTAAAAACAGAGCCTAAATTCTTAAATGAATTATGTTTCTCTATTATTATATATATTATTAATAGTTTTCACATGTTCCATTATTTAATATAATTATCGATTGAAAATTAATAAAAATATGAAAAAGTATTGAATAAATACTTAAAATAAAATTAAATCAAATGGATTATGCATCGTCCAATTAGAAAACAAAAAAATTTATTATAAAATTTTGAAAATCTTCCTTAAATACCATGTTTATCGTTGAATTTTTCTACTTATTGACACTTTTCAACACATCAAAACATATTATATCTATCTATCGATGAATAAGATTTTACCTTTAAGGTATTGCCCAAAATCATGAATTTAATTATTTATATTTAATATTTTAACACTAAACATAATTAATGTTGGAGAGCGTGACAAATCACTGAACCATTAAAGGAGTGTTTGCAATCACTAAAAAAATGATTGTTAGATTTTGGTTTTAAAAAAATCACTTTTGTGTGTTTTTTAAACCTAAATTATGTGTTAGCTTATGCTTAAATTAATTGAAATTCAAAATCTAGTCATATGGTGATTATGATTCTTCAAAAGTGATTCTAATAAAAAGATCAATGTTAAAATCAATCTAATCACTTATTAATCAAACACTATCCAACTTTGATTTTTAGATTTTCACATTTGTTTCCAAACACTACCAATTTTTGATTTTTTTTAACTTTTTTATAATTTATAAATTTAATCGCTTCTACAAAAGCATAATCTTTTACAAACACTACCTAAAATTAACAATTAGGACAAGGGAAAATTGCTTTTTTTAGTCTCGTATGTTTGTCAATTTGCGATTTTGATCCTTTATATTTTTAGATTTCAGTTTTAGTCCTTTATATTTATTTTTTTTTGGGCAAATTTAGTATTTTTTTTTCGATGTGACGCTGATGTGACACCAACGCAGTGCTGATGTGGAGCTGACGTGTATAGTTCCACGTAAGCATTTTCGAATAAAAAAGACTTAAATTGCCAAAAATCAAAACATGCAGAACTAAAACTGAAATATAAAAATATAAAGGATCGAAATCGCAAAATGACATACATTGACGAAAATTGCAATTTACCCGAGCGACAAGCCACCGTATGATAAGATAAGGTGCGGTGGAGGGTTGGCGGGTGCCATACCATTAAAAGAGATGGGGTCAGCATTAATTCCAAAAGTGGAGGTGGAACCAACTAACATTGATTACAGTAGTAAAATAAAGAAACACGAAGCAAATTGGGACGCACCATAACAAATTAATGGAGAAGATGGCGATAATGCTTTGCATTCTGCTGCTGATTTCAGCTCACATGGAGGGGGTCCAGCCCGACGCCTCCGACTGTTACGATGCTTGCTCCACGGCCTGCGTCAATCCCCAGAAACGTACGTAAAATCGATCCCTTTCCATTAATTCCGCTTCTAGATACATCGATCGATCTTCATCTGTGTTACGCACGGATCAGGAATTTTTTTTTTTTTTGGGATCCTTTTGATTTCGATTTTTCAGCTCGGGAGACGGCTAGGTGCGACCGCAAGTGCTCGATCAGATGCAGTCCAGGTGCGTGATCGCTACCGAAAATCTTGATTCATTTATTTTGTTGTTTACGACTACAAATTGCAGCTTCTTGTTTTGGTGGGAACGTATTAGATTTTGTTTGATGGTTTTTTTTTTTGGAAAATTGTTTGTCACTTTGCGATTTTGGTTCTCAATATTTTCAAATTTCAGTTTTAGTCCGCTATCTTTATTTTTCTTGGCAATTTTAGTCCTTTTTTCTGATGTGACGATGACGTGGCACCAACACAGTGCTGATGTGGAGCTGACGTGCATAGTGTCACGTAATTATTTTCGAATAAAAAAGATTGAAATTGTCAAAAATCGAAACATGCAGGACTAAAATTGAAATATAAAATTATAAAAGATCGAAATCGCAAAGTGACAAAGATAAATGACCAAAATTACAGTTTTCAAGTTTTTTTTTCATAGTATATAAAATTATTGATGGTGCTGATGATTATTCGGTCTAATGACACCACTTTTCCCAAATTTGAGAGAGGTCATGTGTTGGCATGCAGGGGCTGAAGACAAAGGAAATTAGAAGTGTAACTCTTGGGCTATAGCTGCCGTTTATTCCATGCCATGATCAGGTGGCTGTATCTTTCCAAGGTCGATAAATAAAAGGACCAAGAGTTTTGTATCACATTAAATAATATGTAATTGTGTGCATGGAATTGCTTCGAGCCTTCGACTTAGATGTGGCAAAAAAATTACAATAAAATAAAATCACTTACGTCACTTTGTTGCCTTGTTATGTATTTAGTAATAGTAATCTACGCTGACGAAAATTCGTGCGCATAAATAATTTATGTTGTATCTAAAAATATATAAATATTTTTTTTATATTTTTAAATTGAAAAAAAGTTAAAATAATAAAATTATTCAAATATAAAAAGGGTTTTTGTCCATCTATTACTTTGACAAAAACAATTATTTTTGTGAAGTTTCTTAGAACCAAAAAAAAAAAAAATACATGATTGTGCATTGATTTCTATTTTTTGTTGACGATGAAACTCACAGCCTTAGGAAGTGTGCACTAGATCAGTAAACATGCGGACTAACATAGTCCCATATTAATCATGTTAGTGAGATAAATTACATTGAAAAAGTATTGTAATAGACTTACCAAAGAAAGTATTTGTAGAGATAATCGAATCGAACTTCTAAAATCTAACGATTGGTCCAACATTCACGTATATACTGATTCGAATACTCCCTTGTAGGCAATTATTTATTTTTATTTGAAGCAACGTTGACTAGATTAGGAATATATATAATCCGGGGTTAAACATTTTTAAAAAAAAAAAATCGGATTCTAGGCATTTATATTGTATACGGGGTTGGAAATTAACCTCGGATTGAAGTTAAAATAATTTTTTTTTTAAAAAAATCCCATTTCGGTACCAAATAATTTTATTATAATTAAATTTTAGTTGTTAATTACTAATTATTGTTGATTTGAAAATATGATAAGTTTAGTAAGATAATCCCGTGTGCACGTGTGATGATTATTGAGGCAAGGTTCTGATCCCTTGATGAGATATTGTGAAACGACCCTAATTCTAAAATTAATAAATAAATATGCGGAATTTTTTTTTTTTTTTTTATATTTACTTACTAAATAAAATATGTACATATATGCCCATACATATATGCACAGAATAAAAAGTTTTAAAATAAATAATTAAATAAATAACTTAAATAAAATGCTTTCTTTAAAATAAAATAAACATCTGAGTCAAATATTTAATTAAAAAATACTGCATAAATAAAATGATTAAAACTGTATGCACTGAAAATATTCCCATGAAATATTCAAACCACAAATACTGAAAAATAATAATAATGTATCATGTTAAAAATACTCAAAACATGCACTGTGACTCAGACATCTATCACGGTCACGGGGTCACTGCATGTCCGCTCATACATCCTCGCCTCCGGTGGGGACAACATCATCCTCAACGTACTCACCTGCACCATACCAGTGTAGTGAGCCTAGAGGCCCAACATGCTAACATAACAAGGGTTTAAAATAATTTAAAACACTTTCATACATAATACTTAACCTATAAATGCATGAGCATGCTTCAAAAATAATAACATAAATGTTGCTTAAAGAAATCACTGAATTATACATAACATACATAATATCATACATACTTGAGTTGTTGAGCACTTATTTTCTTAACATCGAATGGTCCTATCCGTAAGTGTGACCCATACTTATATTGCGACTGATCAGTCTAAGAAACCATCGTACGAGGCTGGTGGCGAACCACCCATACATAAATGGCAGAAACTGCCCATACATAAATGGCCACACTACTTCAATTTCCACCTAAAATATTTTATTTGCTCAACCATAGAACTTCAATCATAGCATAAAAAAATTGATTTCATGAATGCATGTACTTTAAATAACTTGTGTGTCCTTCATTTATATTTAATTTATTTTCTAATATCATATAAATATTCAAATAACTTTTCATGCATAAAATAATTAAATATAAACTCAGGACACATGAATTTTCTCATGGTTTGATTCAACTGCTGGCCCTAGACATACAAGCCCATTAACTTAAGACTTGGCCCATTAGTGTACTTAAACCCATTAACAACTTTTCTAGGCCCAATAAATCAACCAAAGCCCATTAAGACTAACTTAGGCCCAATAACACTGTCCCTGGCCCAATGGGCTCAAAAGCCCAATAACAGGCCCAATAACTTTCATGGGCTCCCAAGCCCATAAAAATTTTTGGCCAACTTAAAAATTTAAATAAAAATTAATAAAAGCCCAAAAATAATTAAATTAACCCAAAATAATTTAATGGAGCCCAAATAGATTAAATGGTACTAATTAAATTTTTGGGAATTTAATTAGCCCATTTAACTCCTAATTAACTTAAAAACTTAAAAATAAAAATACCCGAGCCCAATTAAAATAACCCGGACCCGGACCCAACTAACTTAACCCATATTATTTTAGACCCGACCCGGACCACATGACCCGACCCGGAACCACCTTGCAACCCTAAAACCGACCCGCTCTCTCTCAGTCTCTCTCTCGGCCGTGAGCAGCAGGCCCTCGGGGCCTGCTGCCGGCCAGCTCCGGCCGCCTCTGGCCGGAGTGCTGCCGCCCAGACGTGACCCACGTCTGGGCGGTACTGACCTGAGCAAGGGCCCATCCCCATGCAGCCCGAGCCCACGCCGAACCAGCCTCTTCCATCCAACCTAATCTGCGCCCCCTACTGCCCCATGCTGAGGATTCCCGATCGACCGAGCCCACTCCATTCCAAGACCTGGCCAAGGCTTGCCCTACGGACCTAGACCAGCAGTAGTATGCACCATGGTTAAGAACCACGTGAGTATGCTTCAGAAAAAAAAAAAAAACAACAATCCAACCCGTGCGCATACAACCCAGGAAGCCAACCCGTTTCTAAAAAAAAAAAACTTGAAATCTCGATGCATAACAATATACATATTATAACATCTGATATGTACAAAAAGTAGTGAAGAATTCATGCCTTTCACCGTAAACGACGAGAAACACGGGCGTGGGACGGTTCCGGGACGACGGGGCGACAAAAAATGAACTTTGGAGCTTCAAAGATCTTGGCTATGGTGTCTTCTTGAGCTGCTGGGTCGAGGAAGGAGAGTGGAGGGGTGGGATGGCGGCTGATGGGAAAGTGACGTGTGGGTGTGTATGGGGTTGGGTAGATTAGGTTTAATATTTAAGAAAATAGGTTTTTAGGTTAATTAATAATAATTAAAAGTTTTAAAAAAATAATATAAAATTTAAACATTCTAAATAAAAGTTCAAATCAGAAACTTAAATTATAATTTATAAAATCCCGAAATTAGAAATTAGGGGAATTTTAAAGATAATTAAAAGTCATTATTTTGACTAATTTTGAATAAAATGGACTCCTAAAATTATATAAAATTAAATACTTAAAATTTTGAGATAATAAAACTCAAAATAATATTTTAGGGCTCTAAAAAGGCTCATAAAATAATTTGGGTGGAAAGTTGTCATCCCGTCCGTCCACGGTCCCGTCTACGCGATCAAATAATTAAAATACTAAAAATCATAAAAATCACTAATTATGGGTTAAATGGCTTAAAATAAATTAAATCATGCACCAATAATTCACATAATTATTTAACCCATAAATTAAAAATTTAAATAATTAAATATCCTAATTATGCATGCGGATTTACGTATTTAGAAATACCGGGTGTTACAATTCTCCCCCCCTTAAATTGAATTTCGTCCTCGAAATTAAAGTACTTACCCGAACAACTCCGGGTAGCGAGTCCTCATGTCTGCCTCGGTCTCCCAAGTAGCTTCCTCCTCTGAGTGATTCAGCCACTGGACTCTGACCATCGGTATGACCCGCGTCCTAATCCTCCGCTCCTCTCTTGCCAAGATCCGCACTGGCCTCTCCTCATACACTAGATCTGGTGGCAACTGCAAGGGCTCGAAATCCAACACATGCGACGGGTTGGAGACATATCTCCGAAGCATAGATACATGGAAAACGTTGTGCACTGCCGCTAGCCCTGGAGGTAGAGCTAAACGGTAGGCCAACGTGCCAACCCTCTCCAAGATCTCAAATGGCCCTATATACATCGGATTAAGCTTGCCTCTCCGGCCAAAACGCACTACTCCCTTCATAGGTGATACCTTCAGGAATACGTGATCACCTACAGCGAACTCCAAATCTCGTCGTCTGGCATCTGCATAACTCTTCTGCCGACTCTGAGCTGTCCTCATCCGATCTCGAATCTGAGTCACTATGTCAGCTGTCTGCTGCACAATCTCTGGACCCAGTAAAATCCGCTCACCAACCTCATCCCAATGCACAGGAGATCTACATCTCCTCCCATACAATGTTGCATAAGGAGCCATACCTATAGACGACTGAAAACTGTTGTTATAGGCAAACTCCACTAATGGCAGTCTAGTCTCCCAAGAGCCCCGAAAATCAATGACACAAGCTCTCAGAAGATCCTCGAGAACCTGAATCACTCTCTCAGACTGACCATCTGTCTGGGGATGAAATGTTGTACTGAACAAAAGCCTCGTCCCCAAAGCTGTGTGCAGACTCTTCCAAAACGCAGATGTGAATCTCGGATATCTGTCTGACACAATAGACACTGGTATGCCATGCAGTCTAACAATCTCTCTGATGTAAAGCTCTGCATACTGTGTCAAAGTATAAGTAGTCCTCACCGGCAAGAAATGAGCTGACTTGGTGAGTCTATCTACAATCACCCAAATCGCTGTGCAACCTCTGGCACTCCTCGGTAAGCCAACCACAAAGTCCATCGTAATATTCTCCCATTTCCATTCCGGAATAGGAAGAGGTCTAAGAAGTCCTGCTGGACGCTGATGCTCTGCCTTGACTTGCTGACAAGTCAAGCACTCTGACACCACTCTCCCGATGTCACTCTTCATCCCGGGCCACCAATACAATAGCTGCAAGTCTTTGTACATCTTAGTACTTCCGGGGTGAATGGAGTACGGAGATGTGTGAGCCTCTGCCAAAATCTCAGCTCTCAACTAATCGACGTTCGGTACCCACATCCTACCACGGTACTGAACAATACCATCCTCCACTGTATACAAGAGATTACCTCTAGCCTCATCTCTCTGTCTCCATCGCTGTAACTCCTCATCAGTAGACTGTCCCTCTCTAATCCGATCTCGCAGAACTGGCTGCACCGTCAACACTGACAAGCTCGGTGCACAACCACTCGGATAACACTCCAAGCCAAATCTCTGAATCTCGCTCTGTAGTGGTAACTGTACGGTCAAACATGATACCACTGACGAATTCCGACTCAAAGCATCGGCCACTACATTAGCTTTACCCGGATGGTAGCTAATGTCACAGTCATAGTCCTTCACCAACTCCAACCATCTGCGCTGTCTCATGTTCAACTCCTTCTGTGTGAAGAAGTACTTGAGACTCTTGTGGTCTGTGAAAATCTTGCACTTCTCGCCATACAGATAGTGCCTCCAGATTTTCAACGCAAATACCACTGCTGCAAGCTCCAAATCATGCGTCGGATAGTTCTGCTCATGAATCTTCAACTGTCGCGACGCATATGCAATAACTCTGCCACTCTGCATAAGTACTGCGCCCAAACCAAGCTTGGACGCGTCGGTGTACACCACTAACTCCTCATGTGGCACTGTCATAGCTAACACAGGTGCTGAAGTAAGTGCATCCTTCAGTTGATCAAAGCTCCTCTGACAATCTGGACTCCAAATATACTTCGCGTTCTTCTTGGTTAAGGAAGTCAAGGGTACTGCAATAGAGGAAAAACCCTTGATGAACTTCCTATAGTATCCTGCTAAACCCAAGAAGCTGCGAATCTCCGAAGCATTCTTTGGAATCCCCCAATCCCTCACTGCCTGCACCTTGGACTGATCCACTGCAATCCCATCCCTAGAAATAATGTGGCCTAGAAACGCCACCTGCTTCAACCAAAACTCACACTTACTGAACTTTGCAAACAGTCGATGCTCCCTCAAAGTCTGCAAGGCTGTATGCAAATGTTGTATATGCTCCTCAATGCTCCTCGAGTAGATCAATATGTCATCAATGAATACAATGACAAACTGATCTAGATACGGCTGGAAGACACGATGCATGAGATCCATAAAAACTGCTGGAGCATTGGTAAACCCAAAGGGCATCACCAAGAACTCATAGTGCCCATATCGTGTCCTAAAGGCAGTCTTAGACACGTCTGAATCTCTGACTCTCAGCTGATGGTAACCAGATCGCAAATCGATCTTGGAGAATACCGAAGCTCCCTGCAACTGATCGAATAAATCCTCTATCCTCGGTAGTGGATACTTATTCTTCACTGTGACTCTGTTGAGCTCTCGGTAGTCGATGCACAATCTCATGCTGCCGTCCTTCTTCTTCACAAACAACACTGGAGCTCCCCATGGAGAAAAGCTAGGACGAACAAAGCCCTTCTCCAACAGCTCCTGAATCTGCTCCTTCAACTCTCTCATCTCTGTAGGAGCAAGTCGATACGGTGCCTTAGAGATAGACACAGTATCCGGCAACAACTCAATACTGAACTCCACCTCTCTCACTGGTGGAACTCCTGCAACATCGTCAGGAAAAACATCTGGATAATCACGTACCACCTCTATATCTGATAAAGATCTGCTAGAAACGTCTGAGGTAGTGGCCACACTAGCAAGAAAGCCCTGACATCCATGGCGCAATAATTTCCTCGCACGAACAAGTGATATCATCTGAGGAATACTGCTAGACTGAGATGCAAAGAAAGTAAACATCTCACCTCCCGCTGGCTTTACTGACACTGTCCTACGTCGGAAATCAATCGAAGCTCTATTAACTGATAGCCAGTCCATACCCAAAATCAAGTCAAACCCGGTCAATGGAAGAACCACTAGATCTGCTCGAATGGAGTGTCCCTGCAACTCCAATTCCAGATCCCTGATGACACTAGTGGTAGTGATAGTCTGTCCGGATGGCATGGTAACATCGTAACCACAGTCGACAACCTCCGGTGTAATGCCTATCCGTCTGATAAAATCTCGGGAGATAAACGAATGCGTGGCTCCTGAATCTAGCAACGCAAACGTGGAGTTGCCTCCAACTAGAATTCTCCCTGCACGCAGAAGATTCCCAACAATTCATACCACTACGCTCCCAAGGTTAAAACACTACAACCCTTAATTCTAATCACAAAGAAACAAAATTCTTATTCTAGCATGCTGATAGTTAAACTCAAGTAACAGGCATTCAAATATAATCGCAATAAACAAAAGCAAAGAATTGAAAAAGGTCTAGGGGTTAGGTATACCGGTGATCAAGGAGGTATCTGGGTCAGCCTCCTCTGCCTGCATCACATATACTCGCCCACTGACGTTCTGCCTCTGCGGGCAGTTGGCAATCTGATGCCCCGGCTCTTTGCAACGATAGCAGACTCCTGCTCCCATAAGACACTGCCCGAAATGCATATTCTGACACTTCGGACATACTGGATATCTCCCTGGAGTAGGGGCCCCGCCCCTAGTCTGCTGCTGTGGCTTCCCCTGAGGCCTCTGCTGATTCGAGCCCTTAGATGGCCCTGTAAACTGTTTCTTCGCAGGAGGCTGCGAAGATGGTCGCTGATACCCCGTCTGAAACTGCCTCTTCCCCTGCTGCTCTCTCTGGATCTCTCTCCGACCCTCCTCGAAACGCAAGGCTCTACTGACTGCAGACTCATAAGTAAGGACGTCTGCCATACGAACATCATGCCTGATATCATCCTTCAGGCCCTCCACAAACTGTCTCATCTTCTCCTGCGGACTATCAGCAATCAAGGGCACAAAGTGACAGCCCCTCTCGAACAGCCTCACATACTCAACCACGGCCTTGTCCCCCTGACGGAGACTCATAAACTCACGGATCATGCGACTGCGCACATCCTCAGTAAAGTACTTGGCGTAGAAGATACGCCTAAACTCTGCCCAGGTCAGTGTAGGAAGGTGAACTCCCCTGGCTGCACCCTCCCACCAGAGCGCTGCATCACCTCGCAGCATGTACGTCGCACAGTTCACCCTGTCGGTGTCTGTGATCCCCATATAAGCAAAGATGGACTCCAGAGAGCGAATCCATCCCTCCGCCACCAAAGGATCGGTGGTCCCCACAAACTCCTTGGGTCCCTTCTTCTGGAACCTCTCAGCAACGTCCTCCTCGTGGGACAACCTGGGACGAGTAACCTGCTGCTCTAACAGAGCAGTAATCCCTGCCATCATATTTGCATTGGCCTGCTCCAATGCTGCAATAGGGTTCTGCGGAGGTGGAGGTGGAGGTGGAGGTGGAGGTCCCCCACGTCTGTTAACTGGTCTCGGAGGCATTCTGCACCACCACATATTTATTTACGTAAATCGCCATGCATAACTAAGTTGTTTCAAATTAATGCTAACTTAAATTCTAAAAATTAAATCATGCTATAAACACTTAAAACTTACAGACCGGTAGCGTGGATTTCTGAGCTCGCATAGCAGTAATGACCCCTCCAAGGACCGTGCTCTGATACCAACTGAAACGATCCTAACTCTATAATTAATAAATAAATATGCGGAAAATTTTTATTTTTATTTTTTTTTATATTTACTTACTAAATAAAATATGTACATATATGCCCATACATATATGCACAGAATAAAAAGTTTTAAAATAAATAATTAAATAAATAACTTAAATAAAATGCTTTCTTTAAAATAAAATAAACATCTGAGTCAAATATTTAATTAAAAAATACTGCATAAATAAAATGATTAAAACTGTATGCACTGAAAATATTCCCATGAAATATTCAAACCACAAATACTGAAAAATAATAATGTATCATGTTAAAAATACTCAAAACATGCACTGTGACTCAGACATCTATCACGGTCACGGGGTCACTGCATGTCCGCTCATACATCCTCGCCTCCGGTGGGGACAACATCATCCTCAACGTACTCACCTGCACCATACCAGTGTAGTGAGCCTAGAGGCCCAACATGCTAACATAACAAGGGTTTAAAATAATTTAAAACACTTTCATACATAATACTTAACCTATAAATGCATGAGCATGCTTCAAAAATAATAACATAAATGTTGCTTAAAGAAATCACTGAATTATACATAACATACATAATATCATACATACTTGAGTTGTTGAGCACTTATTTTCTTAACATCGAATGGTCCTATCCGTAAGTGTGACCCATACTTATATTGCGACTGATCAGTCTAAGAAACCATCGTACGAGGCTGGTGGCGAACCACCCATACATAAATGGCAGAAACTGCCCATACATAAATGGCCACACTACTTCAATTTCCACCTAAAATATTTTATTTGCTCAACCATAGAACTTCAATCATAGCATAAAAAAATTGATTTCATGAATGCATGTACTTTAAATAACTTGTGTGTCCTTCATTTATATTTAATTTATTTTCTAATATCATATAAATATTCAAATAACTTTTCATGCATAAAATAATTAAATATAAACTCAGGACACATGAATTTTCTCATGGTTTGATTCAACTGCTGGCCCTAGACATACAAGCCCATTAACTTAAGACTTGGCCCATTAGTGTACTTAAGCCCATTAACAACTTTTCTAGGCTCAATAAATCAACCAAAGCCCATTAAGACTAACTTAGGCCCAATAACACTGTCTCTGGCCCAATGGGCCCAAAAGCCCAATAACAGGCCCAATAACTTTCATGGGCTCCCAAGCCCATAAAAATTTCTGGCCAACTTAAAAATTTAAATAAAAATTAATAAAAGCCCAAAAATAATTAAATTAACCCAAAATAATTTAATGGAGCCCAAATAGATTAAATGGTACTAATTAAATTTTTGGGAATTTAATTAGCCCATTTAACTCCTAATTAACTTAAAAACTTAAAAATAAAAATACCCGAGCCCAATTAAAATAACCCGGACCCGGACCCAACTAACTTAACCCATATTATTTTAGACCCGACCCGAACCACATGACCCGACCCGGAACCACCTTGCAACCCTAAAACCGACCCGCCCTCTCTCAGTCTCTCTCTCGGCCGTGAGCAGCAGGCCCTCGGGGCCTGCTGCCGGCCAGCTCCGGCCGCCTCTGGCCGGAGTGCTGCCGCCCAGACGTGACCCACGTCTGGGCGGTACTGACCTGAGCAAGGGCCCATCCCCATGCAGCCCGAGCCCACGCCGAACCAGCCTCTTCCATCCAACCTAATCTGCGCCCCCTACTGCCCCATGCTGAGGATTCCCGATCGACCGAGCCCACTCCATTCCAAGACCTGGCCAAGGCTTGCCCTACGGACCTAGACCAGCAGTAGTATACACCATGGTTAAGAACCACGTGAGTATGCTTCAGAAAAAAAAAAAAAAAACAACAATCCAACCCGTGCGCATACAACCCAGGAAGCCAACCCGTTTCTAAAAAAAAAAAACTTGAAATCTCGATGCATAACAATATACATATTATAACATCTGATATGTACAAAAAGTAGTGAAGAATTCATGCCTTTCACCGTAAACGACGAGAAACACGGGCGTGGGACGGTTCCGGGACGACGGGGCGACAAAAAATAAACTTTGGAGCTTCAAAGATCTTGGCTATGGTGTCTTCTTGAGCTGCTGGGTCGAGGAAGGAGAGTGGAGGGGTGGGATGGCGGCTGATGGGAAAGTGACGTGTGGGTGTGTGTGGGGTTGGGTAGATTAGGTTTTAATATTTAAGAAAATAGGTTTTTAGGTTAATTAATAATAATTAAAAGTTTTAAAAAAAATAATATAAAATTTAAACATTCTAAATAAAAGTTCAAATCAGAAACTTAAATTATAATTTATAAAATCCCGAAATTAGAAATTAGGGGAATTTTAAAGATAATTAAAAGTCATTATTTTGACTAATTTTGAATAAAATGGACTCCTAAAATTATATAAAATTAAATACTTAAAATTTTGAGATAATAAAACTCAAAATAATATTTTAGGGCTCTAAAAAGGCTCATAAAATAATTTGGGTGGAAAGTTTTCATCTCGTCCGTCCACGGTCCCGTCTACGCGATCAAATAATTAAAATACTAAAAATCATAAAAATCACTAATTATGGGTTAAATGGCTTAAAATAAATTAAATCATGCACCAATAATTCACATAATTATTTAACCCATAAATCAAAAATTTAAATAATTAAATATCCTAATTATGCATGCGGATTTACATATTTAGAAATACCGGGTGTTACATATTGAATTCAATCTGCTCTTTGAGATTGGGCCCAACGGAAACTTGAATTGAATTCAATATTAATTAAACATTAGAAAATAAAAGGATTACTATTAATTAATTATTCAAAATGTATGTGTTGAACCATGCATTTTTTATTCAAAGAAACCGAAGTCGAATAAAATTTAATTAATTCAACTGGGCAAACGTAAAAACTTTTACAAAAACTCTATACGATTTAACATGCCAATTTTGTGAGACGAATTTCAGACTTAATCTGACGACTCATGAAAAAATATTATTTTTTATGTCAAAAATATTAAAAATATTATTTTTCCATCATATATATGAATTGCTTCAACCTATCTCATAAATATAAATCCATGAGATTATCTCACAAGAAAGCTACTCAAAAACTTTTGTAGGTGTAATTATATTATGTTAAAATTTTCTGTCAGATTCATAAAGTATTATGCACGAATTTAATATAAAAACCAACATTAAGCGAAAGACATAGGAAAATGAGTAGGTTTTTTTTAAAGGCGGTTTCACACATTTTTATTTGTAAGATAAATATATCGACCGGTCAATCTATTTTTGCAGTGTTTTTTACATAAAAATAATTGTTTTTTTCATTTTTCAGTCTGTTGGCATGGCATGGCTGTCCCCTTTTGCTAGTGAAAGCTCGGAAAGATACCCCGAAGGCTTCGGGATCGAGGTTTTGGTAGACGGCGATGGAATTGTTAGAGCCGATGTTCCTTTTAGAAGGGCAGAATCTAAGTAGGTGATTTACATATCTACCTTTCTACCTTTAGCACCTAAGCGCCCTGCGAACCGTCTCACCCGTGGTCATGAATGTTTTTGTTTTTTTTTTTGGATTTTATGAATGTTTTTCTTTATCAATTTGCTTCTTATAGACCGGATTGTAAGAATCTGCTTGCAAACAAAATTGCTTCTTACCCATGTACCCTTTTTCCAATAGTAGTGGATAAAAAAAAATTAAAAAAAGGCAGAGTTGATCATTTGGACCTTTCAATTTATATAAAAGGGCTGATTGAGGTAATCTTGATGGAGTGGCAGGCTTCTCTGGTGGCGGTATCCCTTACCTGACATCAGTTATCAATCTTTCTTTTGGCCTTGCAGGCAGACAGGCTAACTTGTGGAGACAAAATGGAATCCTGTATAAGTGAGAATGGCGAGTCCCGAGGGATTCAGGAAACAACTCTCAGAGATCTTTTTTTCCTTTTGGAAGATACAGAAGTCGAAGATTCCGTTGAACTTGAAGGCCTATAGGCAAAATCGAATTTCAATTTATTGTGGAACAACATCAATGGGTAGCCCAAAAAACTAGGCAATCGCTCTCATCTTTTAATGGTTACGATCCAAATCAAGATTCTCTTCTTGGTAGAAGTAGAACGAGTGAGTGCCGTTGTTAGGATTTCATATAGACCTTTATGGCCCTGGCCCGTAAATGGACCTTTATGAGCTTCTAAAATATCTTTTAGGCCATGACCAATGCCCCAGTTGAACGAATAAAGCTCTTTGAACGATGAATCTTCTCCTATTGTTATGGTAGTAGTTATTAGCGCCGAAATAGGTGAACTAAAATTTTGATTGGGTGATTCCATAACTAGTGGGGAATCCGCACTCCTACGTGGACATCTAGAAAGGGAGTACTTGGAATTCAATAAATATCATTAATTGAGAACAACTAGGGGCCCGGCACACCCTCTCGGGGTGCTTTAGACCAGCAGATGGAAAAGGTGTTGAAGGCTGAGCAATCGTCTTTTTCTTTTAGTCTGCGATGTAGCTCTCGTTCTACCAGAAGTGCAACCAAAAAAAAGGAGCCCCCTTGTATTCCTCTCTTGGGTGTTCGGTAGCTTGTCTTTCTATCAATGCATCTACAGCCGTTCGGAGCAGAGGTTCACCCCACCTATTAGAGATAGACGCTTATGACCTCCCTCTCTATACCTATAATAAAATATATCTAGAGATATAAAGATTCATGTAATATAAATCTATATCTAGTGTTGGTTGTTAAAGGCATGAATTAAAATCATGGTGTTGAAATAAAATCTATTTATGCATAATATTATTTATTGTTATTTGAAAACAATATCGGACTTGTTCAAATGCATGCTTTGATATCGTTACTTATGGCGCTTAAACAAATTAATTATAAGCTCTTAAATTTGTTCTATAAAATTTTGGGAAAATTGTGTGTGTGTGTGTTTTTTAAATCTTTTATGTTTGTATATTTGTGATTTTGATCATTTATGTGGCCAAATTTGCAGTTTTTGTCTGTTATCTTTATTTGTTTCGCAATTTTACTCCATTTTCGGACGTGACGCAGATGTAACACCGATATAATGTTGATGTGACAATAACATGTGTATTGTCACCAGGGGCGGATCCAGGAATCGAAACTGTTGGTCCCAGGTGCAGCATTACGAGATAGAAACTATGGAAATTGAAGAATAAATAGACACCAAGATTTACGTGGAAAAACCCCAAAATTATTAGGGTAAAAACCACGGGCAAGACCAAAAGATTCCACTATAATATTTAGAGAATTACAACCTCTCTCTGTGTTTCCAAAAAGACACTCACTCTTTTATACAGGAGAAAAACCTATCTCACAAATATATATAGAAATAAACAAGGGAGATGAAGAACACTCAAGAATCAGATGAGAGAACTTGAGAATGGGATGATTTGAATGCCGAGGGAAGAGCTCTATTTATAGAGCTGATCCCTCGTGTGAAATCCTGCAAATTTTCGTCGCATTAATTCTTCCGTTTCAATTTTGTCATCCGCCATATTTGACAACATTGCCACATGTTTTCTTTATGCAATTTAAACAAATATAATATTCCCACCTACAGCCTCATTATGAGGTCTTGTCTTTGGAAATTTCTGTCGACATTCTCCCACTTGAAGATTTGATTGAGAATCAAACACATCTCCACACATCCTTTCAATCTTGCCATTCTCGCTGCTTACGTTTCTGCTAGGCCACTTGAGGATCTACACCACTCAAACTTCTCCGTATTCACTGGCTTGGTCAGAAAATCAGCTATGTTATCCTTTGTATGGATTTTCTGTATATCCACGCTTCCTTCCTCTACTAATTCCCGAACAAAGTGAAATTGAACTCCAATGTGTTTAGTCCTGGAATGAAAGGCTGGATTCCTTGCAATGTGCAAGGCACTCTGACTGTCACAAAACAGGGGAATCTTATCTTGTTTGTGCCCAAGCTCCTCCAATAACCTTTTAATCCATATTGCCTCCTTGCAAGCTTGAGTAGCTGTCATGTATTCTGCTTGCGTTGTAGATAATGCCACAACTGTTTGCAGTTTTGAAACCCAGCTGACTGCACCTCCTGCAACTGTAAACACATAACCAGTAGTAGATTTTCTTTTATCTGGATCACCTGCGTAATCTGAATCCACATAGCCTCTGAGTGTAAAATCAGATCCTCCAAAACATAATGCAGCATCCGAGGTACCCTTAATGTATCTAAGGATCCTCTTAACCGTGCTCCAATGCTCTTGTCCAGGATTCGCCATATACCGACTAACTGCTCCCACTGCTTGTGCAATTTCTGGTCTTGTACAAATCATGGCGAACATTAAACTTCCCACTGCTGATGCATACGGTACTCGAGACATCTCCATCCTCTCTGCTTCACTGCTAGGACACTGTTGGAAAACTGTGTTCAGATCAATTAGAATTGATACCCGGTGCAGCGGAAGTTTAAAAATTTATTTTATTAATATGGAACGATTCCATATCTGGGTATCAAAACTTTACGATTAAATTTGTGTAAGTAAAACAAATAATCACTATTAAATATTTTACCTTGAAATCTCGAAGCGAGATTATGGACACCAACAGAATTTAATATGCTCTTGTTGTATATCCCAGGAACTGATGAATGAACGTTTCTTCAATCAAGTCCACGAATAGAAAACAAAACCCTCTGATTGATTGCACTAGAAATCAATCAGAAGTTTGCGTAGAGAATAAACAGATATGATCTGTTAATTCAGATTGTAATTTTTCACAAAAATCACAACCCGAATTTTCTCCAAAAGGGACAGAGGATTTCGAAAATCCCCTTGAATAATATAGGCTGAAATTCGAAAATTGCAAGACTGAAAATCTTATGGAATTTTTGAACACTGCAGTATATTTATAGATAATTTCTAGTTATAATTGTATCAGGACTCTAACTCCTTAAAACCCACAATCCATAACTTAAGCCCAACAAGCCAAGCCTGTTGTTATAGAAATTAATATAAAATTCATCGTGACTCCGATTGATAAACTGATTTCACCAATGTGCACAGAAACCATTTCTGCATCTTTTAGAGTCAAGATAATTTTTCTAAATCCGAATTCAGTGATTTCCAAAAATGCCCATCCCTATATCATTTTAGGAAATCTCACTCCCTTTTGTTAAGAAGTCCAACTTCTCTTTCATTAAATTTAACTCTTTAAATTTAACTATCTCTACGGGATTTTAGTAATCCATTACTTGTGTAACCCTCAATGGTTCAGGAATACAGCTAGCCGTGGGCTCACAACTCCTTGTGACTCGGAACAACAATTTCCGACTTACCCATCGAATCATGGTAAGAGCGCCTAGCAACATCGCCCCATGATTCCCTAGGTATTACTGATAGTGCCTGCAAGAACCAGTAGATTTTGATTAGCATACAGTACGGTCCCTTCATCCATATATCCCGATCGAATCAACAACCATTGGTATATCGAGAGTTGTTCGAGATTCGATAACTATGCATAACATCTTGGAGATCTATTAGTGACATCGCATGTGTTATTAGGAAAACCCATTAACCTAAAATACATCATGTACTCTGGCCAGAGATTCGTCACACTAATATCTCCTCAGATTGCATAGGATATCCACACTCGCAAGTATGTGGTGAATCCTTGACAACAAAGCATCGACTCCTATATGTGTCGTAACTGTACCCAATCCCGACACCTGATGACCCCAATAGAGTCGGTAAATGAGTCAAAGTACAGTACTAGCATATAGAGTCTCAATGATGTTTCAAGTAATAAGGACTAATGGTGTACAACCAAAATCGCGGACTTTATCCACTCGATAAGTGATAACCACTTGGAAAGTCCGAATAGGGTAGTTCGATCATTCATCATATGAACATCCATTTACATTCTTTGAACATCTCTATGTTCCATACCAATGAAACGTGGTACTCGGCATCACAAATGCTAGTCTCAATCTCGAGCGATCCTTATCCTTATTTGCGGACGGCTCAATTGACTAGGAACAGTTTAGAATATACAGTGACTATAAGATGTGTTTCATGATAGCCATCCCCATGTGCTATCACATCTTACATACACTATAGTATATTCAAGGTCTTTATCAAAACAACAATAGTATATCATAATATAACAATATGAAGAAAGATAAAGTCAATTCCATTATAAAAGTGTAAATTATATTAAACAAAAGATTGTTTTACATAGAGTCATAAAAGCCCTTAGCCACAAGTTGGCTAACCGGGCACCCACTCTTTCAATCTCCCACTTGCCCTAAAGCCAACTAGTCATACTACGTAATCTCATTGTTTCGCGATGTTTGTCAAACAATGGTCCTGGCAAGGGCTTAGTAAGCGGATCAGCGATATTGTCTGTAGAGACCACTCTCTCGACACTGATGTCTCCTCTTTCCACGATCTCCCGGATGATGTGGTATTTCCTCAGTACGTGTTTGGACTTCTGATGAGACCTTGGTTCCTTTGCCTGAGCAACGGCACCCGTGTTGTCACAGTACACCGGGACTGGACCAACAGCTTCAGGAATTACACCCAACTCTTGGATGAATTTCCTTATCCAAACCGCCTCTTTAGCAGCAGCTGATGCTACAATGTATTCTGCCTCAGTGGTGGAATCCGCTGTGGTGTCCTGCTTGGAACTCTTCCAAGAGACAGCACCGCCATTGAGCACGAATACAAATCCAGAGGTTGATTTCGAGTCATCCACGTCACATTGGAAGCTAGAGTCGGTATAGCCTTCCAACTTCAATTCTCTCCCTCCATAAACCATGAACAAATTCTTAGTCCTTCGCAAGTACTTAAGAATATCCTTCACGGCTTTCCAATGCATTTGACCGGGATTGGCTTGGTATCTGCTCGTGACGCTCAGAGCATAGGCCACATCCGGTCTGGTAGATATCATCCCATACATGATACTACCTATGGCTGACGCATATGGCACGTGTGTCATCTTTCTATCTCTTCGTCAGTCTTGGGACACATAGACTTGGATAGAGAAACTCCATGACACATAGGTAGATGTCCTCTCTTGGACTCATCCATAGAAAACCTTTTCAATATGGTGTCGATGTAGGTTGATTGAGTGAGTCCTATCATTCTTTTAGATCTATCTCTATAGATCTGAATTCCTAGAATATAAGATGCCTCACCTAAATCCTTCATCGAGAATCTACCTGATAACCATATCTTTGTTGACTGCAACATCCCTACATCATTCCCCATGAGTAGGATGTCATCAACATAAAGTACTAAGAATGTTACCGCATTCTTAACTACTTTCTTGTACACGCATGGTTCCTCCGGGTTCTTGATAAAACCAAAATCCTTTATCGTTTCATCAAATTTCTGGTTCCAACTTCTTGATGCTTGTTTGAGACCATAGATTGATCTCTGAAGCTTGCATACCTTATGCTCGCTTCCCATGGATGTGTATCCCTCAGGCTGCATCATATAGATCTCTTCCTTAATGTTTTCATTAAGAAATGTAGTCTTTACATCCATTTGTCATATCTCATAGTCATACCATGCTGCTATGACAATAAGAATTCTTATGGACTTGAACATTGCGACTGGTGAAAAAGTTTCATCATAGTCAACTCCTTGTCTTTGAGTATAACCTTTTGCCACCAATCGTGCCTTGTAGGTCAATACCTTTCCATCAGGCCCAAGCTTTTTCTTGTAGATCCATTTGCACCCAATTGGAACAATTCCATCGGGAGGATCTACTAAAGACCAAACTTGGTTAGAATGCATCGAGTCTATTTCCGATTGCATAGCTTTAAGCCATAAATTCGAATCCGCATTAGAAATTGCTTCCTTGAAGTTTCTTGGATCACATCCAATGTCGGGTTCACTTTGATCCCCTTCAAGAAGAAGACCATATCTAATAGGAGGCCTAGAAGTCCTCTCGGATCTCCTAGTAATAGGCGTGTCTTGTGATGATTCTTGAGGTGTAGGATCACTATTTTGTATCTCGGGTTCTTCTCGAATTTCTTCAAGTTCCATCATCTTGCCTTTCTTATCCAATAAAAACTCCTTCTCCAAGAAGGTGGCATTCCTTGAAACAAACACTTTTGTTTCAGCAGGATGATAGAAATAATATCCGATTGAATTCTTCGGATACCTTACAAAATAACATAAAGTGGATCGACTATCCAATTTATCTCCCACTGTCTGCTTCACGTAAGCATGACATCCCCAAATCCTCAAGTACGAATACTTAGGAGCTTTGCCATTCCATAACTCGTATGGTGTTTTATTTACTTCTTTAGTGTGGACGTTGTTTAACAACAATACCGCCGTTTCAAGTGCGTAGCCCCAAAACGAAGGTGGGAGCTCATTGAAGCTCATCATGGATCGAACCATGTCCAACAAAGTTCGATTGCGACGCTCCGAAACACCATTAAGCTGAGGTGTCATAGGAGGAGTCCACTGAGAGAGAATCCCATTCTCTTTTAGATAGTCCAAAAACTCGGTACTTAAGTATTCTCCACCTCGATCCGATCGAAGTGCCTTAATACTTTTACCTAGTTTGTTTTCTACTTCAGCCTTGAATTCTTTGAACTTTTCAAATGCTTCAGACTTATATTTCATTAAATATAAATACCCATACCTAGAATGATCATCAGTAAAGGTAATGAAGTAGGTGTTGCCACATTTAGTACCAATCCTAAATAGACCGCAAACATCTGTATGGATCAAATCCAACAGATTTTGACTACGCTCAGGTTTCCCTTTGAAAGGAGATTTAGTCATTTTTTCCTTTAGGCAGGACTCACAAGTAGGTAGAGAGTTAATATCAGACATATCAAACATGCCCTCTCCCACTAGCTTGTTCATCCTCCTTGAGGAAATATGACCTAGCCTAACATGCCAAAGGTTTGCCGGGTTTTGACTATCGTACTTCCTTTTAATTGTTGTTACCGGTTTATCAACATAATTAATTGGAACGTCTTTTAATTTTAAACTATATAGATCGTTTTCAAGTTGTCCATTTCCAATCAAACATTCATTCTTGTAAATATTGCAAATCTCATTCACAAAATTGCAAGAAAAACCATCTCTATCAAGCATAGAAATAGATATAATGTTTTTGACCAAATCCGGAACGTATAAAACATCTCTCAAAAATAACTTAAAATTGTTCTGCAAAACTAAATAAATGTTTCCTATAGCTTTGGTTTCGACTCTAGAACCATTCCCGAGCCTTAGCTGGGTCTCACCCATCCTTAGCTTACGACTTCTTGTCATCACCTGCATATCATTGCAAATGTGAGATCCACATCCGGTATCCAATACCCAAGAAGAAGTATTAAGCGAAACATTTATTTCAATGTAAAACATACCCTTTGCAGTTCGCAACTGTTCGAGGTATTCCTTGCAGTTACGTTTCCAAAGACTGGGTTTCTTGCAGTAATGGCAAACATTTTCATCTTTTATCCCAATTGAAGCCTTGGTCTTTCCCTTCTTATTTGGTACAATCTTCTTGGGCGAGGCAGAACGTTTCTTACCCTTTCCACTTGGTCCTTTCTTAGAGTTAGAAGAGGAGCCAACCAAGAGTACCGGTTTATCCTTCTTTAGTGTGGCTTCATATGTGACAAGCATATTGATCATCTCTTCAAGGGTGGCCTCTATCTTGTTCATATTGAAGTTCATTACAAAACCGTCAAACGATGAAGGAAGTGATAGAAGCAACAAGTCAGCGCTAAGTTCATGCTTCAAAGTCAAGTCGAGTGTTACCAACTTTTCAATGAGCCCAATCATGTGCACCCCATGCTCAAGGACCAAAGTCCCATCTCGCATGCGGCTCGTCATGAGCTCTCTGACGGTGGCATACCTCTCCGACCTTGACTGAGCTCCAAAGAGTTCCTTGAGGTTCTTGTGAATGTCAGCAGCATTCACGGCATCCTCGAATCTCCTTTGAAGCTCATCAGACATCGAAGCCTGCATGTAGCATTTGGCCTTGATATCATGGTCCCACCATAAATCAAGTTTGGCCAACTCTTCCGGACTTGTATTAGCCGGGGCTTCCTTCGGAGGCGGCTTCTCCAACACGTAGAAAGCTTTTTCCGAAGTAAGAATAATTTTTAACTTACGGAACCATTCCGTATAGTTTGCGCCAGTCAATTTGTTTTGTTCGAGAATTGAAAACAGTGGATTGTGAGAAGTCATTGTAATAGTATACTGAAAAGGAAACAGACAATAATCAATGATTGTTTAATTAATTTACTAAGACATAAAATATGACGATTTTTAATTTTATGAATTGCACTCCCACTATTTTAACGATTTCACTACCCTCTAGTGAAAACGGGAAACTGTTTTCCTTAATGAGAACATGGAGTCCAATTGACAAATCATGATCCCGAATAATATCAGCCAACCATAATTTTCAAAAGGTAGAGCCCAATTACTTCCAAAGTAACCCCCATGTTTTTACCTCATGTCCAATAAGGGCCCAATAATATGACGCCGTTTATTGTGACATGTCAAGATAACCCATCAATATTAAGTTGTGATGGACGGTCGCCATGTGGATCCCCAATAATATGAGCCAATCCCATGGGAGTTCCACCCAACTTACAACATGTGTCGATCCAATGTACAGCTTTCCGACGAACGGCCCCCCCCAATAATATGAGCCGGACCGTATCCGCGGGTAGCATCTCATACATTGATCGTTGATGGAAGGTAGGAATATTTAAACAATATTTAAATTCCCTTTTTATTAATCTTGATATCAATTTTAAATCATATTTAAAATGAGGAATTTTTAATTTTGAAAATTTGTCTCATCATGCAATTTATGTATGCTTGCGGGATTCATACAATTTAGTCTAAACATGCATACATCAATAATATCATATATTATTTAAGGATGATCGATCTCATTAACTAATCGACCCGTGGTTGCCAATCACGAGTCTAAGTCCAATCCTAGGTGATATGCAAGTATGCAATGCAATCCTATTACATTGTGCTTTCAATTTACATTTCTTCGGTCTTCATTGTCTGCTGGGCCCACCATTTCTTCAAATCTTTGTCTCCCACTAAGTCTAATAAATTTACAATAAATTTCGATGACAAATATGGGATACATTTTTAGGGGTGGGAACGGGCCATAAATCAGGCCACTTTTATTACATATGACAATCATATTGGGCTATAAACCAAGCTCATTAATAAACACCAACAACAATAAGACAAATGTAAATCACCTAACATACACCTAAAACATTGGTCATGGCAATCGATCATCCTTTATCCATTAATTAATTTAATAATTAAATAATTGGATAAACATGCAAAGACATCATAATTTAAAAGATAAAATCATATTTTATCTTATCCATCCATAAGATCATATCTTATCATCAATTGTACCAAAATAATTAATTTTATAAAATTTAATTTAACGGATAAAACTTATAAATTTTCCAAAAATTCAAATTTATCCAAAAATCAATCTTAAAATTTTTGGACTCGAACAATTCGATCCGATGCCTCGTGAACCAATCAAAAACAATTTTCGATCGAATCAAAAACTAGAATTTCAAAAATTAAAATTTTAATTAAAAATTAAAAAATAATTTTTTCCGGGCTGCCCGGGCAGCCCGCTCCCCAAAAAGGGGCCCGGGCTGGGCAGCCCGTCGCTGCCCCTTGGGAAGCGACGATCGTTGCCCGATTTGTCCATTAAAATTTCAATTTTAAATTTTCGTTTTGTTTCAAAAAACCGAGGCTTAAAAATTTTGTACAATCGATTAATTTAATCGTTTGATCTGAGCAACCTGGCTCTGATACCACTGTTGGAAAACTGTGTTCAGATCAATTAGAATTGATACCCGGTGCAGCGAAAGTTTAAAAATTTATTTTATTAATATGGAACGATTCCATATCTGGGTATCAAAACTTTACGATTAAATTTGTGTAAGTAAAACAAATAATCACTATTAAATATTTTACCTTGAAATCTCGAAGCGAGATTATGGACACCAACAGAATTTAATCTGCTCTTGTTGTATATCCCAGGAACTGATGAATGAACGTTTCTTCGTCCACGAATAGAAAACAAAACCCTCTGATTGATTGCACTAGAAATCAATCAGAAGTTTGCGTAGAGAATAAACAGATATGATCTGTTAATTCAGATTGTAATTTTTCACAAAAATCACAACCCGAATTTTCTCCAAAAGGGACAGAGGATTTCGAAAATCCCCTTGAATAATATAGGCTGAAATTCGAAAATTGCAAGACTGAAAATCTTATGGAATTTTCGAACACTGCAGTATATTTATAGATAATTTCTAGTTATAATTGTATCAGGACTCTAACTCCTTAAAACCCACAATCCATAACTTAAACCCAACAAGCCAAGCCTGTTGTTATAGAAATTAATATAAAATTTATCGTGACTCCGATTGATAAACTGATTTCACCAATGTGCACAGAAACCATTTCTACATCTTTTAGAGTCAAGATAATTTTTCTGAATCCGAATTCAGTGATTTCCAAAAATGCCCATCCCTATGTCATTTTAGGAAATCTCACTCCCTTTAGTTAAGAAGTTCAACTTCTCTTTCATTAAATTTAACTCTTTAAATTTAACTATCTCTACGGGGTTTTAGTAATCCATTACTTGTGTAACCCTCAATGGTTCAGGAATACAGCTAGTCGTGGGCTCACAACTCCTTGTGACTCGAAACAACAATTTCCGACTTACCCATCGAATCATGGTAAGAGCGCCTAGCAACATCGCCCCATGATTCCCTAGGTATTACTGATAGTGCCTGCAAGAACCAGTAGATTTTGGTTAGCGTACAGTACGGTCCCTTCATCCATATATCCCGATCGAATCAACAACCATTGGTATATCGAGAGTTGTTCGAGATTCGATAACTATGCATAACATCTTGGAGATCTATTAGTGACATCGCATGTGTTACTAGGAAAACCCATTAACCTAAAATACATCATGTACTCTGGCCAGGGATTCGTCACACTAATATCTCCTCAGATTGCATAGGATATCCACACTCGCAAGTATGTGGTGAATCCTTGACAACAAAGCATCGACTCCTATATGTGTCATAACTGTACCCAATCCCGACACCTGATGACCCCAATAGAGTCGGTAAACGAGTCAAAGTACAGTACTAGCATATAGAGTCTCAATGATGTTTCAAGTAATAAGGACTAATGGTGTACAACCAAAATCGCGGACTTTATCCACTCGATAAGTGATAACCACTTGGAAAGTCCGAATAGGGTAGTTCGATCATTCATCATATGAATATCCATTTGCATGCTTTGAACATCTCTATGTTCCATACCAATGAAACGTGGTACTCGGCATCACAAATGCTAGTCTCAATCTCGAGCGATCCTTATCCTTATTTGCGGACGGCTCAATTGACTAGGAACAGTTTAGAATATACAATGACTATAAGATGTGTTTCATGATAGCCATCCCCATGTGCTACCACATCTTACATACACTATAGTATATTCAAGGTCTTTATCAAAACAACAATAGTATATCATAATATAACAATATGAAGAAAGATAAAGTCAATGCCATTATAAAAGTGTAAATTATATTAAACAAAAGATTATTTTACATAGAGTCATAAAAGCCCTTAGCCACAAGTTGGCTAACCGGGCACCCACTCTTTCAGACACATCTCAGAAGATAACTTGAAGTTAATAGGAAGAGGGGTTGAAACTAGCTTACTATCTTGCATGTTGAAGCGCTGCAAGACTTTCTTCAAATAATTTTTCTAGGAAAGCCAAATCTTCCTGTTGCTTCTGTCTCGGTGAACTTGCATCCCTAGAATCTTGTTTGCTGGTCCCAAGTCCTTCATATCAAATTTCCTTGCCAACTGTGCCTTCAATTCTTGGACCCGATCTTTGTTGGGGCCTGCTACCAACATGTCGTCCACGTACAATAGAAAAATGATATAATCATCATCACCAGACCTCTTGAAATATGCACAAGGGTCTGCACTGAGTCTGTTGTACCCAAGGCTCATGATATAGGAATCAAATCTCTTGTACCAACACCTCGGCGCCTGTTTGAGACCGTACAGAGATTTGTTCAACCTGCAAACCAAGTTTTCTTTGCCTTTTTCTGCAAAACCTTCTGGCTGGAGCATATAAATTTCTTCTTCAAGATCGCCATGAAGAAATGCCGTTTTCACATCTAGCTGTTCTAGATGTAGGTCAAATACCGCACACAATGCCAATACTATCCTGACTGTTGAAAGCCGAACCACAGGAGAAAATATCTCATTGAAGTCGATTCCTTCTTTCTGAGCATACCCTTTGACAACCAATCTTGCACGATACCGCTCCACTTGGTTATTGCCATCACGCTTGATCTTATAGACCCATCTGTTACCGATAGCTTTCCTTCCTCGTGGTAGTGTAACAAGATCCCAAGTTTTATTCTTGTCCAATGCTTCCAATTCTTCCTGCATCGCTATCATCCACAGAGATACATCCGAGCTTTGAGTAGCCTCATGGAAACTTGATGGCTCACCATCCTCTGTTAATAGACAATATGCAATGTTTCTTTCAGTGACATAATCTGAAAGCCAACCTGGTGGTCTTCTCTCTCGAGTTGACTGCCTCACTTTGGAAACCTCTAACTTAACTGGTTCTTGTTTCTCGTGCTCTGGTACTGCTTCACAAGAAACTTGATATTCGTCTGTCTTATTTTCCACCTGAATGATAGTAGTTTTTGAATTCTGTGTGCCTTTGTCTCCCTTCACTTTATCTTCCTCGAAGATAACATCTCTGCTGATGATAATCTTGTGGACAGTAGGATCCCACAAGCGAAACTCCTTTACTCCATCAGCATAGCCCAAGAAAATACACTTTTTGAATTTAGAATCCAACTTTGATCTTTCTTGCTCATTGTACATAACGTACACCGGACTTCCAAATATATGTAATCGAGAATAATCAGCTGGCTTGCCAGTCCACACTTCCATCGGAGTCTTCAAATCAATCGCCACTGAAGGAGAATGATTGATGATGTAAGAAGCGGTTTTGACTGCTTATGCCCAAAATGACTTTGGTAGACCCGCAGTACTCAACATGGCCCTTGTTCTGTCCAACAAAGTTCTGTTCATCCACTCTGCCACTCCATTCTGTTGAGGCGTGTAAGCCGTCGTGAACTGTCTTTTGATGCCCTCATGCTGACAGAATGCATCAAATTCATCACTGGTATATTCTCCTCCATTGTCAATCCTCAAACACTTGATTTTATTGTCAGAATCAAGTTCAATCCACGCTTTGAAAACTTTGAAAACTTCCAAAACATCTGACTTCTTCTTGATTGGATACACCCAACATCTCCTAGAGAAATCATCAATAAACGAGACAAAGTATCTCGCTCCTCCTAGGGATACCATCGGTGTTTGCCAAACATCAGAATGAATCAGCTCCAATATTCCTTTGCTCTTGGCAGTAGATGTGTCAAACTTCAATCTGTGTTGTTTACTGGTAACACAATGCTCACAAAAGGGTAGAGTCACTTTTGTAAGCCCTGGTAACAGCTTCCGTTCAGAGAGAATCTTCATTTCTCGTTCTGACATATGTCCAAGCTTTCTATGCCACAACACTGTTGATTCTTCTCCCGAACCAATTGATGCAACAGCTAGTTCCGCCTCTTTGTGTGTTTTCCCAACAATACATACAGATTTGCAGCAACCTTTTCAGCCTTCATAACCACAAGCGCGCCTTTCACAATCTTCATGATCCCTTTCTCAATACGGATTTTGCACCCAATATCATCCAATTGCCCCAAAGACAAAAGATTTTTTGTCAGGCCCTTCACATGTCGTACCTCCTGTATGGTGCGAATAGTGCCATCAAACATTTTGATTTTGATGGTACCGACCCCAGCGATTTCCGAGGCATGATCGTTTCCCATGAATACAGATCCTCCTGAGACTGGTTCATACTGGTCGAACCATTCTCTCCTTGACGTCATATGCCACGTCGCTCCTGAATTCACAATCAATGCATCACAAAATTTGTGTCTGCCTTCCGCAATCGTTGCTGCTTTGCTGAATAATATTTCACCACTTCCTGAAGTACTGGCCATATTTCCTTGAGATCCCTTTTCGATGCTCTTCGTACATTCTCTCTTGAAGTGCCCTTTACCGCCATATTTAAAGCAGTAAATATTCTTCTTCTTACTTCTTGACTTTGATCTACCATATCTGTGGCTCCCACTGGAGTCACGCTCCGTCAATCTTCCTCTCATCATCGGTAAAGCCTCTGCTTGCTTCGACGTTGCCAACCTATCTTCCTTGTTCCTTCGACGACTCTCTTCTCCAAGAACCGCAGTTAAGGCGTCGTCAAAATTTAAATTATCCGAAAGAACATTGTTGGTAACATTGATGATGAGCTGATCGTATGAATCTGGTAGACTTTGAAGTAGAAGATCCGCACGTTTTTTTTTCTCTATTTTATGCCCCATAGAGGTGAGCCGGGAAAATAGAGTATTCAGTGTGTTGATATGTTCGGTCATCGATGAGAATTCCGCCATCCGAAGAGTATAAAGCTTTCTCTTTAGGAAAATCTTGTTGTGTAGTGACTTGACCTCGTATAATTTTGTCAGAGTATCTCAAATAACTCTTGCGCTTTTTATTTCCGAGATACTTGACAAAACTTCATCTGCTATCGCCAAGTGCAAATTGGCAACAGCATTGTGATTCATCTTATTCCACTTTTGATCGTCCGTGACATCCGCCGGTCTATCTCCAATAGCTGCCAAGCAACGCTCCTTTGTTAGAATTGCTTGCACCTTCAATTTCCACAGCAAAAAATTGTTCCCATTGAACTTTTCTATCTCGTATTTTGCCGTCATCTTGACTACAATAATCCTGCCTTATAAAATCTCAAAAAATCTTTTCTGATGTGGAAGATCAGTCACAGCTGCAACCACAGAGCATACTCAGAATTTTAAGAAATTTTATGCCAAGGCTCTGATACCACTTGTTGGTCCCAGGTGCAGCATTACGAGATAG
This sequence comes from Henckelia pumila, assembly GCF_033568475.1. NCBI lineage: Eukaryota > Viridiplantae > Streptophyta > Magnoliopsida > Lamiales > Gesneriaceae > Henckelia > Henckelia pumila. The sequence goes on from NC_133123.1 coordinate 75,007,688, forward strand.
AAACTATGGAAATTGAAGAATAAATAGACACCAAGATTTACGTGGAAAAACCCCAAAATTATTAGGGTAAAAACTACGGGCAAGACCAAAAGATTCCACTATAATATTTAGAGAATTACAACATCTTTCTGTGTTTTCAAAAAGATACTCACTCTTTTATACAAGAGAAAAACCTATCTCACAAATATATATAGAAATAAACAAGGGAGATGAAGAACACTCAAGAATCAGATGAGAGAACTTGAGATTGAGATGATTTGAATGCCGAGGGAAGAGCTCTATTTATAGAGCTGATCCCTCGTGTGAAAGCCTGCAAATTTTCGTCGCATTAATTCTTCCGTTTCAATTTTGTCATCCGCCATATTTGACAACATTGCCACATGTTTTCTTTATGCAATTTGAACAAATATAATATTCCCACCTACAGCCTCATTATGAGGTCTTGTCTTTGGACTTTTCTGTCGACAGAAACTACCTGGGGCTGGCTCCGTCCCGTGCGTGTCAATAAGAATTAAGGTGAATATTCGATTAAAACCGAATCAAAATTTTTAAGATCGAATTATCGATAAATTAAACCAAATATTCTGAACTTTACTGCAAAACAGAACAAACCAAACCGAACTTAGAGATTTTTTTGAACTTTACTGCAAAACAGAACAAACCAAACCGAACTTAGAGATTTTTTTTTTAAAAAAAATCAAGTTTTAATTTAAAAATGTAATATAGAAGCTGAATTAAATAGATTTAAATTTTTATTTATTAAACTATATTTTTTCAAATGTAGTTCTATTGCCTCCTAATAAAATTTATTATTAAATTTAATAATTTTAATTTTTTTTTATAAAATTCAGTTTATCGGTTAATTCACTTCGATTGGTTATTTTGGTTGAAACAAATAGTTTGCTCACCTCTAGATTATAATTGATGTATGATATTTTCGTTAAAAATAACTTTATATACTTTTTTTTTATTTTCTTTATTTCCTAAGTTACCGTATTGTAAATATAATCATACCAAAAATTTCAACACTGAATTATTTTATAAATCTCATAATTATTCAATTTTTGGTTCTTCTAAATCGAAAAATATCAATACAAGCCTAATAATACTTGCAACATCAATAATTCTCAACTATTTCAACCAATTGATTAATTTTCCCAAAATTTGCATCTATAGATTTTTATGGTAAAAATTCAAACTCGAAATTCATATTTTATATACGTCATTAGTCAAAATTATAGCAATTCAAAAAATAGCGACTAAGTATTCAACATAATGTTAGAGTTGTCGAATTTACGTCAAATTCGTATAATTTTTAAATCTACGATAACAAATCAAACAATAGAAGAGAATGAAATGTGATTTGTGAAAATTGTTCTATTTTTAAATTTTTTAGATGGGGCTGAATTTTGAAAAATAAAAAAAAATCATGGGGCTGAAAAATAAAATAAAATTTAAAACTAGTAAAAAAATATTTTCAAAAAATAGGTGGGGCTGGAGCCACCCTAGCCCATAGGGTGGCTACGTCTCTGATTGTCACGTCAGCTCAACGTGAAAAAAATGACTAAAATTGTTAAAATTTGTAAAATACAGAACTAAAACTGAAATTTTATAATATAGATTTTTAAAATCGTAATCAGACAAATATACAAGATGAAGTAGGCAATTTTTTTTAAGAGCCTATGAGTTGCTTGATGGTTTTTCAACCATTTTGAAAAAAAGTTGCGTAACCCGAATGAATTTTATAAAATTTTAATTATTTGAACATGATTTAAAGACTCTCTGCTGCAGGGTTTAAAAGTGGGGGACTGTATTTTCAAAACTAGAAAAAGCGCACGGCCAAAAGCACACTTTAAATTTTTTATTTTTTTAAAAAACGAAATTTAAACGAATTATTACAAATAAAGTAATAGTATCAATCTTTTGTCTTCAATCCATCTTCTCTTTAACGAACCTTAGCTGCAAAGGATTGAACTTATCCACATATTCTCCATAAAAATATAAATTGAAACATATATTTTTAATATCCTTCTTAATATTAATATTAATTTTAACATTTCTATTACTTTAATTTTTCTCATTTTTGTCAAACCACTATTTATTTATTTTATTTTAGAGTAAAATTAATTTGGTACATGAACTATTGATTAAATGTCAAATTAGTACGCGAACTTTTGTTATTTGCTTAATTGATACATGTTCACCGGATTTTGACCAAATTATTTTGAAAAAAGGGTATAATTGTCTTTTGATAATACAAATTAATTAATGCAATAATATTATTTTGTTTTAAAACCAGCTTCATCGTTTTTGTTCGCCAAAAAAACCGAGAACGCCTTTTAATTTATTTTTAGTCGTGTTCTCTTATAAAATTATTGTGTTTAAATAAATTTTAAATTTTTTATTTGTTGATTAAAAAACATGTGATACGTTATGGCGGAATTTAATTGATATTTTGATGAATTTTTATTATAAATATAATTTGAAATTTTAAATTAATTTTTAGTAGAACTTATGCAATATTTTATTAAAATAATATATCTAATAAATTTTTAGATTTTTAAAATATTAAAAAATATTTTATCACAATCACTATTTATTCAATATTTTTTTCAAAATGTTAATGAAAAAATTATGTACACAAAAATTAAATTTTTAGCTTAAAAAATATTTATTTACTTTCTCTGATATCACTTTATTTATTTATAATTAATATAATTTATATAATCTTTCTCGTTGAAATATATAATTTATTTAATATATCTAATATAATAAATATTATGTACAAATAAAATTTTTAATCAAATCAGTTTTTACGTCTAAAATATAATATACAAATATATCTAATTAAAATTAAAAATAAAATGTGTATTTTTTGTAATAAAGGGCAAATTGGACATTTTACAAAAATGTCACTTGAAATTGACCGGAATCCGGTGGACATGTACCAATTATGCCATTAACAAAAGTTTATGTACCAATTTGACATTTAACGTGTACCAAATTAATTTTTACTCTTTTATTTTATATATGTGATATACATACATCTCCCTGTTTTATATTTCCACACACACATATATTTATATATATAAGAATAATATGCATAAATCAAAGTTATGCGTCCATTAATTATTGGGAACAGGGAAAGACTTAGCATTATTGAGATTGTAGTCCTACTTTACATATTACATAATTACATTGATTGATGATTGCCAACTCTCTTTTGTAATCAATTTTATTTTCCCATCGTAATCGTTGCTTTTCAGTGTGCATTAAGGATTTTGATTCATTCTTTAATATTTATCTTATTACTGTTCAAATTCATAAATTTAAATTCTAGGTGAATTTTTTAAAAGAAATCTTGTGTATATAACTTCACAAGAAATCTTGTGTATATCACAAAAAGATACAAAGAATAACAGCAAAAGTTATCTCTCGATTCATTGATTGATTTCACAATAATGTTGGATTCTGAACTTCGAATTTCTTCCAAAAAGCCATAAAGCTAGGAAGAAATTAAGCTTTTAAATAAGTGAACAAAAAATTACAATTTCGATTATCACTCGCGTAACGACTACAAGGAATGATGATGCAAATAAAATTAAAATAATAATCAAGTTTTATTATTATTTTTAAATATATTATTTTGGTTTAATGAATAGTGCTTTAGAAAATATAAATTTGAAATTATAGGATGCATCAAAATCTTGTATTTGGAGTATTCCTTCCTTTCTTTACTTTTTTTTAGTTGAAGAAGCAGATTTTTGTTACAATTAAGGACCCGTTTGGTTTCAAAAGCTAGACAAAAAAAGCATTTTTTAAGTGCTTTTCAGTTAACAAAGTGTTTGGTTGACCAAAAAAGTGTTTAAATAAGCACTTTTTTAAGTCAAAATTACAGCTTTTTTAAAAGCCAAAAATTGTAACTTTTAAAAGCATTTATTTTAAAAAATCTCTACAAAATCCAAATGAGCTCTAAATCTCGAACTCAAGATCTCGTTTCATACTTAAAACCTTAATGTCAGATGAACTACACATCATCGACGGACGGAGTATACGTTTCTTCTCACCCAAGAAGTAGGAACTAGGAAGATCGTACAATTGGGAAACCAGACCTCTTTTCGAGGAAAAGCTCGAGTCCTCAGACGGTGCCACGTGGAGGATGCCCAATTTATTTTTGAATTTTTTTTGGGTTTCTATTATTCCAAAATCCAAGCATATTTGTTTGCTTAAAGAGGTAAGCCCAAAGAATAAAGCTAAAAAAGGACACTCCATACCACGGGTTTTAAAGATTCTAGAGCACATTGATCTTGGCAACGATCTAAAAGAAAATTCTTTATCACTCAAGATTGATAAATGATGGAGCTTTTTGGCCCATCTAGAAACTATTTTTTCTCAAAATCTTCGGATCACCTGGACATACGTCCCTTGTTTCACAAGGATTCATCTTATATATATTGTAAGCTCTATGATATCTGATTCACCTGTTGTAGTATAAACATACAATTTTCTCGATGAGTTTAATTAACAACACATTTCAAATCTAAATATACGCGAAATCAAAATATAATTTTTATGTACACAATCCGAGATTCGTGATAACATCGATATTGTCAATTTTAAAGATATTTAAGATATGATTTAATAACATGAACAAGTTAATTTGTTTTTAAAATAGAGCGAGTCCAGTGCTTGTCACACAAAAATTATATGTAATGGTAACAATAAAACTCAAAATTTAAACTAGAAAATAACTCAATGTTCAGATTACTCTCGATTTGGAACGGCTTGATCGATAGTCTTAAATCTCAAATTTCGGTATTGTGAAATTTAAAGTCACACATGAAAGATCACATTATTTAATTTTAATTCAAGCATTAGCTTTTGACATAAAATTGTAAAAAATTAATTGTAATAATTCATATGTGACATGCCAATTATCAACAAAATTAAAGCTGTAAAAAATAAGTAAAAAAAAAGAGAGAAATACGAAGCCGCATTGCTGACAGCCGACAGCAGCAGTCAAGAGTTAACAACACCTGAGGGGTGGAAATTGGAGAATATTTTTTTAATAGTTTAAGTACATTTTATATTATTATTTTATATAATGTAACTTTAATTCGAAACAAAAATATTATTCTGATTCTGTTTCTTTATCGCAGTGTTTGATGGCAAATTGGCATTACTTAGTCGTGAGGTAAGACAAAACACACGTAAGAATCGATGGCTACCTCTCTTGAGAATTAAATATTAAAATTAAAATTAGCTTCATGGTTTTCAGGACTATAAATAATAATACGACCAATTCACTAAAAAAAAATTAAAAAATATTTTTAATATGAAATTTTTTTTATCCATCAAATATATAAAGTAATTTTCGGAATAAATTTCTTATTAAGACGGTCTTACAAATATATATCTGTAAAATGATCTCATAAATATAGATATGTGAGATAAGTTAATTTGATCCATATTTTTAATGAAAAGTAATATTTTATCATAAAAAAATAAATTTTTTTTTACTACAAACTAATTTATAGTAACGTGCACATTTTGATCCGTAACTTGTACATTTTTTTTAATTAAGCTACAAACTAATTTTGCAGTTTTAGTGCAACAACTTACATTAATTCCCCAATTTAAATTTTTTACAAAGTTCCTAGCTGGCAGCCAGGTGCGGAATTACAAAATAAAATTTGAGATTTTATTTTTTAGTGGGAAACTAATCTATATGGATTTCTTTATTCAAAACACCTCATTGTATAATACGATGAAATATGTAATATAATAACTACAAATCAATATATTTGAATAAAATAATGATGCATGACAATAACTTTTTATGAAATTTAAACTAAACATTGGATAAAATAACAAAACAATGATGAATAACTAATCAACATCTTACGACTCTTAATCATTGTTTGCAAGTGATTTTAAACTTCTTAGCCAATGAAATATGCGAAAAATATATATGCAAAAACTAATTAACATTTAAAACAAGCTCTTACAAATACTACTTAATCGTTTTCGCACCAAACGAGGCCATACATATAAATTGCACACGAGAAATTCCACGGTAGAGTGAAGGAATTAAGGGTGTCACGAATTGTACAAGCCAAATGAGTAGCATTTTGATCCAAGGTTCGTATATGCTTCAATAAACCTCGACACGTGGGACCCTTTTGTCCATCCCTAATATGCACAAAAAATCATCTGCAAAATTGACCCCTAACTGCGTATGTCTTCGTAAATAATTCTGCTGCCAAAACGTACAACCATCGATGCACGCTGTACAACCACATTTCAAAAAAAGAAGCTCGCACGTACTCCGTTAGATAACGACGTGAGATAACGGCGTCAAATCCGTCTGTCTATATATATATATATATATATATATATACACCTCCCCTTAAATATATATTTCCTCGTCTCCACTCCACATCTTCGATTCCATTTCCATATACACACACACGCGCGCGCGGAGAATCAGGGAACTTCCCCCCAATGTGAAGCGCCTCCGCCCGAACAACCGCCGGAGCGTCTCGCCGGACGTACGTTACTCTCGCCTTCGTTGATTTCTGATTACAGCTGCATGCGTGGTGGAATCGATGACATTTCTCTGACTGTACGTTCTTTTCTGCTATAATATATTTTTTGGCTTTTTCTTCGATTGATGCGTGCTTTGAAGCTGAATAAGCCCTAAAATCGTTGGCTTTACTGTCGTTGTTTCACAAGGCTCAGCCGACTGCGTTTCGATTTACATTTCATCTTCAAGGGTTTTTTCTCGAGTTTTAGCTAAAAATCCACTCCTTCTTTGAGGTGAAAACATTGATTTCGATTTGCCTGACATTGTGATTCGGTTTTTTATTTCTTTTATTTCTTTTTTTGTTTTGTTTTGAAGATTAACAGGCGAGGGATAAATTAAATACAGCTAGGGAATGGTAGCTAGCTCAGTCTATGAGTTGCTGCTAACAGTAAGGTTTCAGAACCGGACAATTTCTTGGTTTCCTTTTTGAGATTTTATCCCTTTCTTTGCAAAATCATAAATGCTTTGAAATTACACTATACTGAACAAAACGGAAAGAGAATGATTGTGCTTTAGAACAGAGAACGGATATGATTATTTTTCGGGGTAAAGTTTTTATAATTATTTTATAAATATTTAATAAAGGAAACTTGTATATGTATTCATATATAACACTAAATAAAATTCTTTGAATCGATATTTTGTGTGTTTTTAAAGTAATAGTTGAAATCTGAAAATAAACTCCACCATGATTGAACTTAAGTAGCAGTTAAAGGACTTTCGTAAAAATTCAAGAATATTCAAGTTTTTTGCTGAAGTTAAACAAATTTTATGATACACATCTTACATAAAATAATGTCGAAAATTATATCACATATACTTTGAATATGTTAAATATATACTCATGTGTGTGTGCATGCAGGTTATTTTCTTTCTTATGTTATTATAATATAAAAAATTTAAGGGATATTTAGTTATGAATGTAATAATATATAGGGTTTTAGCCTGCGAATTTTTCATCTAAAAATATACAAGCCATTAGATTTTCACGAGGGATTTTAAGAAATTTGAAATAACACTCTGATCCTATTCCAAGTCGCATTTCTCTCTTTAGTTCTTTTTTAGATCAGTACTATCTATTAATTGCCGGCCTTTTGTGCTGTCCTTTTTTAAATTCTTGATCAATATATATTGTTGGGACGTGGTTTAAGTCATTAAAGGATGAAAAATCATTATAGCATACCAAATTACTGCTCATCACCCAATGCCCAAGGATGTACTTACTGGTATCTAATTTTTAGCATGAAATGGTGAATCCCAAAATTTTATGGGAAAAAAATGTACATTTATATCTAAAATCAACCGTCATCTTGAATTTGAAATTAAGTTTCTCTGAAACATTGCATTTTAAAGTGATATTATGTATTTATCATTCATTAAATTAGTATTTACATATACCTAAATACTTTTTCTTTATAAATAATTTGCAGGTAATACTTAAAAAAAAGGGAGCTAGCTAGAGCTAGAATTATTAATATAATTTAGAAAAGAATAGGTGGAAAAGGAAAAGCCGTAGGTAGAAGAAGAGAAGGAAGGTGATAAAGAAAGATGTTGACGTGTATTACTTGCTCAAAGCAAAGGATGGAAGATAGAGGCGAGGATGAGGACGATGGGTACCCCTCGCGTGGGACTCCAAATACAAAAGACTCCCTCAAAACTCTCACTTCACAGGTTTTGCACCTCACAACCACCCCACTCCCACCCCCTTCCTGTCTTGTACATTCGTATATAATATACTTACATACATATATTATTTAGCCAAGAGTTTTGCATTAATTATTACGGGCACATAACAAAAACTAAAACCTTTCCATGTTTGTATAATTGGTTTAATTAGAATCTTACAGACTATCATTAATGACCACATTACAATTAATGGAGTATGTCTCGTTTGAAGTTTGAACTCTACACCAAAATGTGGTGTTGGTTATTTTTCCAAGTTTTGAGCTTCGATTACATGTGGATGGATGATGATTAAAAATATTCACTTAGTTTGAATCCCAATTGTGACATTGCCACGTACAGTATGCTTTGCTTTCCTCTTTTTCCTGCCACCCTCTTTTTCCTTATTTATGAACAAAACAAAATGTCTATTCACCACTCGGTAGCTTTACCAGTGCCCAACGACGGGGCCCACATACATATGATATCCTTTTGTGGGGCCCATTCGATGGTTAAGAATTTTATTTTTTTGCTGGCTATTTCACTGGCCCTATAGCTAGCTCTAAGTTTAGAGTTTGGTTTTAATTTAATTCTCTGTTTGCCTTTTTCTATTAATGAAAAAGATGAAAAAAATAATTAGGAATGACGAAAATTGAATTCCTATAGTGAAACGACGACCATTTTGGTTCCATGGAAGCTACGTACTTTGGTAAATTAATGAAGAATTTTTCTAGAGAGAAATTTAATTTTGAATATGTACTTCCAAAAAGTTAAAAAAATTCGAAAGCATGAAAACCCAGTGCCCAATTTGGGGCTAGCAAAGAAAAGGACTAAAGGGGACATTACCACGCCACACCTTGGATCATGTGTCAAATTCTTGGTCCCAAAATGTTTGTCCTTGAGCCTTACTACTACTAAATTGCCATGTGACTTCACCATACTAACATCTCATATCTAACATGACAATGTTTTGCATGGGGCATACAAGCATCCACCAAAGGGAAAATAAATGAATTATTCCTTTCATTACATTAAATTTTTCACACCATATTCTTGTCTTGTGCATTGTCGACATTACTCTATGTTTCTAGACCAAGAATCTCTTGTCGTGATGACAAAAATGAGGCTAAAAACCTAATGATTTTGGGTTGAAATCTCATCGAGTTTATTTATCAAGATTAGATTTAGATTTACATAAATCTCCACTTAATTATTGAGGTGTAGCTTGCTTTTTGGTGTCTTTTCGAGTGCAAATAGTTTGATAATCCCCGAAGAAGTAAGCACGTGGATGTGCGTTGTTAATATTTATGTGGTCCACAACATAGCAAGTTGCGCAACAATGTATTTTTTTGTCTAAATCAAATCCCACTTAGCTCTAGATATTTTATTGTGTTTTCTGTTGTTATTATAGGACAATAAGTTTCATAACTTTATTACATCGGGATTGCCAAACTAGGTCACATCATTTTCGTGGGGAGCAGACAAGGTCCCACGAAAAAACAATTTTATATGGCAACCTGGGGGTGCTGAGGGCCTAAAAAATTGCAAGTTCTAATTAAATATTGTGATCATCATTAATAATTGTTTGAGCTATATATTCACTTTTGCGTCCTATGCTTGGTCTCCTATTTGGCTATTTGACAGTCTAGGTTTTAAATTAGTGAATCCCCATCTTCATCTTAATATTTGCATCGAGAGTCGATGCATAGAGAAAAGACAATGAAAAGACCATATGCCAGTATGTTTTAGGAAAAGTACTAATGTTTTATGATCCATCCGATGTGTTTACATCCCGTAGATTTTAATTGTTCATTATTGGGAGTGGAGTTCACGGAAAGTTCTTAGCTGCCCTCCAAGATAGTGGCCGAAAGACAATCCAACGGATGATGTGATGTGCACAATGGCCCGGGGCCATTGGATGTGGCAGACCGGTATAGAATTTCCCGGAGTCCACACATTTATGTAAGCTCTACTCCTGATGAACGATGAACCCGGTGTAGCAATCAAACTTCCCATGTTTTAGTGAAACTACTAGATGTTTACTTCCAGACTTGTGAGTTGAGGTGCGTCAAAAACAAATATTTTCAAGTGTCTCGATGATGGTAAATATTACAAGCTCCTCGGTCATGAATTCATTATAAACTTTTTGTTACAAGTACTCTTTAGACTAGACACTCAAATTGTAAAACCTTTAGGATTTTTCGGAATATCTAAGGATTTTAAATTCGAGGTAGCTGAAAACTTTGTCCCATTAGTTTTAATTTATGATCAAATATCGGGGGATTCTATTGAGTAAAGAAAAGACAAGACTCCATGATTGAAAAGACTCATCTTTTTTGTTTTTTATTTATATTTTTTTAAAAAAAAAGAAGAAGAAAAGACTCATCTTTTACAAGACCCACCATTGAATTCCTGTCAATCAATGTGAACCAACTCTCAAAACTGGCGCTGGTAAGTTATGAAATGGCTACTGATCACTTGAAAAAGTTAGTGCTTCACTATGATAGTTAATTAATTTATATGCCATAACAGTTGCTTTGTACTGCAAAAGCACCCGGTTTTTGTACTGCAAAATGCAGTAAAGAGCCGCCGATGGCAGCTTTAAGGGGACCTTCATTCAATTTTTAAGTGGAATTTAGCTAATAATACACGGCTCTAGGCATTTCTTTGGTAAATCAGAGACCTTAAGGCTAGCTCCAGCTCACAGACTGCGGCTGCTGATATAAGGGTAGGACTTCATTTCACTGCAGTGAAAATCTCTTTGGCGGTAATTTGCGTAGGGACTGTGGTTAAAGGAACCATATATTTCACTGTCCCATAGCGTTTTTGAAAAAAGGTTGCCTGTTTTTTAAGTTATATTATATTGCAGATGCTAAGTATTCAATTTTGGCTCAAAACTTAAGAGTAGAAGACTGATGCACCCTTTAAAAGCACGGAGGTTACATAATTGTCATAATTTATTCATATATATAGTTATGTCTATCGCATTCAATTGGATGATATATAATTCTGTAAAACAAAATTAAGCTATCAAGATTTCTGTGACATTTGACAAGGGCCTACTGGCATCATGCTAACAGTTTGTCTGCGCTGCCAATCAATAAATTTTCTTAGACATGCATGTATGACTATTAATCTTTAGAAGCTCCATGATGAGTTATATTGATTTATACATCAAGAAAAAAATGATAATTTACTGTATTTGATATTTCCATTTGATTCCTTGAAGTTGAAATGTCAACTGCATGAAGTCTGGATCGTATAGCGAAAGTTTAATTAACCTTGTATAAATATATATGTTATGCATACGAGTTAGAAAATTAATATTAAAATTTAAAATAGTTTATTCTGCTTACAGATGAAGGATATGGCTATGAAGGTCTCAGGGTCTTACAAATGCAAGCCTGGTCAGGCAGAAATTTATTACAAAAAAGGGGGAAATCCGTATCCTGATTTTGATACTATCTCAGAGGGGGTGCCATATCCATATGTGCCCCCAGGAAGCTCAAATTCTTCATTTGGTGGCATTAGAACTCAGGCTGGATTTGAATCTGTCTCAGCACGGTCAGGGGAAGTTGTACTAGATGAGGAAAATGGACCTAAAGAATGGATGGCACTAGTGGAGCCTGGTGTTCAGATCACTTTTGTGTCCCTACCTAGAGGTGGTAACGATCTTAGACGCATCCGGTTCAGGTACCGTTTGCAAATACATCCATTCCTAATAAACTACATGTTATGTCATATTTTCATTGAGTGTAGGCCGAAGTTGCCTTAGTAACATGTTCTTGAATTTGGGTAGTAGCGACTTATTGATTCACACTTCCTGATCTATTTCTTATATAAGAACATTTTGTACTCTAGATATGGACGAACACAATTCCGTTACAACTTTCATGATTCATAGGAACCATGAGCTTGACAGCATGTTTCACTGAATTCAAACTTTTGTAATGATCTGTGAATGTAACTTGCATCTGAGAAGTGACATTCAATTTTAATGTGTCTGAAGCCGGGAGATGTTCGACAAGTGGCAGGCTCAGAGATGGTGGGGCGAGAATTACGAAAAAATAATGGAGCTCTACAATGTCCAGAGATTCAATCAACAAGCTCTCAATACACCAGGGAGATCTGAGGATGGGGTAAATTTATATGTTACTCATCATTTTGATTATACGATGAAAATTCTTGCACCCAACGACTTGGTGGGTTGAGGGTGAACCCTTTGCATGATTACATGAACTATAACCGAATTTTGGTCTTGATGTCCAAGTGCTATTCCTATGATGTAATCTTGATTCAAATCCTTCACTCATGTGGCTCCAGAGAGACTCAACCTACTCAAGGCTCGGTTCTATAAGGGAAAGCCCTCGGATGACACCTGCACTGAACAGGGAGTGGGCTCCAAGGTACAAACATTTTGGAGACAATCTCCAACATCATAATGCAAGATCAAGTGGCTACACCACAGGCGGGCCAAAGGGCGACTTCTCGTCAATGGAAGCATCAAGAACAACGACTTCATCCAGAGACGAAGCTTCAGTTTCCATAAGTAATGCAAGTGACATCGATTCAGAATGGATAGAAGAAGATGAACCTGGTGTTTATATCACCATCAGACAACTAGTTGATGGCACTAGAGAGCTACGTCGTGTGAGATTCAGGTAAACAAGTTTTAGATTCATAAAACTTGCTACAATCTAGGTTGTTTTCCTCTTGACAATGATCCATTGATTGGATGCAGTCGAGAAAGATTTGGAGAGGTGCACGCGAAACTGTGGTGGGAAACTAACAGGGACAGAATACAATCTCAATACCTTTGCCAGTGATCAGTTTATGGTGTCTACGGAGGAAACAATGGAAGATTTCATTAAAATGGACTTTATATTCTGGTATAAAGGCTTCTAATGGGGTAGTAATCTTAATATTATCTAACTACAGAAGTTTCTTAATTAGGACCGTTATAGTTTTTTTCTCTTCTTCTTTTTTTTTTTTGTTTTGTTTTGTTCTGTTCTGTTTTTTTTTTTTGGTGTATTTAAAATCACTTACCACTATTCTAGAATGTCATGATTATTAATTACATGCTTTGATCTCCATCAATTATTTTCTATACATACATATATATGTATACACACACACACACACACAAGGTTTCATTTTTACAAGTTACTTTCAGATAGGTATACTTGAAAAAGGAAAATATTTCTTTCTATACTACTTTTTTTTTTTGGTGATTATTGTTTTGAAAGAGTGAAATATTTTTATCTATACTACGTTTTGGTGATTATTGTGTTTTTACCCTAATTTAGGGGGACAAATTATTTTTAATCTTTTAATTGTCTTTAGCGGCCAAATGCCAAGTCCCAGGTTGAGCTGAACTTTTAAGAGCATCTTTATAGCTTAAAAATGGCCGGACGTAGTAGCAACTCTGCACAAAATATGTCAAAATTTTGATTAAGCATTTAAATTCTTAAGTTTTTAGGATAAATTCTCAAAAACAAAAAAACAATGCAAGCATTAAAAGACCTGGAAAAAAGGGTGTCCAAGAGCCTCTCTTGCCGTGAGCCTTTGGGATGGATTCCACGAACAAAGAGACTATATTTGGCAGACACAAGTTGAGAAAAACAAACTTGTAAGTACATCTATATTCATACATAAATTTTGAATCATATATACATGATCAGCAAAAAACAAGTTGAGAAAAACAAACTTGTAAGTACATCTATATTCATACATAAATTTTGAATCATATATACATGGCAGCAAAAAGTCTTAGTACTTACTGTTATAAGATCGATCGCTTCTTCGCTAACGCCTGACATCAATACCGAAAGATCGACACCAGCAACCTAACATTTTATAACATTTTAATTTATATAATATATATATATATATGTATATTATATACAAAAAAATTTAAACAACGTTGTATATAAACAAAAATGCATAGTGCATATATAGAAGTACAAGTGATAGCTAGCTAGGGAGCAACTTAATGTTGTGGATTAAACTGAAGCGAACATGACGATAATAGAAATTGCGAAATAAAATAATCTTCAAGAACACCAAAGATTTACGTGGTTCACCCAATATAGGCTACGTCCACGGAGCTGCTGCAAATCTTTATTACCGAAGAAATATTACAAGTGTATACAAAACACTATATCTCTCCACACCCAAGCCTCGAGTATTACCGAGAAAATATTTCTCTAACTCACACAAGAGATCACCGAAAAAAAGAACAACACTTTTTTTTCTACTCTTTATTTTCTTCTCTACTGTCAATACAAAAGAGAAGAATGTGATACAATAACTGAAATAAGGGAGCTCTATTTATAGTAGATCTTTCATTCTTCTTTCTTCAAACATTCGATGTGGGATTCTTTAATGGGCCTCACCCTTAACAATTCTTCCACTTGAAGACTTGATTTCAATCATGGCTTCATACAGTCAATGCAGCAACTCATCCCTCCTTGCTTATACTTGCAATCCAACTGAAGTCGAACACAACTTCAGTTTGTCAGTGGTCACCGCCTTTGTGAACATATCAGCTGGATTTTTACTTCCAAAAATCTTCTCAAGCATCAAGATTCCATTTTCCAAAACTGATCTGATAAAATGGCACCGAACCTGTATATCTTCGTCCTAGCATGATAAACAGGATTCTTTGCCAAATGAATAGCACTCTGACTGTCACAGTGTAATGTGCTATCCTCAAGCTTCTGACCCAACTCTTCAAAGAATAATCTCAACCAAATCATCTCTTTGCTCGCTTCCGTGACTGCAACGTACTCAGCTTCAGTAGTTGAAAGTGCAACAATCTTTTGCAACTTGGACACCCAATTTATTGCCGTACCACCCAATGTGAACATATATCCAGTAGTACTCTTTCTGCCATCTAAGTCACCACCCATGTCGGCATCGACATATCCTTGTAAGTCCTGATTAGTCCTCCTGAAGCATAGAGATAAACCAGTAGTACCTTTCAAGTATCTGAGAATCCATTTCACTACTTTCCAGTGTTGTTTTCCCGGATTGCTCATAAACCTGCTCACAACTCCCACTACATGTGCTATGTCTGGTCTGGTGCACATCATTGCATACATGAGGCTTCCGACAGCAGAGGGAAAAGGAATCTTATTCATATAAGCATACTCCTGCTCCGTCGATGGTGATTGGACTTTGGTTAGTTTGAAATGACTAGCCAAAGGAGTACTCACTGCTTTAGCTTCATCCATGTTGAATCTGCTAAGCACCTTTTTCATGTACTCTGCCTGAGATAACTTCAAGACTCCGTTCACCCGATCTCTTGAGATCCTCATTCCAAGGATTTGCTTTGCAGCACCCAAATCCTTCATTGTAAATTCTTTTGATAATTCTCTCTTGAGTTTATAAATCTCCACCAGACACGATCCTACTATCAACATGTCATCCACATATAGCAGTAGAATGATATAAAAACCATTAATCTTCTTCATATAACAACAGTGATCCGCCTGACACCTCAGGAAACCGTTGTTATTCATGAATCCATCAAACTTCTTGTACCACTGTCTTGGAGCTTGTTTGAGACCGTACAAGCTCTTCTGAAGTTTGCGTACCATTTTCTCCTTCCCTCGTACTTCAAATCCATGTGGCTGCTTCATATAAATTTCTTCATCCAAGTCACCATGAAGAAACGCCGTCTTTATATCCAACTGCTCCAGATGTAAGTCTTCCTTAGCCACTAGTCCAAGTACAGTTCTGATAGTGGTTAACTTCACCACTGGAGAGAAAATCTCGGTATAATCAACGCCTTCCCGCTGTTGAAAACCTTTCACAACAAGTCTCGCCTTGTACCGCTTGCTACCGTCAACTTCTTCTTTGATCCGGTACACCCACTTGTTGTGTAATGTCATTTTGTCTTTCGAAAGTTCTGTTAACTCCCAATTCTGATTGGATGACAGTGAATCCATCTCGTCTTTCATGGCTAACTCCCACTTGATTGAATCATCATTTTGCATCGCTTTATCAAAGGTCTCTGGTTCACCTTTATCTGTCAGCAAAATATAATGAAGTGCAGGAGAGTATTTCTGAGGTGGTCTGATTGTTCTTGACGATCTCCTGAGTTCAATCACCGGAGTTTGTGGATCAACTTCTTGTGCAGTTTCTTCTTCCTGATTACTATCCTCCGACTCATTCATAGGAATATATATCAATGACACTTCATTTGACTTCTGGACTTCAGGACATTTATCTTCTGCTGCAATGTCTCACTTGTCCTTGTACAAAACTTGCTCATTGAAAATGACATCTCTGCTCCGAATGATCTTTCAATTTTGGTCATCCTAGAACCGATAACCAAAATCATTATCTTCATAACCAATAAAGAAATATTTCTTTGATTTTGGATCAAGTTTCGTTCTACTGGCTGAACCGATGTGAACATATGAGAGACAACCAAACACTTTCAAGAACGAAAGGTTTACTACTTTGCCACTCCAAACCTCCTCTGGTATTCTGCAATCAAGTGGTACCGAAGGTCCTTTGTTGATCAGATACGCTGCAGTGTTAACTGCATTAGCCCAGAATGATTTCGCTAGTCCTGCGTGCAATCTCATGCTCCTGGCACGTTCATTCAGGGTTCTGTTCATTCTTTCAGCCACACCATTCTGTTGAGGTGTACCAGGAATGGTTTTCTCCATCTTGATCCCGTTTTGTGCACAATACTTCTTGAACTCAAAATCTTCATATTCTCCTCCGTTATCAGACCGTAAGCACTTCACCTTTAAGTTGGTCTCATTTTCCACCATGACTTTCCACCTCTTAAAGGTTTCGTAAATGTAGTA
This sequence comes from Henckelia pumila, assembly GCF_033568475.1. NCBI lineage: Eukaryota > Viridiplantae > Streptophyta > Magnoliopsida > Lamiales > Gesneriaceae > Henckelia > Henckelia pumila. The sequence continues at coordinate 75,024,761 of NC_133123.1, forward strand.
GCCCGTAACCAAAATCAGTAATTAAGGAATTAATCATAATTACTTGGAAAGAGTTCGGAAGCTCCGAAGGTGAGTTCGGAAGCTTCGAACAGGATTGGAAGCTCCGATGCAGGATCGGAAGCTCCGATGGTATTACGTCAGGCATGACGTGTGGTTGGATCGGAAGCTCCGATCACCCCTATCCGAAGTCAACTAGTGATATTTTGACACTTGGCAGATCAGGATCTTCGGAAGCTCCGATGGCAGGATCGGACATTCCGATCGAGGTTCGGAGGCTCCGATCGTTAATAGAAGGCCGAGAATTCATTTTCAATTGCCAATTCCGGATTTCCTCTCTACTCTAGTCGTATTCGAGTTTTCTAGCCTTCCTAGGCTTGACCCGGGAGTCGTCGAGGCGTTCGGAAGTCATAGCAGAGTTGTGCCCAAGTTCTGGAGGCATCGACATCAAAGGGCTAACGACGGACGAAGGTATAGCTTTTGCTTCCTATAAATATTTAAGAGTATGCAATAGCTTAGTTAAGGCTTTTAGAGCACTTTAATGATATTAGTATCAGTTGGCAGTGTAGAGCAGACTATAGGCGTGGACCTAGAGTTGGTAGAGCTCACACTGATTTGAGGTACGAAAGTACTGTTCGAGATATCCTGACTGAGTATGCATGTATTATGTGACTGCATGGTTTATATGTCATTGATTTATGTTGCATTCATTTGCATACTGAGCTATCTCCTTCGAGATGTCTGTTAGTAGGGTTTTTCCCTATCCTATTAGTGGTTGGACTTCCATCGATTTGGGTCCGGCATATCCAATGGTATTATGGTATGGGAGCCACCTCCTGAAGCGACGGCACAGCGTGCTACATACCAGGGCCCGGCCTGTCTCTGTTATCTGATCCTTGACCTCGAGTTTATAGGGAGTTCACTTTGCATGCATGTATACTCATACTCTCGTACTGAGCGTTTTATGCTCATGTTTCATACTCTGTGTTTTTGGACACCCTATTCCATGGGGCAGGTTTGCGATTGGATGAGGCAGGTGGATCCAAGAGAGGCTAGGCAGTTGTTGGCCAGCTGGAGCTTCGCCTAGGTTTTATTTTGTTGTTATTAGTTTGATTCAGCTGTTCGATCTGGTTGTATAATATTTGGGTATTTACAGATTCCTTGTCTTGGGATTGTATATTGTTTATGGTTTTCGCAGTTTTATTCTGATATTCGTTTAATTAAGTTAATTGCATGCCTAAGTTCTGTTTAGTAGGTGATCCAGGTAAGGGTCACTACAGTAAACATCATATTTATTTTTTAAAAAAAAACCAAAACCTTCCTGCTCGAATCATCAATAAATGTGACATAATATCGTGAGCCGTCAAGGGATGTCACAAGAGATGGTTCCCATATATCAGTATGAATCAAATCCAACTTTGCTGCTTTTGGTTCTCTACCGCCTTTCGAAAAGCTCACCCTTTTCTGTTTTCCAAGAACATAACTTTCACACAATTTGTGTTCGACAGTTTTTAACTTCGGTAGCTTTCCTTTTGATATCAGCATCTTCATTCCCTTCTCACTCATATGTCAAAGTCTACAATGCCATAGACTTGTGTTGGCTTCAGCATCCACAGCTGCTAAAATTTCTCTGCAACTGGAAGTCATATAAAGAGTTCCAGTTTTTGTTCCTCGAACAATAATCATGGCCCCTTTGCTAACTTTCCAAGAGCCATCACCAAAGGTCACTTTATGGCCTTCGTCATCGAGCTGTTCCACTGAGATTAGATTCCGAGTCAACTTTGGTACATGCCTCACTTTGTTGAGCTTCCAGATAGATCCGTTTGACATTTTCAAACTGACATCACCCATACCAGCTATTTCCAAAGGTTTTCCATCAGCCAGGAAAACTTTTCCATAATTACCAACAGTGTAATTACTGAATAGCTCACGATCACTAGTGGTATGAAACGAAGCTCCCGAATCCATAACCCAAGAATCAACCGGGCTTTCCATGAATAGTACTAAGACATCATGTACATTCTCAGTAACAACATTTGCATTATTCTTGGGTGATTTGCAGTCCTTTTTCATATGATCAGTTTCACCACAGCTCCAGCACTTCAATTTCTTTTCAAAAGTATTTTTGTCTTTTTCAGTTCTTGATTTGGATCTGCCACGCCATCGGTTAGAACCTTTTTCGCTGCCTCTGCCTCTATTCTCGAGATTAAGAGCAGATCTCGATGATGTCGCTTCTCCCGAATCCATCCTGCGAATTTCTTCACCAAGAATTCGATCTCTGACATCATTGAATTGTAATTTTCCTTTGCCAGCAGAATTACTAACCGCTGCCCGCATCGGCTCCCAAACATTTGGTAAAGACGCCAAAAGAATAAGTGCACGGATCTCATCATCAAACTTGATTTCCACCGATGTTAGCTGGGTAACAATCGTGTTGAATTCATTGATGTGTGCCGCCACCGAAGCACCTTCCTCCATCTTCAAGTTGAATAACTTTTTCATGAGGAACACTTTATTATTTGCTGATGGCTTCTCGTACATGTCCGACAAAATGGACATCATCTCCTCCGTGGTTTTTGCCTCTGCCACGTTGTGTACCACGTTCTTTGTTAAGGTCAATCGTATTATACCTAACACCTGTCGGTCAAAGAGCTCCCACTCATCATCCTCCATCTTTTCTGGCTTCTACCCGGATAGAGGTTGATGTAGCTTCTTGCTGTACAAATAGTTTTTAATCTGTAACCGTCAGAACGTGAAATCTGTACCGTCGAACTTATTGATTCCAGGTCCCGATCCGTCATTTTCGGCCATCGCTTCTCCTGCCTTAATAAAATTTCAAAAAATCTTTTCTCCAAGGCTCCCGAACACCGTAACAGCTTTGATACCAGTTGTTGTGGATTAAACTGAAGCGAACATGACGATAATAGAAATTGCGGAATAAAATAATCTTCAAGAACACCAAAGATTTACGTAGTTCACCCAATATAGGCTACGTCCACGGAGCTGCTGCAAATATTTATTACCGGAGAAATATTACAAGTGTATACAAAACACTATATCTCTCCACACCCAAGCCTCGAGTATTACCGAGAAAATATTTTTCTAACTTACACAAGAGATCACCGAAAAAAAGAACAACACTTTTTTTTCTACTCTTTATTTTCTTCTCTACTGTCAATACAAAAGAGAAGAATGAGATACAATAACTGAAATAAGGGAGCTCTATTTATAGTAGATCCTTCATTCTTCTTTCTTCAAATATTCGATGTGAGATTCTTTAATGGGCCTCACCCTTAACACTTAAATGAAACACTCACTTGCGGAAACATGTAATTCATGGCTTTAGCAAGTTCAAGGCCCTCCGGCCATTCACTACTGGTTGGGCTCCCAATCACGCAGTTTTTTTTTGAATTTTGTCTGCTTCACTGCATAATTAAATGAAGGAAAATTTATTTTTATTAATTTAGAGAAAAAGCTAGCTGACATATATTGTTATGAAACAATTAAGTTCTCTTCAAAGATACATGCATTGCATGGTGTGACCGACATAAGGATTTAAGGTACCTTGAGCCCGAAAAATGTGGGCGAAGAGTAAGGAGTTCAGCCATTATAGCTCCCATAGCCCACATATCTACCAAATAGATGCAAATCAAGAAATTAATTATCTCAACCAATTCCAAAAAACAGAAGAAGAAAATTTGTCATCAATAAATTTGTGTCGTATATATACTCACCGACTGGCGGGCCGGTAAGTTGAAGAACGTAGTAAAACTTCAGGCGCCCGATACCTGCAATATATATAGGGCTAATTGCATTAATCTCCCCTGTGAAAATTTTAAAAAATCATAAAATTCCATAAGAAATATTAACAGGCTAATGCATCCCTCAGTTTTTTAAAATGTAGCACATTTCACCCATATGTTATACAAACTCGGACACATTTATACCCTCTCATAGGGGTTTTTATGCTAATTTTTTTAAAACATGGGGTCTAATATGCTATTAATTTTACACATGGTGTTTTATGCTTTTTAAACTTTTCACAGGAGATGTGGATGCAATTAGCCAACATATATATATACAAGTTGAGTGACATTAATATTATACTAATAAGCTGGAAAAGTTATATTTATAGCTAGGCATCGAAATTAATTAAAGACTAGCTAGAACGAGATATGAAGAGTCAAACAAACAACTCACCATCGTGAGGTGACATAATCTATGAATAGGGGTGAGAATCAATCTCACGAGCCATACCGAGATCTGCAATTTTAAGGCAGCATTTACAAAATTAATTAACAAAGTGTTTTATGATATATATTCGATAATAATATTTCATGTAGCCCTGAATTTTAGATTTTTTATTTTTGTTTTCAAAAAATAAAAATAAAAAAAGCTAGTAACCTGGCTCGAGATCCGATGGAAATATTCACGTTGATGCATGTGTGCAAGACCTTCAAATACTTGGAAGAACTATATCCTGACTTGGTCTTCGGAAAAAGGTTTTCTGCTATTCTTCATTACTTGAAATAGATCGTATTCCTGAATTATAAACGAAAATTAAACAACACAGATATTAATTAACATCTTTTCAATTTTAATAATTATATGGACGTAAATAATTAAATAACCAATTTAATCATTATGCACGTAACCAATTTAATCAGTACTACGTACCATGTATTCAAAAACAAAATACAAATCACCACATTCCATGATAACTTCTTTGAGCTTTATTATATTTGAATGGTTCATTGCTCCCGGCGACTGTCAAGATCATCAAGAAAACCAATTCAACAATTAAACAAAATCTTGAAATCCAATGATAAAAAAAAAAAAAAACAAACAAACAAAAAAACCTTCCCTTCTCGGAGATTCATACATGATTCCCACGAACGATATCTTGTTTTCAACTTCTTGATAGCAACCTGCGCGCACTTTGAAGATCAAAAATAAATCAATTGATGCAAATGAATTAAGGCTCCGCTTGGATTGAAGTATTTCAAATCCATAAATTTCAAATGCATTTTTATTGTTTAGAGAAGTAGCACCACAAACATCAAATCCACTTCTTTTATGTTTATATGGTAATTCATGGTAGTTAGGATGAATTTTAAGTTCATCCAATAAAATGTTGATTTAGAATCCTTTTTAATCCATCTAAGTAATGTGTAAATAATTAAGTTATGAATTTGAAATTTCTCTATGTTTCATTGATAACACTAAAATTATAATCGAAATCAATGGATTTCAAATCCTTCATTAATCAAAGCGCAACCTTAAAAGAACAAATCATGACTTAATCGATTAATTTCACTCTAAATTAAAGTGATTTATAAGCTACAACTAGCTATGCACGTACCACTTCACCAAATTAAATACACATAGCCTTCCAAACAGTTCCATAAGAACCACCGCTAACTTTCTTGATAATATTGTATCTTTAAAATCGTAATATCGATCGATAGAATCTTGAGAAATATAATATAAAAATAAAAAGTGAAAACTATATATATTATATAATAATAATATCAAATTACATTTCCATGGTTGATCTAGCTAATTGTCACAACAACACTGGTAAATCAATCAACCAAGGGTTTATCCAAGCGTGCCTTACGTTCTGAGAAATATTTTGTCGTAATATTGGCGCAACCTGAGAAATATAATTTTCTTTTGTAATTAAAGCGGTGAGGATATACATAGTTGTGTTCAATTTATAATTTCTATAACCATATTTGACAGTTGGATAAGTGCGTATGAAAGAGGATATTTTGTTATGACAATTTTGAAAATAATATCTATTTTTTTTTTTTATAGATTTGTCAAATTAACTCATTCGCCAATTTCAAAAGGATTTTTTTTGTGTAAAATATTATCTCGTTTAAAAAACCTTAGCTTGGAGCAAAAGTCGAATATTAAAATTACATTCATCGCGTTAGCTTCCCATCATTAATTATTGCGCATAAACTAAATAATTACCCATAAAGTACTAATTAATTAATTTTTTGTTCATAATAATATTTATTTTCTAATTAATAATGTAACTCACTTGAAGATGAAATATCATATTGTATGATAGCATAAATTAGTTATTCTAAATAATTATATTTCGTCACGGTAGTTTAAGTTTAGCTAGGAATTCATGTTTTACAATTTTATCTCGCAAAAAGCTTATATATTATCACATTTTATATTATATGCATGCTAGATTCATGTTTCCAGTGTTTTCATATTAAGCCGATCGATCATATATGCTTCATTTTTTTTTCTTTTATTGTTGTTACAAAAACATCTAATAAAAAATATATACTGATAGGTTACACCTAAAAATTCAATTGGGCTTGAGCCCAATCATGAAGGTCCACTCCGAATATTTTAAAGGCCCAAGCTTAATTAAATATAATATATATTTAATTCAAGCAGACCCCGATTTCTACAAAAGCCCATAAGAGGCTCAAGCCCATAAAGCTCTCCAAACATCTATAAATAGCTCAAGTCACCTCATTATTAAGGTACACACTTTCTTTAACACTATATCGCTCTACTCTCGATTATTATTCCTTGAGTAATAACTGACTTGAGCGTCGGAGTGTTTTCGCCGGGAACCCTCCCGGCTCCTCTGACTTTGTTTTGTGATGTAGGAACAACCCACTGAAGATCTCCAACGGAAACGTACAAGGACTTATTGATACTCCGGACTTTGCGGAAGTAACGTGTCATATACAAGTGATTTTTGGCTACATCAACTTGGCGACGTCTGTGGGAAACCGTTCACTACGTCATTGAGAACACATATTACTTCAAAAATGTCTCAAGGAAATATTAACAATGGAAATGCACCGCCGAGTATTACTCTCACCCGTGAAGACTTGACTGCGCTAATGGAAAACACAGCAGCACTCGCAGCAAAAGATGCAGTTGCTCAGTACTTAGAAACCCGCAAGCGCAAAAGCAGCAAGAAAAAGGCTCAGACTGAAGGCTCGTCATCTCTTGACCCTAATAACGGAGACCCAAATAAAGATAAATCTAAAGTGAATGATAAAGATCAAGGGGGGACTAAGAAAAATACTACTCAGAAAGACGGTGAAGCAAGTGTTCACACAGTTCATGACATTTCTGGCGAAAACAAGATCACTAATCCAGCTCGGAAGGATGGATCTCGCACACATGTAACTGGAGAGAATATGTCCGCAATTTTGCCGTCACGCCGAAGCCCCTTCACTGATGACATATTATCTGAAGCATTACCAAAGGGAGTCAAAATCCCCAGCTTACCTGAGTTCGATGGAACGAGTGACCCCCAAGACCATATTGACAAATTCTACGCAAAAGCGGATTTGTATGATATCACAGATGCTGCATACCGTAAAATTTTCCGAACAACATTATCAGGAAGAGCACTCACATGGTTCAACAAGTTACCCTCTGGATCTATTGCCAATTTGGAGCAACTTACTGACTGCTTCATCCAGAAATTCTCAATTAACAAAAAATACCCAAAAACAGCAGCATATTTGTTCACAGTCATTCAAAAAGAAAGAGAATGTTTGAGGGACTATGTTCGGCGATTTACTCATGCGGTGCACGAAGTCTTACACGTGAACCATGATTTGTTAGCTGGAATAATGCAACAAAACTTGCGCCATCGAAAGTTCAAAGAATCAATAGCGGGAAGGCCGCCCAAAAACTTAGAAGAGTTATTGGAAAGAGCTGAGAAATACATACGGGTTGAAGAATCTGTAGAGCCACACTACTTGAATAAAAGAAAGAGAGAAGAAGATAAATCAGATATTAGAAAGCGAGACGAGAAGCGAACAACACAGAGCCCCCGCCTCCAAAATACACCCCTCAATGCACGTCTGACCGATATACTGGTAGTGGCTGAAAAACAAGGGTTGTTGCGTCCCCCTCGCCCAATGCAAAATAACCCAAAGCACCAGCGTTCGGACAAGTACTGCCATTTTCATAAAGATAAAGGCCATACTACAGAAGATTGCTTCAGTTTGCGAGCAGAAATTGAAAAACTCATAAAACGCGGGCATTTGGGAAATTTTGTGGACAAGTCCCGCGGTGAGAAGAGAGATGACAGGCGTCGGGACGAACAACCAAAACGTGACTATCAAAAGCGACATGATGAAACTGGGAAACAACATGAAAGAGCTGATGAAAATTTGCCCTCAGGAGGGGTAATCGCCGTAATCACTGGGGGGGCCTGCTTGTGGCGACTCGAACAATGCAAGAAAAGCTCTTCTGCGGGCAGCAAAAGGAACCAACAATTTATCTAGCCCCACATCCTTGTCGATATATAAAATTGGAACCATCCAAGAGGGATTATCATTCAGTGACAAAGATCTGGAGAACCCTCGGGGCACCCATAATGATGCTTTAATTATCTCAGTCACAATATCCAATTTTTGGGTAAAGAAAATTCTAGTGGATTCAGGAAGTTCAGCCGACATAATTTTTCATGATGCATTCGTGAAGTTGGGTATTAGTAATGCACAGTTAGCTCCAGTCAACACTCCACTAGTTGGATTTTCCGGAGAAATAGTTGAAGCTTTGGGAGAAGTAACGCTTCCTCTTTCCTTGGGTTCTTACCCCAAAAGGTCTACTAAAATGATGAAATTCCTTGTAGTAAAGGCTTCATCTGCATACAATGTGATATTGGGACGACCAAGTCTCAATATATTCCAAGCCATCGGATCGAGATATCACATGAAGCTGAAGTTTCCGACTCCAGGAGGAGTAGGAGAAGCCATTGGTGACCATCGTCTAGCCAGAGAATGCCATGCGGTGACATTGCGGGGTTCATCAGGAAATCGTAAAAGACAAGTTTCTAGTGAGAAAAGAGCACCGAAACCTGGAAAAATTTTACGTGAAAATGGAATACATTTGGTGGATGAAGAAGCCCACAACAAAGAGAGAATAACAGCAACCGAAACTCTGAAACATGTGGCAATCATTCCAACTGATCCCAAGAAAACCCTAAAGATCGGGACCGAATTACCTTCTGAGCTGGAAGAGAAGTTGAAAAATTTTCTTGGTCGCAATTTGGACGTGTTTGCTTGGGGTGATGAGCATCTGCCAGAAATACCTCATGAATATGCGCTTCATCACCTCCGTGTTGATCCGAAAATGAGACCGGTGAAGCAAAAGAAAAGAGCATTTGGTCCAGAGAAAAATCGGCATATAGTCGCGGAAGTGGAGAAACTCTTAGCGGCAAAGTACATCAGGCCAGTTTCATACCCAGATTGGCTTGCAAATGTGGTTTTAGTACCGAAACCTGGAGGAAAGTGGCGTTTGTGTATAGATTTCACTGATCTCAACAAAGCATACCCCAAAGATCCGTTTCCACTCCCTCGAATTGACTTGTTAGTCGATTCGACAGCAGGATGCGAGCTGCTCACTTTTCTTGATGCATATCAAGGATACAATCAGATCAGCCTAGCGCCAGAAGACCAGGAAAAAGCAAGTTTCATCACTGATCGAGGAATTTATTGTTATGATGTAATGCCGTTTGGGTTGAAAAATGCTGGAGCTACCTATCAGCGTCTGGTAAATACCATGTTCGAACAATTGATCGGGCGTAACATGGATAATTTGAATATGTATATAAAATATGTGCAAAAATTATATTTGTTCCAAAATTTTATGAATTACAAATTTAAATCAATTTATAACTTCATATTAGTCATCAATCTATAATTTTGTCTAAATTAAAGATAGAAAAATATAATATATAATTGATATCTATACTATTATTAAAGCGCGAATAAGTGAAAACTGGCCAGTTTCCACCCGATTCCTTGCTCTACACCGCCCAACAAGATCCAAAAGCATTGACGGAAGGCGGTGGAGGGGATTGATGCTTACCACTTCTAACTTCTTCCATTGGTTCTCAACCTGTGCTTGGGATTGGAGAGCGTCGTGCGTGTTTGTTCCCCTTGGATAATTTGGTCTTTCATTATAAATAAATTTTTTTTTGGAAAATAATAGCACTATCTCTCGTCCTCCTTCTCATCTTTGGGTTTCGAACCCTGCTCTTCTCTCTCCTTCCGAGTTCTAACCACTAGACCACCAATGCTTTTATTTATCATGATTAATAAAAAAATACATATACAATTATAAGACGGTCAAGACCAGTCAAAAATCAATGAAAAGTGGTCGACACAAGTTGATATTTCTTCAAAATCAGTCAAAATCAACATACTGGTCGAGATCAGTCGACAAGGAAGTCAAGACCGGTCGAGAAGCAGTGAAAAGCGGTCGACACCAGTCGAGATTTCTTCAAAATCAGTCAAACTCAACAAACTCGGTCGATATCAGTCGATATAAATTGAAAATCGGTCTATGCAAACCAAAAAAATAAAAAATCAGTTCATATGAATTAGAAATAATTTCATATGAAAATCAATGATGATCGATCTCTTCACGATTTCGATTAAAAAAATATTCAACAAAAACTGAAAAATGAGCAGAACAATGGTAATAAAAAATGCAGAATTATGAGGAAGAAGGAAGAAGAAAGAAAAATAACAAAGAAGAAGAGGGAGGAGATCAGAAAAAACACATATATACACTATATAATATTTTAAATGAGTGACAATTTAGTCTTTTTGTCAAAGGTCTATTTATTGAATTAACATCAAGACTAGGGCTATATCCCTCTTTTTTTCCATATTGTACACTTTGTCTGCGTTCTCAGTAGGGATATAAATTAGCCGAGCCGAGCCGAGCCGAGCCAAAAAATACCAGGCTCGGGCTCGGCTCGTTTGACAGAAATAAGGGCTCGATCTCGGCTTTTATGCCTCATAGAGTTGAGTTGGGAAAATAAAATATTCAACGTGTTAATGTGGTCGGTCATCAATGAGGATTCCACTATCCAAAGAGTATAAAGCTTTCTCTTTAGGAAAATTTTGTTGTGTAGTTACTGTTGGAACACGGTCGTTCTCCGGATCGAAAAAAAAAATGATACCCGTTGCAGCGGAAGTTTTAAAATTTTATATGGAACAATTCCATATCATGGGTATCAAATTCCTACGATTAAAATTGATAACATAAAATTTAAACAATGTAAATTTTACCTTAAAATCTCGAAGCGAGATTATGGACACCAACAGATTAATCTGCTCTTGTTGTATATCCCAAGAACTGATGAACGAACGTTTCTTCAATCAGGTCCACGAATGGAGATTTAATCCCTCTGATAGACTGCACTAGAAAGTCTATCAGAAGTTTCTACGAAGAGAAATTAACAGATTTGATCTGTTAAACCAGACTGCAATTTCAAAAATTACAGGCTGAATTTTCGATGACAGAGAGGGAGAGGGGCGGCGGCCACCTAGAGAGAGAACCAGGGTTTTCGAAATTTTTTTTTTTGCCTTATTGTGTCAATTTTTGTACTGCAATAACTTATTTATAATGTGGGCTGCTAACAGCTTAGGGCCCATTAGTCATAAGTTCAAGTCTGACAAGCAAAGCCCGCATGTTCAAAAATTAATATAAAATTCATCGTGACTCAGATTGATAGCAATATAGCAATAGTATCATTATATAATAATAAGATAAAGTGAACGTCATTTAAAAAACGTATATTATATTAAACAAAGATTGTTTACAAAAAGAGACTCTCAAAGCCCTTAGCCACAAGTTGGCTAACGGGGCATCAACTCTTTCAATTACTTGATCTCGTACAATTTTGTCAGAGAATCCCAAATAAAATTTTCGCTCTTTATTTCCAAGATACTTTACAGTAATTTATTCGCTATAGCCAAGTGCAAATTGACAAAAAAATTTTTATTCATCTCACTCCACTTTTAATCGTCCGTGATTTTCGCCGGTCTATCTCCAATAGCTGCCAAGCAATGCTTCTTTGTTATACCTTCAATTTTCACAACAAAAAATTGCTTCCATTGAACTTTTCTATCTCGTACTTGACCGTCATCTTGATTAAACTAATCCTGCCTTAATAAAATCTCAAAAAATCTTTTATAATATGGAAGACAGTCACAGCTGCAAACATAGACAACAAAGCATACTCAGAATTTTTAAAAAATTTATACCAAGACTCTAATACTACTTGTTGGTCCCAGGTGCGGCATATTGAGATAAAAAATATGAAAATTGAAGAATAAAATAGACACCAAGATTTACGTGGAAAACTCCTAAAATTTATTAGGTTAAAAACCGCGGGCAAGATGAAAATATTTTACTATATTATTTGGAGAATTACAACCTCTCTTTGTGTTTCCAAATAGACACTCACTCTCTTAATATATGACAAAATCTATATAACAATATATATAAAAATAGATTGGAGAAAGAAGTAAACTAAAGAACAGCAGAAGGAACTTAAGGATGGGATGGTTTGAATGCCGAGGAAAGAGCTCTATTTATAGAGTTGATCCCTCGTGTGAAATCCTGCAAAGTAAATTCAATTTGATTTTTTTTTGCTTTGCCGCCTTTGTCAAATTTTGCCACCTACCATTATTATGACTTTTAAAACTTTCAAACCGACAATTTTTTCAAAACCTATTATAATTTTTTTAACCGAGTGTAATTTGAAAGTGAGATAAAAAAAGACATCTACTCGGTGAAGACATGTTATCTTCTATTCATCTTGAGATGGGATTGCTTCATTCCCTCATCAAGCTTCGGTCTCAATTCGATCTTTGTGGAACAAAATTTGGAACCTCAATACTATTCAAAGTGAAAATTTTCATTTGGAAAGCTGCCTCTAATTTCATCCCCGCGGGTTTAAATCTGGTTTGATCTCACCACATTCCACTGAGGTTTGTATATTTTGTGCAACTCTCCTTTGGATTTTACGAGTAATGTTTTGCTTTTTTTGAAATTTCTCTCAACATGCTAGAAAGCTGAATAGTTTTTGGTATATTATCCGTCTTCATCACGAGCATTCATTCTTGGAGCTATTATTTGGTGTGTGTATGATGTATCTCTCTATTTGTAGTTTGAGGATTAGGGTTTGTTTTTTGCTATGCGGTGTAGGGAGAGATTTGAAGGAGGAAACATGACAATGCTCTCTTATTTAATCCTATTGAAGTAAATTTGGACCAGTGTCTAATTATAGAATTTTATCTACTAAAAAAAGAGTACATGCAAGATTAGAAAACACATAACAAAAATTTAGCACAAATTTATATACTAAAAAAACTCCTCCACAAGATTATAATAAGCACCAAGAGTCAACTAATCCCAGAAAATCAGATCAGTTTGGGATCGAGTATTACACTGAGTTAACAAACAGAAGAACTCTCTTCCACCGAGATCGAGAGACATCTTGAAATCTAATTCATATAAACATAAACAACAAAATGAAGAAAAATCAAACAATTTTATTCAAGAAAACAATTTTATCTGATAAAAAAAAGCTTGCGCGAGATTAGAAAACATATTAACACAATATAAACACAAGTTAATTTATATACTAACAAACGCGTACTCAAGATTTGAATACACACCAAGAGTCAGCCAGTTCCAATAAAATCAGATTAATTTGAGTTTGAGGATTACATTGAGTGAATAAACAGAAGATCCATCTTCCACTGATCAGATCGAGATACTTCTTGAAATATTATTCATATAAAGAGAAGCAACAAAATGAAAAAAATTTAAACAAGTTTATTCAAGAAAACAATTGTATCTACTAATTAAAAAAAGCCTACACAATAATAGAAAACACATTAACACAAAATTAAACACAAGTTTTTATACTAACAAACATCTACAAAAGATTAGAAGACACACCAAGAGTCAGTCAATACAAGAAAATCATATCAGTTTGGGTTCGAGGATTACACTAAGTGTATAAATAGAAAAACCCTCTTCCACTGAAACTGAAAAACTTCTTGAAATCTGATTCATATATACAAAAACAACAAAATGAAGAAAAAATAAACAAGTTTATTTAATAAAAGAATTTTATCTACTAAAAAAAGTCTACGCAAGATTAAAAACATATTAACACAAAATTAAACACTAGTTTATATACTACAAACGCCTACACAAGATTAGAATACACACCAAGAGTCAGTCAATCCATGAATATCAGATCAGTTTGGGTTCAAGGATTACACTGAATGAGTGAACAGAATAATCCTCTTCCATTGAGACCGATAAACTTCTTAAAATCTGATTCATATACACAGAAAAAATGAAGAAAAATTAAAAAAGTTTATTCAAGAAACAATTTTATCTACAAAAAAAAGCCTACGCAAGATTAGAAAACACATTAACATAAAATTAAACACAATTTTATATACTAACAAACGCCTACACAAGAATAAAACATACATCAAGAGTCAGCCAGCAGAAAAAATCAGATCAATTTGGGTTTGAAGATTACACTGAGTGAATAAACAGAAAAAACATCTGTTGGGTCGATCAATCTGAGGATGTAATTATTGATTTTATGCTTCAGTAATTTCAATTAAATTAAGAGTGCAATCTTGTTCTTTTAGTGGAGTAGAATAAGATTAATAAATTATCTTGATTAATCATGAGTTGATTAGATCAAATTAATTTATTGGAGCTTAATTTAATTGGGTCCGATCAGGTCCTTTCGGTGGCTCAAAAATAATCTCAAATAAATTATATGAGTTATAATTTATGGTCCGATCAGGTCCCTTTGATTCTCGCGCGCGCGCAGTACACAAATTCTGCTGCGAGCGACGATTTTGAAAAATTCATATCTTGAGTTCTAGCCGTCGGATCGAGCTGAAATTTGGACAGCAGCTTCAAAACATCTTGAATTTATTTTGAACGGTGTAGATCGGATTTGGATCTCTCTAAAATTAAATTTGATTTTTTGAACAAATATGCTCCGTAATTCACTCTTCAACAATTCATTTTCCTACAAAATTAACCCGAGGAGTGAAATACACATACGTGCACTAAAACACATAAAAATACATTAAAATAATATGAATGCACACAAAATAAATAAAAACCTATCACAAAATAATGCACATAAAATACACTTATCAATACCCTCATACTTAACTCTTGCTCGCCCTCGAGCAAGACATGCAAAAACAACATGCAAACAAAAATATAAGTGAGGACGAATCATGAACAACATAGCCTCCGATAAATCCAACTTAAAAAATTAAAAACCACAAACTTCTGATTGTTCACAATACACTGTCAGTTTAACGTAAACGTGTGTGTGTGTCATGTCATTCCAGTTTCATGCAACTTCAAAAGAATCTGTCCTAATAATGCTTAGCGACCTATGACAATTCAATGCAAGTATCACAATCCAGCACTCCGTCACCTCAACAATCCCAAACAAAAACATGCACTTTCTTGAGAGTAATTACGTACCTCCGGATTTTGCACCCGGTATTTTCTTATAAGCCCCAAAAATTACCCGCAAACTTAGCTATAACTAAGATAGGATTCGAATTTCAATCTCCTCGTCTATAGCCCTGATGGAGCATCAATCACATTTAACCCCGCAAACTTAGCTATGGAACAAAGATTAGGATTTCAATCATTTTCCAAGCCCGGATGGAATTGGTATTTTAAAATTTTAAATTTTCAACCCCTTGGAATCCACATACTTAGTCAAGAGCAAGAGATTAGGATTTCAATATCTGCTCGTAATCCGAATGGAGTTAACTTAATTTTCAACGAAAGTTTTTCAAAATTTTTTTACAGGTATGCCCAATATCATACATGCAATGTCTAATAACTATCAAGAATCCAAAGCACTATCATGAACAACAAACACCTATTTCCGTGCAATGGTCAAACAAATACGAACTTCATCAATTACTTCGCTACACTACACCAGTCTAACATGCGTGCTTAAAAAGATTCATGATTCAACCAACAACTTCTCATGTTCAATCAAAAGCAACATTTTTAAATTTTTTTTTCACAACTCTATCATCATCGGCCAACATTCATCATTCATCATTCTCCTTATTCATATAACACAAACACATAACATAATGAGATGCATGAATTCGAAATATATGCAATAAACTAAACCATATGAATGCAAATAACAAACAAAACTATTCTACCCCCCATACTTATCCAAAGCATTGCCCTCAATGCTTCAGAAACAATGAACAAAATGCATAACAAACACACAAATGCAAGACGAACAAAAACAAAATGAAAAAGACAAAAACACTCCTCTGGTTTTCGATTCATCCTCTTCCTTCTTGACAGTATCAGCTGGGACAACAACAACAAACTGTGTATATCGGCAGGCTCGACAAACTGGAATGGGAAAAAAGTAAAAATTAAATAAAAAAACAAAAACCAAAAATAAAATAAGAAACAAGGGAAATAATTCTGGGTTGCCTCCCAGTAAGCGCTAAGTTTATAATCTACAGCCCGACTATGCAGAAGCAACCATCAAAGAGCGGCTGCCGCCCATAGAAAGAATCATATGACTCTACGTATGGGTTATGATTTCCTTCGCCCTCAAGCTTGACGTGATATATGCAGTTTAAGCTTGTCGGTCCAACAACACTTGGTTTGAAATTTTCTTTTGGAAGGAGACTCCGAATCTAGGCTGAAGCTCATAGAGGATGGAATATGCTGGAGGTGGCGTCAATGGCAGGAAAGAATCTTCTAACGGTGTACATGGAATGACCATTGACGAGGTAAAATATGTAGCCTTGTATGTTTCTTCCTCCTCCATTGTCACTTTTGATTCATCCTCACAAGAAGATTTCTCAAAAATTATTTCCTCATGCTCTGGCTCAATTACTTCACGCTCTTGGCAGATCTCAGAAACTGTTTCTCTATGAAGCGCAATTTGTTCATCCAAAAGACTCAAAATTTTGATGCGGCTTTCGAAGAACTGGTTTGTCTCTTCCTGCCTTTTCACAAAATTCTCCAACTGAGCTACATGATCTTTAAAATATCCTACACACTCTTCTTGATGCTTCGGTGGTTGGTTCGCAAAATTTGTGGAGTTGAATTCTTGATGATATTTGTGACTCCAACCTTGCAATGAAGGATCACAATGCCAATGGTAGTCGAAATTCGCCATATCATTTAACAAGTGCATAACACTGTCTTCATCTCTTCTGAACAGGTGACTGCCAGTGGCCAAAGCTCCATAATCCACCCATCTTCTTGTAGTCTCATCCAAACCACCATAAAAAATTTGAGTGAGCGTGTAGTTCGAAAATTGATGAAATGGAAATATGTTCGCCAATTCATTGAATCTCCCCTAAACAGCATAGAAAGGCTCTGAGTATTGTTGGTCAAATCTTGTGAACACCTGTAGATGATCCATCCCCAAGCACCTCACAAGCAAAAGAGAAAAAAAATTAAAAATTAAAAATAATCAAAGGAACGAAAAAAAAAAGTCTAGTCTCAAGCAAATAATCTATCCTAATATTAACTAAACAGTCCCCGGCAACGGCACCAAAAACTTGATCGGCTAAATCGGTGTGATATAAATCTACTGGCAAGCGTACCAGGTCAAATAATAGTAAAGTGGACTGAGAGTCCAAGTATCGATCCCACAGGGACTGTTGTCAATTCTCAAGAATTAATTATTTTACTTAATCTAGACAAAATAATAAAAAGCAATTTGATTTAAATAAAATAAGAATATAAAATAAAAACTGCTTAAGAAATAAGAATAAAAATAACTGAACTAATCTTGTAACATGTAGTCGATTCAGGACTCAGATTTAATTTTAATTCACGGAAATTCTCCTAATTTGTTCAAAGGACTATTTCTAAAACAATCAAACCTATTCAAATATTGATGAACTAATATTTCGTAATTTTAATCAAATTTGAATGCATTAAATATTTGTAAAAATTCAGTTTACACCCAAACCGCACACTGAAACCGAATTCTATTTCTAGTCGGTTTTACAATATGTTAATTATCAAAGTGATAAAAATCAATACCTCATCTGTCGACTTGGAATCGATTAACATGCAAGCAAACAGTTGATCAGACTATTCACAAGACAAATATAAATCTGACAATCAATAAAATAATATCAACTCTGAAAAATCCCAAACAAACATCCAAGTTTTCTACATGAATTTGTTCGGCTCAATCACGTCGTCTTGGTTGAAAATAAACTACCCAATAATTAAAAATAATAATTAAAAAATAAAAAGAAGAAGAAAAAAAATAGAAATATTCTCTCACAAGCCTACAGCAGCCACCTTCTCCCTTGTGCAATCTCTCTGCCTTCTGGAACTTCGGAACCCCCAAAAATATGTTATATCTTCTATATATATGGTCCGGAACTTGTACCATTAATTAATTTCCTTCACAAAATAGGACTTTTCAGAACAAAACTGACGCCAAAACACGCGCGCGCATAACAAAAAAACAGAGGTCTGTAACTCCGATTCACGCGCGCGCAGTACAAAAATTCTGCTGCGAGAGACGATTTTGAAAAATTCATATCTTAAGTTCTAGCCGTTGGATCGAGCTGAAATTTGGACAGCAGCTTCAAAACATATGAAACTTTATTCGAAACTGTGGAGATTGGATTTGGATCTTATAAAATTAAATTTGATTTTTTTGAACAAAGCTGCTCCGTAATTCACTCTTCAACAATTCATTTTTCTACAAAATTAACCCGATGAGTGAAATACACACACATGCACTAAAACACATAAAAATACATAAAAACAATATGAATGCACACAAAATAGATAAAAACCTATCACAAAATAATGCACACAAAATGCACTTATCAGTCTCATCTTTGGCTCTTCGACCCCTTTTTTCATTGTCTCTAGTCGGGGCTGGAACACTCTGAATTATGTAATAAGCTTCTCCAGGGCCTGATCCAATTTCTTCTGGAGAACTTCTTGCATCTTATTAGCTTCGACCTGAGAATCCTCCAAGGATTTCCTCAGAGTCCATACTTCTGCCGCATGAAGTTCTTGGGCCCAGAGGAGTTCGGATTCTAGCCGGGCGTTTTCTTCATCAAAGGAATGGACCCGAGCACCCTCATGATAGAGGTTGGTGTGGGAATCCTCCACTGCATTGTCCAGCATGCACAAGCCTTGGGAAGATGATCAAGCAACAAACCCGGGTTAATTAAATAAGAAATAAGGAAAAAACAGTAAATAATAGAGAAAGAACCAAGAAAGAAATTTATCGTATACGTATGAGGGATTCCTTCGGACAAATTGGAAGTGATTCCCCTCTCAGACAAGAGCACCCTGTCACCAGGGGATAGTAAGCTCTGCAGAGTGGACACTTTGGAGAAGGCCGTCCCTGTCAAAGAAAGAGGGAACCGGGGGCTCCAAGCAGTAACATCATCCCGGCCACCCCATGCAGGGCACGCCTGGTTGGTTTGAGTACTGATGGCCTTGGCATCCCAATCGGCATCAGCAGGGTCCACGAGATGTTTTGGAAGAACATGAGAGGAAGGTTTCTCTAAAGCAGGTTCTTCGGGGTCACTTAGAATGACCATATCAGGCTCCCGGGTTGCTTTCCTCTTGCGGTGGCTCAGAGGCCCTTCATCCTCCAAGTCTTCTGGGGACAAGGAAAACTGAGAATGAGGCTCCGATAAGGGAGCCGAGATGAGCACCATCCCATCCCCCTCCGTCATTTTCCTTGGCACCGGATGCGAGGGGAGGACTTGAGCTAGTTTAGTAGAAGAAATAATGGGAGCAACCAGGCGGCTCTGGCCTCCTTCTTTTCTCTTCTTCTGAGTAGGAGCTGAACCCTCCTTGTCCACCCTGGCTTTTTTCCTATTTTCGGTTAGGGCTGTAACTTTCTCCTTGACAGCTCTTCTCTCTGCCGCTCGTTTAGAAAACTCTTCTTTCATCTCGGGCTTTTCTGCATAAAGAGGGAAAAACAAAAATAATTATAAATAAATGTGTATGCAAAAGCGACCAGAGCAAGAAAGTACAGGCCAAAGATTACCAAGTTGAGTTTCCGAGATGTCGTACGCATCAATCACTTGGTTAAGGGGATATTTCGCCCGGGCACTCAACCCATAGGATTCCATGTTCTAACCCGAATATTTTTGAGAAGTGTGGTGATACCCAGGTAAGATAGCTCTGGGTTATCTTAAGACCCGGGTGATTGTTCTATAACCCAGGTGGAAACATGCTCACCAGGTGCTCGTGAGAAGTACTCGATCTTTGGTCCGGTAGCCCGGGTCGGTGGGAAAAGGTCGGGGACTATGAAGGTAATAAAGCTCGGCTTGGCACCAGGACCCGGGCTTTATATTTTTAGAGGCTAAGAAGAGGCCACGTCCACCTTGCGTGTATTGAGTTTTATTACGGATAAGGGCATCAGTAACCACGTTACAACGGTATGGACTTCTCCAGAGATTACGAAAAACATCTAGTCGCATTTAATGCTCTCCCATCATATTTAATGATTATCAGGTGAGCCCATACTATGTAGTCATGGAATAACCCAGTTGATCGGTTATATATATCTGGCTCCCGAGCTCGGTTAAGGTACATTCACTATCACCTTTCACAAATTTTTACATACACTTACTCTTCCAAAATTCCTAAGCCCACTCCATACATCCTGATTTAAGCATCGAAGTAGCGACGCCGAAAACCCTTCCCTCCCCACTTACGAATTTTTCTTGTTTTCTAGTGTGTAAACTTCATCTTCAAGGAGACGAAAAAACTTGTTGATTCATTGCCCGGATTCATACCCACCACTCGAGAATTACTTTTATGATCTTCGCATAAGAATATGGTATTTTGAATTCTAACTTTTGTGGATGAATTTTTTATATGAAACTTTCGATAAGGTCATTGAAATTATGTAAAAATATTGTTAATAAATTATCTTTACTATTTTATAATAGTTGAGTAGGTTAGAATAACTGTTGGTTTGAGGACACTAACTTTCTTTCTCATTTTACCCTCTCTTCACATTTTTTTCTTAATAATTCTTATACATCAATATTCACTCTCACAATTTTGTAATTACGTAAGTCATGATCACCCAATCCATAACCTTCCCACTATCCCACTAAATCTCCCACTTATTTTATGTTTAAAAATAACTTTTATTTTACACACGCATAGCATGTGCATTTTTTTACTAGTTTTAATGAAGGATCGGTGAGAATGGATACTTCATAAATTTTGGTTGAATCAGTGCACGATGTTAATTCATAACTCCATATATTAATTGTTAGATAAATCATTCCAAGCATAAAAAAAGTACAACAATTGTGATTCTACATTAAATATTTTTTAATACTCCACCCAATTAAAAATGTTTTGTAGTAGAAATTTATGTAGTGTTTTCGTTGTCAAAACAACAAAATGTATATTATTTAAGTTATTATTCAAAATATAATTAGAATAATGATAAATGTATAACCAATATATCGTAAAACGATATTTACAATAATTATATCATGATATTTTGATATTATATCATGAGATTTTAATATTATATCGTGATATTTGCATTCATTAATATATCGTAAGATTTAAAAAAATAATTTTTTTTTTGAATTTTGTATGATGTAAAAATTATACTGTTGTATAAGTTTCGTTGTACCTATACCATTAAACTCATATTTTTATTTTATTTTATTTTTGCATAAACATCTCATTAATACAATAAATTATTACATTTTATTGTTTGTTGGGAGCTCATTTTTTGGTCTCCATATTAATTCTTCTCGTCCCTAAAAAACATCAAGTACGACCATAATCACGTTGCATGCGAAAAGGCAAATGAGTTTAGTTCAACTTATATAAGGGTACTATTTTAATAGGAGATCTAATAATTTATAATTTGTCGATGTTAACACTATAATATTAATTATGCATATATGTTGACATGTAGACCCTCGGATAAATGATTTAGATATCACCCAAAAGGTAGGATCTCATTAACTAGGAAAATGATATAGAGTTATTTTATGGTGTTCAACACTATATGCCCACTTCATGCCCATCATGTACAAGTCAACTCATCTATTGTACCGGTCAACTCATCTATTTATATGGTGGGCATGAAGTGGGCATATAATGTTGGGCACCATAAAAGAACTCAAATGGATATATATATATATATATATATATATATATATATATATATATATATATGTGTGTGTGTGTGTGTGTGTGTGTGTATAATGAAGGTTACAAATTGGATTACAAAATGCATTTGAAACTACAAAATTGTCCTTACATTTTATTTGGAAAAAATCTTTAAAAATGATCAGTATATTTGGATGCCTAAAAATAGAATTTGGAATTGGATTTAGAATTGGATTTGGATTTGGATTTGGAATTGGAATTGGAATTTCTGAAATTCAAATTTCATTTTGGTGTTTGGAAAAAAAATTAAAAATACATATTGAAATTTGCTAGCATAAATTTTAGGAAAGTGATATTTTTTTTAAAAAAAATGTTTGAAAAACTTAAATTTATAACTAAAGTTTATAAATTTATTGTTAGAAATAATTTTATTATTTTATAAACTCAAATCCCATGAATCCCATGAAATTCGACTAATTTTGTAAGAATTTCAGTTAGTTAAATAAAATCTCATGAAATCCATCAAATACCAATCTCGTTTTAAAATTTCATTTTTTCAAACATCAAAACAATATTTGTAAATCCAAATCCCATCAAATCCCCTCCAATGATTCCACCAAACACACTGTATAATTCAATAATTTTAAATAAATTTTGTAACCCAACTTATAATCTCATTTATAATTGTACATGTAACATGGTAATTGATACATGCGGAAATTATTAATTGTTTCCGAACAAATCACGCTCTGTTCGCAGAAGCGCGATTATGAGACCCATAGTGATCACAAATGACACGCCAATTGCTGTGTACGCCTGTCTTCTCGTCTCTCTCTCGTGATCCTTCAAATGTCCTTTCGCCGCCGCCGCCGGAGCCGCCGGCACGATGTTCTCCGCAGGGCTCTGCGTGCCAACGCCAGTCGGCACCTCGACTGGCGTAGCCATGCCGAGTAATATCTGGTGCAGGCTCATCAAGCTCTTCCGGGCCTCTATCATGGCGTCACGCCTTTCGTGAATCTCCGCCACCGCGTCCAGAACGGCGCCTCTCCCGTGTTCTTGCATGGCTTGGAGAAGAGACCCGTCGGAACCTTCGCACAAAATCAAATGATCGATGGCATCTTCCGTCGCCTTCTCTCCGGTGATGGCGAGGTATCTTCCCTCCATCACTTGCTTCTGTTCGATTTCCATTTGAGACCTCAGCGCCTGGAAGTTTCGCATCATGAGCTTCAGGCTCTCGCCCAGCCCGGAGATCATGGAGGCCCGAGAGATGTCGTCGTCGTTGGAAGCCGGCCCGCTCCCGGGCAGCTTCCGCAGAGCGGCGTTGGCCCGAAAAAGTGCGTCGAATTTCTTGTTGATTTGCTTGGCCAGCTTGAGAAGGTAATCGAGATCCATGGTGAGTCGGGTGCGCAGATCTTTCATGGTTTTGGCAGTACGTGATGTTGTGATTATGTTTTGGTGGGATTCTTTGAGGCTGTTGTAGATCTTCTCCACGTTCTTGATATCCTCCTTCACGTTATCCACATCATCTGTGAACCTCTCGGCTGTATACGCGAGGCCGGCCGGCTCGACGACGTCGTCCATGTTCGGGTTTCCATGTTGGTTGCTCTGTTCCACGTAAATCTTGAAGGAACCGCTGAACTGATTGTTCATTTTTTAACAATTTTTATTTATTTATTTATTTTTATGTCGGGGTCGCGAGACTCCGGTTTATATCCACTACGGTGTCTCCACCGTGGTCCTCTTCACGGTGCATGAAGAGGATTTTGGAAACAAAATATGGGAATTATGTGATATTACCATAAATTAATTATTAAATTCTCCGTCGCGAGGTTTTGCATTCATGCATGGTTGAAATTACTTGAGAAAAAGATGGGAGAATATTTAAGGGCTTTGCCCACCGGTAATGTGAAAACATCATGACCAATCTTTTGTACATGTCAGAATCAAGACTCCCCCCCTTTGACTACAACATGCAATTTATTGGTAGGCTGTTATATTTATTGGGTCGATTCAATTTATATTTTATATGCAAATCTATATCAACATTTATGAAATAGGGGTTGAAAAAAGATTTTTTTTTTATTGTGCAATCGAGGGGAGCTCATACAAGCTTTAGTACACAAACTTTTCTCTTACGGCTCCAGCAGCATGTTGAAATATATAAACATCTCTAATCTCTACACTGCATGGAGTCATGTCCATAATTTATCCCCCCCACCCCGCAAGGCGACACAACGCACGTATCTAGCTAGAGAGCTGTTATGAACTCGGCTCAGAGGAATACCACAGTTTTTTCTGGCAAATCAATAGCTTCTCAGTCTTGATACCATTTTCTGTTTCTTCTCCATGACAATCCCATCTCATCCCCTTGGCGATTGTGGCGACAGCATCAATGAAGTAGCTCGATTCCCGGATAATTGCATAACCTTTTGGCCGTAGTATTCGGTCCATCTCTAATAGAACATACTTCATTTCACATCTGCCCAAATACACAATTTGAATCACCGCTATATATTCTAGTATCGTTTCTACAGTACTATAGCCGAGCATTGGCGATTTACCTGTGAGATTCGGCAGTGAAAAGACCATCTAAATGAAGGAGATCATATGTTCGAGGATATGTGGAGAATGCTTCACACCTAAGGAAACATGGCAAATGAATCAACGTCATTTGACTAAATACATCAAGTATACAATATATAATGCGTTTGACGACGTTCAAGTATAAAACTGTTGCTAGACATTCTCCCATTAAATCGAACTTTTGGACCAAGTAGCCTCTAACATGCTATAAGTATGAGGTGTAACAGATTCAAATTCCCTCAAAACTTAATACATTTTCTTTTAACTTCTAGGCCTATGTTACCCGATGCCAAATAGATCATGCTATCCAATCACTTCTTATGAGCTCAACTTTAGGGGAACAATGGGTTTTTCAACATTTTGAAGTCCAAGAAATATTACCAATCATGATAGGATCCAATAAGTCCCCTGTCATAAACCGCAGCAAGCGTATTCGGGGCGTATGAAGAGACGATATTCATGACCCACAAAGGAGCATCTATCAGAACAGCAGCAAAACCGCCGTACGCTGTATTCATATCCATGACATTTCTTATCTTATCAGTTCCAATTTCAGGGAGCAACTTCTTGTAGTGTTTTACCCTCGTCTTCCATTTTCTCTCATCTCGCTTGAAAGCACTGCTTTTGCTACCTCGAACATCAGAAACACGCTCTGGAACAGTATGCAATCTTTCAGGCCATTTGTCAAGGGAGTTTAATGCTAGTTTCGTGTACTTCGGATTAGGAGCAACGACGCAAGGTCGAATTGGTGTGTACCATGCCGAATCTGGTTCGGTGCCATCATCACAGTTCGGAGGTAGTTGTCTGGATCGTCAAGATTTTTGTAACAGCTATCATCGGCTAGTTTCTGCCAAATGGCAATGTCATCTTTTTTGTTATACAATTTGAAGCATATTGACGAAAGCAGTTCTTGCAACTTATCGTATTCAGATTTCTGCTCTTCTCTTGTAGTGTTCCATCCCTTCCAGCGACGTTCGTAGTTTACCGGGGGTCCAGAGAGTACCCAGAAACCCCCAGGGCGGATTATACGATGCATTTCAAACAGGTAAACTCCACCTGAAAATGATTTTAGCGCTAGGTAAAAATTTGAGATTCTAAATTCTATGACATGGTACAATCCAATGAAATTTGCAGATACTTGTCATGACAGATTGGAGAACAAGTATGTGTCATAAGATGATAAGGACAACTACCGAATTCCGTCCATGGAATAAGGCATCTAGAGCAATGTGCAATGTCAAAGGAGTTCGAAGGGAAAGGAAGCCGTTGGGTGGAAATGATCCCCAGAATCGCGGGTATCCCACGTTCCAGAGCAAACTGAACTTGGGCTTCATGATTATCTCTCGGGGCGAGAGAGACAGTAAGAATCCCACGATCGAGCAAATCACCTCCCCAACTTGCAACCTGAACACATACAGATAACAAAAAAATTTATGTACTAAAACTTTAATTCCAAACGACGCACTTGCAAGGCCTACTCAACTAGTTTGAGAAATGAGGGAAGGAGATTAAGTGGACTCACCCCACATCCAGTATCGATCGCGGTCCGAATTGTACCATCTTTCATTTCTGGAATTAGATCTTGCATCAAATCTATGTACTGGCCAACACCATTCGGGAACATAGTGCCGCCACCAGGGAATAGAAACTTTTCCCCTTCTTTCCTCAGCCAATGCTGATCTGATTTTTGTCTGTTAATCCAATCATAAGGAACATTCCTGACACGAGAGAACATTGAATCTGTAAGTTTTCACAAAAAACCCTTCAATTAAAATAAGTATTCGTTATTCTTATTACCTGTACCAACATTCATCTCTACTCTTTGGCCATCTGATAGGAGACTTATAACCGTTGGGCGGCGGTACTAAACATTCTTGGTTTTCGAACAATGGAGGGCAATGGCGTTCAAGAAAAGAAAGCCTGTGGCGACTGTACTTGTTCCACTTCTGCAGCGGTATCATAAATAGCAATATTATCAAAGATTTTTTAGCACAGTAGTGGAGCCAAAAGAGTGATTTGGTGAAACTGAAACTCAAAACATAATGGAGGCCAAATAATATTTTTTGTAGATGACACATAAAAACATACAGATATATTGGAAAGCTTATCGGGGAAGGGCGGAGAGTGGGCCAACCAGCCCTCCTTCTGGTATTGCAACTAGTCCTAACGCAACTTAATAAACATGCACTGCGAGATTGTAACCTCAATAACATGAGATGGATTAATAAAATTACCCTTGGATCGGTACATGGTGTGTAATCCTGATAATCTACGGTGCATTCAGGAAATGTTACGGCTTTGATCTGAAGATGGCCTGCAGTGGTTTCCTTCGACGTGACGGCTTTATTGATCACCTGAGTTGAATAAATATCCTTTTCCGAACAAAAGATTCCGCCAAGATAGAACGAAAACCCACATAGAACCAGTAACATGATCGCCATGGGAACTGTCCTATAATATTTATCGGCTTGAGAAGTCGACTTTCCATCCTTATTGATCATGGTGTCTGAAAATCATCCAAATTGTAAAATATGTAATGAATTATACTCTTATCGAACGTAAACAAGTGATGAGAAAAACCCAAGAAAGGGTGGAAAAATTAGAAGAGTTCATTTTCATCAAACTTCTGACTAGCCAAGTGATAATTAACATCTTAATAATGAGAATCAAGTAACACAAATGAAGTACATAACATGATCAGACAAACAGAATCCAGCCGCAAATGCAAACTGCTAGTATGTGCCAACAAAGGATTCAATGTTCAGACACAATAAGGCTGTCACATATTCGAAAAGAGTTCGAGGTAAATGTTAACTAGAAACACCATCCTCAGCAAAAAAAAAAAAAAAAGGAAAATTTACACAAATAAAGCTGCCAGAACAAGTCAAAGAAGGCTCTACATCTCCACTAACAACTATTTCGTATCCTCCTGTTTTACCAAAATGATTAAACCAAGTTAAAAAACATGACATGCGCAGTTTAATAAAGCCATTCAAAACATTCACTCGATCAGATGTGGAGCAGGGGTATTCCAACAAGTGCAATAGCAGACAAATTGATATGAATTGGAGGTTTAAAACTCATACTTTTTTAAACAAAAAAACACAAACAAATTAAATTTTAAAATCTTTTATTTGTTAGATGCAACTTTCAAGATCATCACAGTTGGTTTTGCCACGAGTCTGCCCCTTATTGTAAGGGACTTTAAAAGATCTGATATCATGAGGGACCCGTCACATTTTCCAAGTCAAGAAATGCTATAAAATTTGACATGACAATGTTGGGCCCTATTCCTCATAAATTTTAGCAGTTTTTGTAAAGTTCTATTAATTACAAAGTCAGTAATAAAATAAGGGAGAAGGGTATCCAATTCAATCAATCTCACCTAACGTAAAAGACACCATGAAAAAAAGCAACCAAAAGCAGAAGAAAGAGATAAAGCATCATTGCACACTACAGGAAAGGGAAAGGGACTACTGAAAAGAACCAAAGTTTTGATATTCATCAAAATATAATTGAAAATCAGGAAAACAACATTCAATTTGTTTTTCTTTTTTAAAAAATAAACAAATATAAACCAAACAAGTTCCTATGAACTCAATCACCACTACCAGCCGACCAAGGGGTCTCCTTATTGATTAATCTTCGGAATAAAGAACTCAACGTAGTATTCAATTCTACCAGAACAAGAAAACTGATCCTAACCCAGAAATTTTGATGAGTTAATCTCCAAAATTTCCCGAGCGTGTGTGAAAGGGAAGGAATAGTAAGCAGAGCATTTACAACTGCAAAACTCAGCATATTAATAGAAATATTGCTTAAAGATTCAATCTTTACACCAAACTATATTCCCCGAGACAAAGCTTTTGCTTCATCTTACTAAAGAATTCAAACTTCATCTATATTTTCTAAAAAATTTCTTACTTCTGCCCAAGCTACTTATCCTAGGCCCACCCCCATAGTCACAGCAGGAAAAATAAAAATAAAAGTTTACCTTCTGCAATACTGTGTATCAATTAACTACGCACACTTCTAGGTGTGAACGAATTTGAAGAACTCAAAGCACTTTCCGCAAATAAAGCTCTGATTTTTCAAGGACCCAAGTTTCTTCAGGCTGGCCAGAGCAGAGGTCTACACCTGTGTTTGCTTTCTTGAAAAGAGAATGAAAATGGCGAAGGAATGTAATCATAGAGACCCTTTGAAGAGGATGACAAGAAGATGGGACAGTCTTGTTTGTACCCACACTGTCAAACGAAACTCAAACTAGCAAGCTGTCTTCTTTTGGGTATTTGTTTTTCCCCCATGGATGGAATAAATGACATTCCATATAAAGATATTTTAGATTTTTTTTTTTTTTTGTAATAGTGAAATATTAGATTTACTTTTTTGAAGAAATGAATTATTCGATTTTAACTAGCACTTTTTATTGTTTCCACATGATATATGATAAAAATTATATGCATATGTTAAATCTATTAATTTAATAAATATCATCATAATAAACATATAAAGAAAGAAGCTTTAATTTTGTCATCGAAATTTATTTACCATAAAATTAACTATTAGGGGCCAATAGGGGGGGAAAAAACAAAAACAAAAAAACAAAAAAAAAAAAATCAAAAAAAGCATCATTAACATAAGCAACTTCAAAGATATAGGAAGAATGCATGCTGAAAAATAAAGACACAAAAACTATTATTAAAATGGATAAACCAATATACTCTAAAAAAAACTATCTCAAAACTTCTCGTTTTAAAATAGTAATTGAAAAATCTAAAATAGAGGAAATAGATCTTGGCCAAAATGTGATCAAATTCACATGTTGTATGTTTCTATTCAATAATCAAGATGGTGTCCATAGAATCTATTTGTGGAGTCATAAAATTGAAATTCCAAACTATTGAAAATCACCGACAACTCCGATCCTTACATATGCTACAATCAAAGGCAATATAGACATGAAACACCCCAAATCAGCATTCCTCGTGAGTCTTGGATGATGCATCGATAGAGTTGTTATTCGGATTCCCCATCAAATTAAATAGCCATCCATATTTAATTTGTAAAGCATCCAAAGGGATATTTTTAGAACAAAGTTATTGTGATAAGTACCTAAACATTTGTTTTGCATGTACATTTTGATATTACATTATACAATCTGTTGGTATGTCAAATTTAAATTATAGAATTAATTAAATGAAAGATATTGCAATAATTGTTTTTGTCGAAGCATAATTGATGCTGAATTGCTCATTATTTTTCAATAATTAAATAGTTTTACTAATAATAAAGTATGAAATTAAAATGATTAAACCAAATAATTAAATATTATCGATTTTCTGATTTTTTTTTTAAAAACCTAATCGCCACCGCCACTTCACGGCCCGTTTTTGCCGCCTTCCGCAGCCGGAATTCCGAAATTTATCGAGGGCCTTGGAAGTGGGAAGCCCATGCTATAAGCTTCATTTTGATACTCGTGTTCTACAAAATTCGCGAGTCGAATTCGAGCCTGTCGTGCCCTGTTTCACGCGATTCTTCCCTCCCGTGTTCTTCTTCGTGATCGGTTGCGTGATTTTCAGGGCTTGAGTAACTCGATTTCAGCTCATAGGCGAGACGTAGAATACCTTTCGATCCTCCGCTGGCTATTGTTTCCCGATTGGAGGGGACACCTTATCTTCGGTGAGTTCCGAATGCACTTGCAATTCTGCGCCGTACTTTATTTCCGTTATTTTGATCTATCTGCGTGAGATATGTGGCTGGAACCCGCTTTTTCCGGTTTAAATCGATTGCGTGTAGCCCGATCCCTGTGTAAATCATGGGTTCTCGTGGTTGAATGCCTTTTTTTGGCGATTTTTTTCCTTAAGTGATTCTTTGTCTTTTTAAAAAAAAAATGTTTGTGTTGACCTAAAGTAATTTTTTTTTTTTTGTTGGGGAGGGGGTTGTGCATACTTGTTACATCATTTGTAAATGATCGAGGGAAAGTATGAGCTAGGATTAGGTTATTTGGAAATGTTCGTTATTTTTGTCTTCTGAGATGAAAAGACTATAAAATAGGAGTATGGCACCAATTTATTGTTTAGAGGGTTTTGCTGGCTAATTGATAGAATTTGTTCTTAATCTGTATTTTGTTCTTCCATTTCTGATGTAGGGCATAAAGATGGGGCAGGATAAGTTGGTGGTGCTGACTGATCAAGTAGCCGTGTCTCTTACCACTATTTGGGAGGCAATCAAGGTGGTGAGGAAGGAGGGATTTGAAAAGCTCGATCCTTTGATCATCACTCAAGCTTCCTCAGACTGTAATTATTTTTTTGTTTTTATGCATCAATATTTTTCTTCATAATAAGCTTGAAACTTTTTTATTTTAAGTGGAAATGATGTAACCCCAAGAAACTCCTGTTGTTATGTGATATACAGCGTTGAGTGAAGTTGAGTATTGTTTATCTCGAGATTATGTTAGCGCGATATCTTTTTAGTTTTTCTTTGATGCTTCTCTTTACACATCAAGATGAATCGCTTCTTACTGTTATTATATCCACATGTCTCTAAAATAAGGAAATCTGTGGTGCAAATGTCACATTTGCTCGATATAGAGAGCATTGTATTCCCTTGAATGGGCATTTGCACTTTTTTCTTGATCGCTGTCCTGCTACCCATTTGCTGCACGAAGGAGGCCAATGGGTTTGTAAATGGTGACTATGGTGTTGCCCTGATCCTTCACATATTCACTGCGATAATTTAGTGCTCGAAAATATTTTTGCTTTCCCTGTATATTTTCTTAGTCACATAAGATTGCCTGCAGCTACTCACAGACGTAAAATGTGTAACGGCCGTTGGCCCTCCTGTTATTTCTGAATTCATCAATTTAATAAGTTTATTCAAACCTTTCCAATTTATAGATCCAAAGTTGAGTTGATAACAGTTTGTGAACGTACCTTATGGTTTATGGATGTCTTTGCCTTGAGTTTGTTAATTCACGTGAGTTCATACATTGTGCCAGGTCTATTGAAGGAGGAAGCTTCATCTACAGATGATATTATCTGTGTTTGTAAATCATTTGAGTTTCCCAGTGATAATTTGCTGGTCAATATTTATAGCGTGTTAAGACCCGGTGGAACTATTCTTGTTAATTTGACTTCGGAACCTGCCAAGGGGCAAACGGTAAGTTTGCAACTGGGTGACATATCTTGCTTATTGTAGTATTCGGTGACAATTGTTTTTTTCTTGATGTATGTCAGAATGATCTTGTGTGCAATTCTTGTTGCAGATGCAATCTTCCCTTGAGCGCAAGTTACTGTTGAGTGGGTTTCTGGATGTACAAACTTCTGAAAGTAGCCAATCTCTTGCAGTGAGCATCAAACCCCTCACTTTTTTCTCTCTTTTTTCCCCTCACTGATTGCCATTGCATTCTATTGATCTGGTCATTTCTATGTCTTATTCCCTTGTTATTTATATGCTGTGAGCCATTAGATGTTTGACTTTTAGGGATTTCTAAATTGATCTGATTGTCTGCTGCCGCCAGGTGGTGGGTAAGAAGCCCTCATGGAATATTGGTTCGTCATTTTCCATTAAGAAATTCATGCCAGTTCTACCCAAAGTCCATTTTGACGATGATATGGATTTAATTGATGAGGATAGCCTCCTCACAGAAGATGATCTAAAAAAACCTCAGCTGCCACTTGGTTAGTGTTTATGTTAGCGGTTCGATTGTTTATTTATAGTCTTATGTATGATCGGTAGGTAGAAATTTGAAAATATTGCCACCTACTAGGTGATTGTGAAGTTGGAAGTGCGAGGAAAGCCTGTAAAAACTGCACTTGTGGAAGGGCTGAGGAAGAGGAAAAAGTGCTGAAGCTTGGACTTACCATAGACCAGCTGAATAATCCTCAATCTGCTTGTGGAAATGTGAGTTCAATTCAACTTTAAAATGTTGTTTTGGTATCTGGGTTTATAAATGCCAGACGTTCTGAAAATGATAGGGTGCTACTGAATTTTTTTAATATGCTAGTTGCTGTTTTATTTTGTTTCAAGCTGATCACTCTATCACTTTTAACAGTGACTGCAATATGCAAACATTTTTAATTAATGTTTGTCTTTGAAAAGCAAGTTCAAAATATGATGAATTCTTATGTCGGTTTGGTGCTTGCGAGTTTCATTGTCACTTTCTGCATTGGCTATGGAGCTTGTTTGTATAAGAAACTCTGTTTTTCACCCATATAATCTCATTAATGATTGCTGTCTATGCAGTGTGGTCTTGGTGATGCTTTTCGATGCAGTACGTGCCCTTACAAGGGTCTTCCAGCTTTTAAACTAGGCGAAAAGGTACCTCTTCTGATATCCAACTTCACTGAACGACTTCTATACACATTGTAATTACGACTCCCGGGATCTAGACACGTATGAACTATGCTTCCAAATTATTCTAAAACGTTTTGAATCTACCTCCCTAAGTATATGCCAAAATGTTTCACAGCCACCTACTCAAGGACATTTTGAAGCATACCCAATTTTATGTCTTTTTAGCTTGTGATGTACAAGAAAGTAATTAACGACACAATGATGTTCACTTGGCAGGTAACATTAACAGGAAGTTTTCTTGCAGCTGATATTTGAGAAGAATCTGAAGAACTTGAATCTGGACAAATTTGTTGCACAACAGATGGATCCATTTTACAAGTGTTTATTTTCGCTACTCTAGTACTAGCCTAGTTGTGGACAAGGCTTCTTAAAAGTAAACCAAAGTCTCTATGCTATTTGGGGTTCTCGCTTTTATGCTCTTTCCATGAACAAAATGAATTTTTTTTCTTCAATGAAATATGTCAGTGTGAGCCTCGTAGTTTGATTTACTTGTATGTGCAAAAATGAATCTGCATGTGCATCAGAATTATATATATATAATCAGTGTTCTTTGGACAAAAAAAGAAAACGCAAAGCATCAGCGTTTTGTCTCACAAAAAATTGCACTTTTTCACGTAGGATGTTAATTTAAGATTTTTATTCAGAATTTTTGGGAAATCAGGTTATGGTGTGAATTCAACGATTTATATGATCCCCGATCTTTCGATTTGCGTGCAAAAAGTGACATGTAAACATGAACAATGAGGTTAGGGAGTTTGAGGATTTTTCTGGCAAAATTTTTCCGACTGCCAAGTTCGGAATGGTGAAAAATTAATGGCTTAAAATTACAATAACTTAAAAGTAAAAATTGATACTAACTAGGTGTCAAAAATGAACTTAATCCGTAAACCTGACACGAATTGACCTGAAAATTATCAGGTTAGGGTTGAGGGCTTTGGGTTCGTGTTGAATCGGTTGAACCCGAAACCTAACCCGAAAAAATTAATCGGGTTCAGGTCAACATATATGATCCTAAACTTTTTATTATTGTTATTTTTATAAAAAAAAATTGTGATGGTTCAAGTCGATCGAGTTAGTCGGTTTAGACGGGTTCGAGTTCAGATTGGTCATTTCCGGGTTGATTGAGTTTTGATTAAGAAATTTTTTGATAATATATTACGTCAACCCGACCACATCAACAATGTGATCCAGGACATGCGTGACAGAGATAACATACATAAAAATTAAATTCCCACCCATTTTCACCAAAGCCAACCCGAGTGATGTGAAATGAGAACTATGAATTAAATTGAGAAAAAAATATGAATATTTGAAACTTTTTATCTAACGTGTTTATTTTCCATGGATGGAAAATAAGATGTTACTCTTGGAGTAATTTAGAGATGAATATTTATCAATACATATGATAAAAATAATAAAAGATACAAGAAAAATATGGTAACAAAGAATCATAAATAAAGGTAAAAAATTTTCAAAAAAATATAGGGTCGATCGAATTATCCGCCAAGACGATCATGGAGCCTATAGCATTTCAATCTAGAACTTATCACAGTGTCTCTGTTCCAGAACAGTTATTACAAGTATTCCACTCGAATTAGGCGTATAGATTGGGCTATATATGTTAGAGTTTTAACTTTCAAGGATAGATATTGGTGGCTATGTTAGCATCTTATTTTTAATTAAGGCCAAGGTAAGTGCGGACGATGCATACATATATATTAACTAGTAAAATGCACGTGCTCCGCACGTAAGATTACTTATTTTTATAACCAGTTATTTATATGATTGAACTAAAAATGATACTAATAAAAAAATATATAGTAACTTATATTTTATATATATTGTAAAACATGTTACGTATTTCTAATATTTATTTACTTCACTATTTAATTCAAGAAAAAACTATTGACTCAGAAGTTTATATATAACTTAGAAACATGAATATATCATAAACCAAAAAATCAGATACCTTAGAAAAACATGTCACACATTGAGTACAAAAAGATATATAGATGAAAATATAAAGAAGTTAAAAAAGATACTATAAAACTTTTACTCAATATTAAATGGCCAAAACGAATGAGAAATCAAAACATACTATATAATTGTAATAATTAATATTTAGATATAATAATATATGAAGTTAGCATTTACAATTAACAAATAACATAATAACTAAAATTTCTAAGCCGCTAAGTTTTTTGTCATATTAATTTATTACTTTATCTTATTTTAAATTTTCAAACTCTAATCATATATATATATAATGTTAATAACTTATAATTAAAGTACTATGATTTTAAACTTATTATATATTATCTTCATCATTTTCTATAAAAATTAGTCAGAGTTTTAAAATACATAAATAATATTAATATATTAATTTATTAATTTATCACTTTATTCGTACTAAAAACCTTCAAAATTATATCAAATTGAATTTTCATATAAATGTTATATTTTTGTTACAGTTAAACAATATTTTTAAAAAATAAATATCAATTAATCTACTATATTAGTAATATGATATATATATATATATATATTACAAAATAAACAATGTTCTTATACAAAATAAATAAATGTTTATAGTAAATATTATATAGAATTTTGACAAATTCTCATAAAATATTTAATTATGAGTATTATTGATGATGATATAAATATTAATGTCAATTAATCCACTATATTAGTAATATGATAAATATGACAATAAACAATATTGTTCTTATACAAAATAAATAAATGCTTATAGTAGATATTATATAGAATTTTGACAAAATCTCGTAAAATATTTAATTATGAGTATTATATAAATTATAAAAAAAATTTATACATAAACTTCATATGTTATATTATGATTTTTTTTATTTCATTTGTGTATTTCCAATAATTCAATATAAATTTTTATAATAATATTAAATTAAAAAATAGATTATTATAACCGACAAATAGTATAGTAACAAATGTTGCAAAATAAATAAATAAATGCTTTTAGTAAATATTATATAGCATTTTGATAAATTCTCTTAAAATATTTAAAGTAAATAAAAAAATAAAAAATTCAATATTTGTTTCAAATTGTATATTAATAAAAAGTCTTGCAAAATAAATAAATGATTATTGTAAAAATTATATAATATCTTAAAAAAAATTCAAAATATTTCTGCTATAAAAGTATAAATGTAGGGGTAAAGTTTTTTCATTGTCTATATACATGTTTACCTTTTATTCTATATAAATAATATATTAATGAGGGTTATATAAGTAAAATTACATAAAAAAGGCACAAAGATGGAAAAATGAATAAAACAATTGGGTGCAATAAGTTCCATTTGAATGGAGTCTATTAACTCTGAAAAAAAAAAGAGTTTATTTAATTCTATAACTTCTACTTTACTTCCTTCTTATTAATTGTGTCATACAAAAATATTTATTTACTCGATATAAAAAAGTCAAATGGTAGAAATAAAACTATTAATTATCATTAAATGTTACTTAGTAAAAAAGTTGAACAAAAATAACTTATTTACCAAATAATACTTTGATATATGTAAATTATTGAAATAAATCTTGAATTTTTGGATTTCTATCTATTTACTTTAAA
This sequence comes from Henckelia pumila, assembly GCF_033568475.1. Taxonomy (NCBI): domain Eukaryota; kingdom Viridiplantae; phylum Streptophyta; class Magnoliopsida; order Lamiales; family Gesneriaceae; genus Henckelia; species Henckelia pumila. The sequence continues at coordinate 75,061,314 of NC_133123.1, forward strand.
TTTTTTGAATTTTTTTGAAGATACTATATAATACTATAATCATTTATTTTGCAAGAATTTTTATTAATATGCAATTTGAAACAAATCTTGAATTTTTGAATTTTTTTCTATTTACTTTAAATATTTTATGAGAATATGTAAAAATTCTATATTATATTTACTATAAGCATTTATTTATTTTGCAAGATTTATTTCTATACTATTTGTCGGTTACAATAATCTATTTTTTGATTGAATATTATTACAAGAATTTTTATTGAAATATTGGAAATACATAGATGAAATGAAAAAAAATCATATTATAATATATTAAATTTATGTATAACAATTTTTGTACGACACAATTAATAAGAAGGAAGTAAAGTAGAAGTTATAAAATTATATAAACTCCTTTTGTTTTTGTTTTTGTTTTTGTTTTTTTTAGAGTTAATAGAATTCATTCAAATGGAAATTATATGTGAGAAATTATTACACTCAATTTTTTAATTCATTTTTCTATATTCATCCCTTTCTTTTATGTAATTTTACTTATATAACTCTCATTAATATTTTATTTATATAGAATAAAGGATAAATATGTATATAGACAATGAAAAAACTTTACCCTTACATTTATACTTTTATGGCAGAAATATTTTGAAATTTTTTTAATATATTATATAATTTTTACAATAATCATTTATTTATTTTGCAAAATTTTTTATTAATATACAATTTTAAAAAATATTGGATTTTTTAATTTTTTATTTAACTTAAATATTTTATGAGAATTTGTCAAAATGCTAAATAATATTTTTTTGGTCAATTCAATATAATATTTACTATAAGCATTTATTTATTTTGCTATTTGTTATTATACTATTTGTCGGTTTACAATAATCTATTTCTTAATTGAATATTATTATAAAAATTTATATTGAAATATTGAAAATACACAAATGAAATAAAAAAATCATAATATAACATATGAAATTTATGTATAACAATTTGTTTACAATTTATATGGAATTCATTATCTATTAATTCAATATGTATATCATCATCAGTAATACTCATAATTAATAAAAATAAGAATGATTCATTTAGAAAATTAAAAATAGATGGATAATATAATTTTTTTATGTTTATAATTAAATAAGAGATGAATTGACACATTGTATTTTTTTTAAATAATAAAGAAACTATATGCCAATAAAAAGAAAGAAAATAATTATTAATTCTTTTATTACACTTATATTGTAATAGTATATGAGGTTAGCTTTATAAATGAAATATGATATTTGAAAAACCAATTACAATGTTGTGCTTAATTAATGAGTTCACAAAAAATATTATATTAATTGTTTTTTCTTTCTAATTAATATAGCATGCTTTTATTAATATATTAAATTATGAAACTTATTATTCATAACATTTATAGGGAGTTCTCTATTCATATATTATATTAAGTACAACTTTTGTAGAAGTATTAATATTATATTATACAAAAAATATTTTAAATGATCGGTTATTTTTATTTTGATAGTAAAAAAATGTGAATAACTCAATTAAATATCCATTGAAATTGAATTGAGACGTCAGATTGTCTCACCAAAGTATTTGAAAGCGAATACACTTCCCCCACGGCGAAATTCTCCAACTAATTAAAACTTTGCTGTAAAGTGCATAAAAAGCTCCGTCAGTGGCGAATCCTCAGCTATATAAACAATATTAATTACAGCTGCCCAAGCTTCTTCCCATAACATCAAAATTAAGTTCTCTGCGATTCAACAAAACTCCATTGAAAAGATGAGTTTGAAGGTATATATGCTAATCGCATATGCATTGAGAATTTCGCATTTATTCACGTACAATTTCTTTTTTTCATTTTTGGCTGCAAATTAATTCCACTTTTCCGAACGTGAGTGTGCTTGCATTCAAGATTATATATATATTAATGTTACCGTATACGGTTGATCTGTTGTTGGGAGATCGATCGATCGATCGTGGATTTTAATTGCAAAATATAATGATTTGTTGTTGAATATATGATCTCCTGCAAAAATATATATTCTTCTTAATTCCCTTGTCATATTAATTTACTGAGACCTGGTTAAGATTTTTGATCAGTGTGGTTGAAGATTTATCAATACACATGGTTTATCGGGTCCACCATTTTCTTGGTAAAACCCACGTATATTGATTAATTTCCACTACCTATACAGGTAGGTTGAAATGATCCCCAACATAGACACTGGTGTACGTATAATTAATGAAGATCATTTTGATTTGTTCTTGATTTAGGAAAATTGTTTCGGTGTGTAATGAAAATCAGGAATTAAGCCAAAATTTATATTACTTTCCATAAAATATACGGGAAAAATGTTTAATTTGTTGTTATTAATTACCAGTCATGTATATATGATCTACTATCCTACTCGTCTAATCATGAATCCCGGTTTATCGTGTTTATGATCTGATATATGGATGGATTACAAAGTACAAAGTGCAAACTACAAAATATGATTCTTGGAATTCAAACTTGTTTGTGACATTATCTAGCTCTTATATAGTTCATGTGAAGCAAATTAAACTTGAGTTCTTGCCTGCACAATGCGGTCAATTATTCAACACATGTCGCTCCTAGTACTAATTTCCACTGTCAGTTTTTTGCCTTGCTGAGAGGTGTATAATATTTATAAAGATGCATTTGATATTGTGCTTGAAGTTCCAAAGCAAGTATCAATCACTGGAGGTCGTGTTCTTATTTATTCCACATTTTTCGGTCTCTTTTTATATGCATAATAACTGCTATTTTTAAGGCCAAAAATGCAGTAGTGATTGTTTGTCCCTATTCCAACGCAAGTACCTATGGAAGGGGGCTCATTTTTCTTATTTATGTGGAATTAAGGTGTAAATTGACAATGGCACAAAGCAATTATCAGGGACATCATGCAGTTGGATATTATTGACCATATCATGATCAGATGGCAGCATCCGGTGTGGTGTTTATCTCGATAAAATGAGTCTACTTTAACTTGCAAATATTTTTTTGTCATTAAACTTGCATTTGGTTCTTCTTATGGCATTTGGGCAGTCCTGAAGCGGCTTGCTTCCAACTTTTTCGGTATTAGGAATTTCCGATGAAATCGAAACTACTATAAACTTCTTGGTTGTTTTTGTTCAACATTAACTGCTAAAACTTATATGCATATATGTACATTCCTGTGGCCAGGAGGAATTTGAAGAGCATGCTAAGCTAGCTAAAACTTTGCCGGATAATACGACCAACGAAACTTTGCTTACTCTGTATGGACTCTACAAGCAAGCTACAGTTGGAAAAGTCAACACAAGTTAGGCTTCGCTAAATTCAGTTTAAAATTTTAGTAAATCCTACATTCATCACAATTCTACTACTGTGTTGTCCCAAAAACATAATCCTTGACAATCGCAGGCCGTCCCGGTATGCTCAGCATGAAGGAGAGAGCAAAGTGGGATGCTTGGAAGGCTGTTGAAGGTATTCAATTCACAATTCATTTATGAGGGTTGGATGATATAGTGATGTGAAATAACTGATGAATCATTTGATGTATTTGATTCAGTAGATAAGTTTTTTTTATTCTCTCTTGAAGATCACTCTTTTTCAACAAAATGGCAAATAAGTGCTAATATAGTTGAGCTTGAGAATAACACTACTGGAGCTGGCTTGTGTGCATTATTCGACAACTCTAGCTTGATTCATGCTTAACGCATATTGTAACTTATGGCAGGAAAATCGTGCGAGGAAGCGATGAATGACTATATTACCAAGGTGAAGCAACTGAAGGAACAAGCTTCTGCATGATGAATAAACTCCAATTAAGCAGTACTTATGTATGATCTACTATATATTGCCAGAAGTTCCGAATTGTTCAAGTTTTAAATGTTTATGACTGTTTGAGGTTTCCATGCTTGTATGACTTATTTATGTTTCTGTTTCATGTGCTCTGAATCCATATTATGGCAAACATATATATTATAACACATGAAAATCTTTGCGTGACTCGGTTTCTTTTTCATGTTTTATACTCTATCCAAAAAATTGTGGAATATCTTTAGGAAAACTGATTCTTTTCAAATATTTCTTCTACATGCATGTAATCTATATCATCTGCGCATAAACATATTAAGGTGGTGTTTGCAAGAGCTTATTTGAAGTGATTTTTAGCTTCTACCTACGATTTCCAAACATTTCATTGGCTAGAAGCTTAGAAAAATTTGAAATAAGATGTTGCAAAAACTCTACAGAAATGATATTATTATGACAAGAAATGGTAGCATAGGTATACTGTTACAACCAAAGCCAACGCTCCCCATTGTCGTGCCTCATTCAAAACGACCCATTTCATCAACAAAAACCCGAGTCCAACCAAGCAAACCCACCCAAGTTCTTCCCCATTACAGTTGAAACTAGGCAAGCAAGCAAAAGCCAAGTACACAACAAGTATAAGCACGAGAGGGCCAAGAAGAGTCGTGGTAACCGCATATATTACCATCGCAAATAGAACTGGCATAGCAATCGTATAAGTATTCGAATAAATCGCAAGGAATACTATAAAGGGTACGAGCAAAATGCACAAAAATAATGCATTTTCTGCATCGGAGAGTACTAAGGGAGTGTCGACGACTAGGAACATGACGTTGCCCCGGAGGAGGAGGCCTAATGCCACCACTAGAAGTAGTGGGAGTAAGGGAGATAGCCCTTCGGCCATTTTAAATGGATGGTGATTATTGAGGCACTGAAGTGTTTGTATTCATGAGTAGCTAGCAAGAAAAATTCAAGGTTTTTTTTGGTTCTTTTGCATGGGAACGGTGTGGTTTTGGGGATATAATAAGTGGGATTTCTGGTATTTTATATTTGGTTGGTATATTTCAGTCGATGTTTTGGTCAACCAATGTAGTTGTTTGGTAGTACTACTACTTGTTTACATCAGCAAATGGAAGACCCCAAATACATATATATCCCTACGTTGTGTCAATGAAATTAGTTTAATCATGAATATATATATACTAGCCACCGAAGCACACGCGTTGTGTGTAATATAATACATAAATATTTTATATGTCATATGTGTATATATGATTTTATTTGAAAATATTTTGTTTGATCATGGTATTATAGTTTTTTTAATTATGAATATAATTGAAAGTTGAAATTTAAGGTTGATAAGAGAATACTAAATTATGATGGTGTTTACACAATATTATGTAACAAAATTTGGACATAAATGATATGTAAAGCTCAAACCTACAATACATTATATCATGATTCATAGAGACATAAAATCAAATGAGATCAAATTTCAAATCAAAAAATGTTGTCTTACATTTAAAATGTATTTACATGTCACCTAATAAGTTACAAATTAGATGATTGCATATTCGTAATGTAAAAGCAAGTACACATATAATCAATTTGACAAAGTTACATACAAATTTGAAGTGTGAGCGCAATGCAATTGGAACTAAGAACAAATTAAAGCCTAAATTCAATGGCTTTTAATGGAACAATGACCTCAGATCTTGCAAATATATACTTGTAAAAAAATAAGATAAATAAAAGTAAAACGTCAAAACCAATATTTTTAAATATATGATAATTTAGTACTCTAAGTAAATATTATGTTTTTCTTTTCTATTCAAGTTAATAGAAATATCCAAAATAGTAATAAGCTTAATTACCATTCATCCAAATACCCACACATGCATACAACTATAGCACCGTTTTGTCAACCCCTTATAATGAAGCAGGTCAGTTAATAGCCTAATATAACAAATTGAACTACATGATTTTGAAAGGCTAATATAACATGATATAAAGTTTTACGAGGATCTGATCATAAATGTGAATCATATCTTTTCCGATGAACTACATGATTTTGTAAGGCTAAAATCTCATGAAAACATAATCAGCCTGCATAAATTTCTTGGAGTATGTCATGTTCAATGAAAATTATCCTATGATAAAATAAAAAACTTGACAAATATTGAATCTATGTTCACAATATTGAAAATCAAGGATGTCAGCGTGAGAAATGTCTAACTCATTGATGGATTAATCAGGAAGTTATAATTTTTTTAAAATAAATACCATAAAAACAGATTGTTCGTGAGGCAAAATTTAAGATATAAATCCACTGACAAAATCTTGAACAAAAATTCAATCTCTAAAATTACAATATATATATATTGTCAGTGGATATATATATATATATATATATATATATATATATATATTCATATATATATATATATATATATATATATAAATACGTTATGTCAAGTTGAAGAATATATAAATACGTTATGTCAAGTTGAAGAAATTAATTTGAATATATATATATATGAATATATATATATATAAATGTATATGTATATGAATATAATATTAATAGGTAAAAATGATAAATTGAGTAAATATTATTTCCTCATAGACATATACTTATATGATCAACAATCATGATACCTCAGTACCGACAATCGACATCCTAGCAATAATTTGGTCCCCTAAGACATCTCCAACCCATATCTTTAATTTTGCATCTTCTATCCTTCAAAATATAGAACAATGATATATCTATTTTCAAAAATCTTCTCCAATCCATATTCTCTAAATATTATCAAATACTTCATTTCGTGCATGTTATGTATTTTTTGGTCATTACCCTGTTCATTATTTTCATTTGATGTTTATTATATATAGTAAAATTACAATTAATTATAAATTAAAAAGAGATTAAATAAAATTTAACAATAAAATTAATTAAAAATTTTAAATATATAAAATGAATCCAAAAAAATAGAAAAAGACTATTATACAATTTAAATTTTTTAAATATATAATATAAAAAAAAATAAAATAAAAAGGGACTATTATGCAATTTTTTAAGATTGTATTTTCGTAATTTTGACATCCTCTATATTCCTTTTTTATTTTCCTCTTCTATCACTGTAGCACTCTCCAAAATGTAGAGTGCAAATAGAGGATGGTTGGAGCATCTCCTCTCCTCTATTTTGGAGAAATCCTCCATTATAAAGGATGGTTGGAGATGCCCCATTTCCTCTATTTTTCATCATCTATCCTCTAAAATAGAGATCTGCGATCTCTATTTTTAAAAACCTTCTCCAATCCATATCCTCTAAATATTATCAAATACTCTATTTTTCTTTTTTTTTACAACACACATATATATAATTAAATAAATACATAATATATCTTTCAACTAAATTAATTCGATAAGATTCAAATAAAAATTGTGTAATATATTAATAATTATGTATTATATTATTAAACATATATAAACATTAAAATTTAATCGACTCATTTTTTTTTAAAATGTTTGTAATAAATTGTGTTTGTAGTAATTTGTGTTTTGAATAAAATGTTTGTACTAAATTGTGTTGTGTTCTTTTTAATGACCTTGTTCATTATTTTCATTTAATTTTTTTAATAAATATTTAAATAACAATTAATTAATTAAAAAAATTCAAATAAATTTTAATTTTAACTAAATTAAATAAATGAAACACTGAAATTAATTTAAAAATTTTTAAAAATAAAATGGATCAAATAACCCACTAACATTTAATTTAAAGATTGAAAATAATATAAAATAATTTGAAACAAGGACCAAAAATATAAATTTATATGGCAAAAGGTCTAATTAATAATTTTGGAAGATGTCATTTTTGTAAATATGTCATCCTCCAAAAACCATGCTCCATATGTACAGTGGAGGATCACTGTAGGAGGATGCAAATAAAGATAGGTTGGAGGCCAAACCATCTTTCATTTTGGAGAAATCCTCCAAAATGGAAGACGGTTGGAGATGCCCTTAGAGGTAAGATAATTAATTCCCTCTATGGCTCTATTTCACATAAGTTATGTTTTGATAAAATACATATAAATTGTTACGATAGTTTGGATAAATATTTAGCTAGTTTTATATTTTAAATATTCTTGTTGATGTGCCTAGCTAATTACAAAATTTAGTTCTCTTTTGTCATGCTTGAATTTATGTTTTAATTTGGTATGGACAGTGATGGGATACCGACCAAAATATCGAGTTTTCGGGATACCGTACCGAAATTTTTTCGATATATAAACATTTTTTTGATATATCGAATTTTTTTTCGGTAGTTGTACGGTATCAAAATGGATTTTTTCCATACCAAAATTTTGAAATTTCGATATCGGTATCGGTATGAATTTTTTTCATACCAATATTTTGGATACGGTATACCGAAAAACCCACCCCTAGGTACGGTACAGTATTTTGTTTTACAAGCATGTAATACAAATTTCAATAAGATATATGTTACTCCGAACTCAAAAATTATCTAACAAATGCTTTGTATGATAACCGATTGTTCCTGTCATATAATTATTATAATTGTAGGAATTTTAAGTTTTGTACACTGTAGTATATATCTAATATTTTTATAATATTGTATATGGTGAAACAAAGTGTAAAAGTATTGCATGCTTCGAAAATCTTAGTCTCACAAACGCAAAAACTTTGGTGATAGGCTAGTTAAGTAACTGAAGATATAATTGTGTTTACGAAGTTAAAACATGTTGATAAATTTCTGTGCTGAAATCTTGAAATTTGTTCTGGTTTTGATTTCTGCGAAAATGGTAATGCAAAATCGGATGTTTTTGGATCAGTACACGACTCCGGGTATGAATCAGATGTTACTGCTGCATCTATGGAGAAGAACCAATTAGTCGATGAGGATGATGATCAAAATCTTGGATCCTAGTCGGAAATTATGTTATGCATGTATGTACTTTGGCCAATAGTTCAATTATAGCAACTCTTTTTAAGTTATATATCTTACTATTTAATTATTTTATTTTTTTGAATCAACTATTTAATTAAAATTTTGTTAATTATACTAGTAATTTTCAATTAATTTAATGAAGATTAAATGAAAATCACAATTATATCTTCGTCTATGCAATATTAATAAAGTTGAGTATAGATTAGCTAATTTATTTGTAATTTATCAATAATTACGATAAGATCGGGTATGGTGTGTAGATCGAGGGGGTAAATACACACTTTAAAAATATTTTGAGCTACAATAGTTCGGTTCTTGAAATATTGAACACCGATGAATTAAATCGATTTTGATTTTCAAATCAAGCAGAAGGCACTCAAAATAATCATTCGTAGAAATTGATTAACAGTTTGTAAATCATTTGAAAAAGAGCAAGTTGAAATGATGAAAACAGTTTGATTGTAACATTTTATCAAACACTTGGAATGCAACATTTGGTCTATGAAAAACACAGAAAATGCTTCAACAATTCATCTTAAAAACAATAGCAAAAGTAAAGTAAATGCAATAATGAAATATACACAAATTTGTTTATGGATGTTCGGAGCTCAATCTCCTACCCTTCTTCCTCCTCGGAAGGATCCACTAAAAGACTTTGACTATTACAACTCTTTGCAACAACCTACTCCAGTTTAGGACTTACACACAATCGCCTAAACAAGAACTCCTAGCACACTCGATTGTAACCCGCAAACTCACAATCCGCATAATGTTTAACGTCTCTTATGTCAAGACTACAAATACAATCTTTAATGTCTTTCTGTTAAGACTCTCACTCAACTAATCTATGAAATACATCTATATTTTATATGCATGTGAGTGAGATGGGTGTGAAGAACTTGACTGAAAAGCTCAATAATTTTGTTATGTTCTTTACACCAAGGGCAAGCTCTCAACTAGCTAATATTAAATCTTGTTTAGACGCCCTTTGCCTTTGAATCCCTTCAAAATCTTGTATTTGATCTTCAAGATGTTGTATTTATAGGCTCCAATAATGATATAGCCGTTAGACACAGAAATAGAGCCGTTGGAAGATTTCTGTATTGTTGGAGCGAAACTGATCTTGGAGCTCAACTGAGCTTTGGTGCGAAACTGGAGTTCTGTAGCAGTTTTGGTAGCAATTGAACAAACTTCGATTTGGTAGCAGTTGAGCAAACCTCAATTTGGATAAGTGGACTGATCTTGGTATGATCCGTTGATATCTGGGCAAAGTGATGAACAATAAAGTTGTAGTCCTTTGTCTTGGCTTGCCACAACATCAAGAATCACTCAATTTGAGTTTTATATGAGAGAGTTAAGCTTGAAATAACAAACCTGCTCCAAAACAGTCGAGAACAAAAATAGTTGAGTGAATGTGGTTCAGTCGAGTGTTATATCTCTTGATTCTTTGATTTCTCGGCAAAGTGATAAATATAAAGGTTGTAGCCCTTTCTCTTAGATTTCCATGAAATCAAGAATCACTCCATTTTGAGTTCTATGAGAGAGATATGCTCAAAATATCAGAATGTGCCAGAAATTCTACTCTGCAGAATTTCAGTTCTAAACCAAAAAATTAAATACAGTTTAGCACCTTATACTCACATTCATACTTTGAATTGTGAATATGATTTGTAGATTATTGTCTTAGCTTTCTAACACATGCTGAATCGTTCCATTTGGAAAAACGAGCTGCAAGATATGACCAAAATACCAGAACTACTTGAGGTCAACTGCTTCTGTTTTCTTGCTTGACTGATCAATTCAGTTTGGTCTTAAGATGTCGGTTTGATCAAGATAACATCCGTTTTTGCCCAATTGACGTGACATACGATATGTTCCAAATTGAGTTTTCTATGCAAACTGCAGTCATAGATAATCATTTTAATCAATGAGCTGTGAGATATCATTGAAACACTAAAGCTCGCTAGAAATTCAATTTGGCTAATTTTGAGTTTTGGCTTCCATATTGAGTTAACAACTTCACACTAAAATAAATATGTTAGAAACACAATAACAAGTTTTGTTATCATCAAAATCAAGATTGCTTGTGTTTCACAACCCAACAAATTATCATATTTTATCCTTTTTTTTAAAAAAATTAATTAGTAAATATTTTTTAATTTTATCTTATTCTAAACTTTTGAATATTTAATTTATCATGTCAATTCTGAAAATAAAATGAAAATTAAGGAAAAAAATACATTTTTAGTCTTCATACTTTCATATGAAAACATTTTTGGTCACTAAACATTTCAACACAACACTTTTAGTCCTTACCATTAAAACTTGTCATTTATTTTAGAGTTAAAATATATTTTTGAGAACTAATTTATGATATTATTAAATTCTAGGGACTAAAAAGTGAATAAAAATAATAATAAAAATATTGTGAAAAGATAAAATATAAAAATATTAAATGAAACACTCATTTATTTTAATATTTTTATGCTATATTTTTATATTCAAATTTTAAAAAAATTATTTCAAAACTAAAATTAAAAATAGAGTTTCAAGATTAATTTTTTGGACAACTTGCATTTTTTATTCTTTGTAAGTTATCATTAATTTTTAATATTTACAAAGGTAATTATATATATTACATATTTATATTTGATATCTTAAGAAAATTAAAATTTTATCTAGTCCGTATCTTATTACTAAATAAAACTAAAATAATTAATTAGATTTGGTATCAAATCCAGTTATTTAGTATCAAAAAAATTGAATAAATTCTATTTTAAGAAATCATTAAAAAAACATATGAAAAAATGTGCTTATTAAAATATTTATAAAAAATGTTAATTTTGAAAACATATTCAATTAATTTTTATGCAAAAATCTCATATATAAAGTAGATATTTTTTTAAATAAAAAACAGTGAAATGTGATTAATAACATTATAAAAAGTAATAAGTATTTTTTTTTATGTCGTAGATATGTGATTAATTATTTATGGTCTTTATTTTTTCATGATTTTTTCATTTATTTTAGGTCCTGTAATTTAATAAATATCATAAATTAGTCTACAAAAATATATTTAATCATATAAAAATAAATGATAATGACTAATTTTGTTGCAATTTTAAAAGTTTAAGGACTAAAATATCGCTTTAAAATATTTAGGAACAAAAGTGTTTTTGATATGAAAATATAAAGAATAAAAATATACTTTTCTATAAAATTAATTAATATAAAAAATGGATAGTATTATTTGCACTCCAAAAAGTATTAATAATACTTTACGTCCTTACTTAATTAATTTATTACTAGACAATCTTGCCCTTATAACATCTTTCCTTTTGTAATTAAATTTTAATATACCTTAAAACCCAAATACAATACTTTTGTCGGTCAACAAATTAATTTTAATTCAAAAAATAAAAATAAAATCAATACCTATAAAAAAAATCACCGAAATTTAGAATGTATTAGAATTTTTTTTTTGAGTTGAGGGAGGATATTATTGTTACAATTGAGTCTCGAACTCGAGACCTTGTCCCACACTTGTGATTTGAGACCTTGATTTTCAGATGCGCTACACTTCATTGGTGTATGTAGAAGAACTTTTAAATAACAATAAGATTATTATTATTTATATTTTATCCCAAATTTTAGTATTCATATACTAACTATTTGAAAATTATTTTTACAAGAATATAAAATTATTGGGATGTAATATTTATTTATTCATATTAAAATTTGAGATAGAATATAAAATATCTTAACATTTTTATATCAAATTAAGATTTTTTTTAAATATATATCTATTTCTATTTAGTAAAGATGAGAGTCATTGACCTACGGTTTGGCATCTTGGTATGACTTTGTAAAAATATAATCTTAATTGTTTAATTTTTTTATCCTCGATCAAAGTAGAGAAAAAAAATTAAAATTTTAAATTTGATGGAGTTCATCAATCTTTCTCTAACCGTCTTCCTTCACGTTTTCTCTAACCATCTTCCTCACCTTTTCTTTAACTTCTTCATCATGACCCTAAGAGCATGTACAAGGGGCGAGGAAGCCCAACGCCCCACCTAATCTTCTTGCCCCTCCAAGGGGCGAGAATCTCGCACGCGGATGTTATCCGCGTGCGAGAAAGAAATGGGCTCGGCGCGGAGTTGCCATTGTTTTATTTTTTTTAATTTTTTTTAAATTGATAAACGGCTTTTTTCTTTTTTTTTTATTTAGTTTTTTAATTTCCTTTTTTTTTTTATAAATTTCATGGTTAGATTAATCTGGCCGTTGGAGATCCAACGGTCTAGATTAATCTGATCTTTAAATTATTAAAAATAAAAAAAAAAATTAATAATTAAAAAATCATTTATTTTTTTTAAAAAAATAAAAACTTCAAAAAAACCTTCAACGACTAGTAACGGCTATATTTTTCAATCTTCTATAAATACTCTCCATTACTCCTTAAAAAATCAACAACTTCTTCTACACTTTCATTCTACAAAAAAAAAAAATTCTTCTTCTTTTATTTCATTCAATCCAAACCCGAAAATGAATCCATGGAACAATAATGATCTTAATTCTTCTCCACCAAACTTTTCGCAATTCAATGCTCAATGGATTGGTCTTTCTCAATCTCAATACTCCGACGAAGCATATGTTGAGCCATATGTTCAATCAAACTCAGTTTTCCCAAAATCCAAATGAATTCCCTTCTCCTACTTTCGAAAACTACATCTTCAAAATCAAAAATGAAAGGGAAACAAGTTGTTGCTGCAAGTGAGGGGTGACTCCAATCACAAAGAAAAAGTGGTTTGAAAGACAAAGATGAACGTCTTGCAAAGGCACGGTGCAACGCGTATACTAATCCGGCACATAGAAATGACCAAAACATGTTGGAAAATGCGGCTTTCAGATCAAACAAGATTGATACCCGGTGCAGCGGAAGTTTAAAATATTTATTATATGGAACGATTCCATATTGGGTATCAAATCTTTACGATTAAATTGTGTGTGTAAAAATTTAAATAACAATTATAAAATTTTTACCTTTAATCTCGTATCGAGATTTTGGACACCAACAGATTTCTCTGCTCTTGTTGTATCTCCCTGGAACCGATGGATGAACTGTTCTTCAATCAGGTCCACGAATAGAGATTTAATCCCTCTGATAGATTGCACTAGAAAATCTATCAGAAGTTTTCTACGAAGAGATTAACGAATTTGATCCGTTAAAACCAGACTGTAATTCAAAATCACAGGCTGGATTTTTCTCGAGTAGAGAGAGAGAGAGGGGGCGGCCACCTTTAAAAAAATAGACTAGGGTTTTCGAAAAATCCTTGTGACCTGTTGTGTGTAATTTCTGTACTGCAATAACTTATTTATAATGCAGGCCACTAACATCTTAGGGCCCATTAGTCATAAGTTCAAGCCCGACAAGCAAAGCCCGCATGTTCAGAAATTAATATAAAATTCATCGTGAATCCGATTGATAAACTGATTTCACCAATGTGCACAGAAACCATTTCTGCACCTTTTAAAGTCAAGATAAATTTTTCTGAATCTGAATTCAGTGATTTCCAAAAATGGCCATCCCTATGTCATTTTAGGAAATCTTACTCCTCTACTCTTAAATAAGAAGTCCAACTTCTTCGTTCATTAAATTTAACTCTTTAAATTTAACTATCTCAACGGGGATTAAAAATCCATTACACTGTGTGACCCTCAATGGTTCAGGGATACAGCTAGCCGTGGGCTCACAACTCCTTGTGACTCGGAACAACAATTTCCGACTTGCCATCGAATCATGGTATGAGCGCCTAGCAACATCGCCCCATGATTCCCTAGGTATCACTGATAGTGCCTACAAGAACCAGTAGATTTTGGTTAGCGTACAGTACGGTCCCTTCATCCATATATCCCGATCGAATCAACAACCATTGGTATATCGAGAGTCGCTCGAGATTCGATAACTATGCAATGCATCTTGAAGATCAAATAGTGACATCGCATGTGCTACTAAGAAACCATTTCTTAAATCACATCATGTACTCTGGCCAGAGATTCGTCACACTAATATCTCCTCAGATCGCATAGGATATCCACACTCGCAAGTATGTGGTGAATCCTTGACAACAAAGCATCGACTCCTACATGTGTTGTAACTGTACCCAATCCCGACACCTGATGACCCCAATAGAGTCGGTAAACGAGTCAAAGCACAGTACTAGCATATAGAGTCTCAATGATATCTCAAGTAGTAAGGACTAATGGTGTACAACCAAAACCGCGGACTATATCCACTCGATAAGTGATAACCACTTGGAAAGTCCGGATAGGGTAGTTCGATCATTCATCATATGAATATCCATTTGCATGCTTCGAACATCTCTATGTTCCTTACCAATGAAACGTGGTACTCTTCATCGCAAATGCTAGTCTCAAACTCGAGCGATCCTTATCCTTATTATCGGACGGCTCAATCGACTAGGAACAGTTTAGAATATACAGTGACTATAAGATGTGTTTCATGATAGACATCTCCATGTTCTACCACATCTTACATACACTCTAGTATATTCAAGGTCTTTATCAAAACAACAATAGTATATCATAATATAACAATATGAAGAAAGATAAAGTCATTGCCATTAATAAAAGTGTAAATTATATTAAACAAAAGATTGTTTATACAAAGAGTCATCAAAGCCCTTAGCCACAAGTTGGCTCACTGGGCACCCACTCTTTCAATCTCCCACTTGCCCTATAGCCAACTAGTCATACTACGTAGACCCATTGCTTCGCGATGTTTGTCAAATAATGGTCCTGGCAAGGGCTTAGTAAGTGGATCAGCGATATTGTCTGCAGAGACCACTCTTTCGACAGTAATGTCTCCTCTTTCCACAATCTCCCGGATGATGTGGTATTTCCTCAGTACGTGTTTGGATCTTTGATGAGACCTTGGTTCCTTTGCCTGAGCAACGGCACCCGTGTTGTCACAGTACACCGGGACTGGACCAACAACTTCAGGAATGACGCCCAACTCTTGGACGAAATTCCTCATCCAAACGGCCTCTTTAGCAGCAGCTGATGCTGCAATGTATTCAGCTTCAGTGGTGGAATCCGCTGTGGTGTCCTGCTTGGAACTCTTCCAAGAGACAGCACCGCCATTGAGAATGAACACAAATCCAGAGGTTGACTTCGAGTCATCCACGTCACTTTGGAAGCTAGAGTCGGTATAGCCTTCCAATTTTAGTTCTCTTCCTCCATATACCATGAACATATTCTTAGTCCTTTGTAAGTACTTAAGAATGTCCTTCACGGCTTTCCAATGCATTTGACCGGGATTAGCTTGATATCTGCTCGTGACACTCAGAGCAAATGCTACATCCGGTCTGGTAGATATCATCCCATACATGATACTACCTATGGCTGACGCATATGGTACATGTGTCATTTTCTCTATCTCTTCATCAGTCTTGGGACACATAGACTTGGATAGAGAAACTCCATGACACATGGGTAGATGTCCTCTCTTGGACCCATCCATTGAAAACCGTTTCAATATGGTGTCGATGTAGGTTGATTGAGTGAGTCCTATCATTCTCTTAGATCTATCTCTATAGATCTGTATCCCAAGAATATAGGATGCCTCACCCAAATCCTTCATCGAGAATCTACCTGATAACCATATCTTTGTTGACTGCAACATCCCTACATCATTCCCAATGAGTAGGATGTCATCAACATAAAGTACTAAGAATGTCACAGCATCCTTAACTACTTTCTTGTACACGCATGGTTCCTCCGGATTCTTGATGAAACCAAAATCTTTTATTGTTTCATCAAATTTTTGGTTCCAACTTCTTGATGCTTGTTTTAGACCATAAATTGATCTCTGAAGCTTGCATACCTTATGCTCGCTTCCCATGGATGTGAACCCCTCAGGCTGCTTCATATAGATTTCTTCCTTAATGTCTTCATTAAGAAAAGCAGTCTTCACATCCATTTGCCATATCTCATAGTCATACCATGCAGCTATGGCAATAAGGATTCTTATGGACTTGAACATTGCAACTGGTGAAAAGGTTTCATCATAGTCAACTCCTTGTCTTTGAGTATAACCTTTTGCCACCAATCGCGCCTTGTAGGTCAATACCTTACCATCAGGCCCAAGCTTTCTCTTGTAGATCCATTTACACCCTATTGGAACAATTCCATCGGGAGGATCTACTAAAGACCAAACTTGGTTTGTATGCATCGAATCTATTTCCGACTGCATAGCTTCAAGACATAAATTTGAATCCGCATCAGAAATTGCTTCCTTGAAGTTTCTTGGATCACATCCTACATCGGGTTCACCTTGATCCCCTTCAAGAAGAAGACCATATCGAATAGGAGGTCTAGAAGTCCTCTCGGATCTTCTAGGTATAGGCGTGTCCAGCAATGGTTCCTGAGGTGTAGGATCGTTATTTTGTATTTCGGGTTCTTCTCGAATTTCTTCGAGTTCCATCATCTCGCCTTTCTTATCCAATAAGAACTCCTTCTCCAAGAAGGTGGCATTCCTTGAAACAAACACCTTTGTTTCAGCAGGATAATAGAAATAATATCCGATTGAATTCTTCGGATACCCTACAAAATAACATAAGCTGGATCGACTATCCAACTTATCTCCCACTGTCCGCTTCACATAAGCAGGACATCCCCAAATCCTCAAGTACGAATACTTAGGAGCTTTGCCATTCCATAACTCGTATGGTGTTTTGTCCACTGCTTTAGTGTGGACGTTGTTCAACAACAATACCGCCGTTTCAAGCGCATAGCCCCAAAACGAAGGTGGAAGCTCAGTGAAGCTCATCATGGATCGAACCATGTCCAACAAAGTTCGATTTCGACGCTCCGATACACCATTCAGCTGTGGTGTCATAGGAGGAGTCCACTGAGAGAGAATCCCATTCTCTTTCAGATAGTCCAAAAACTCGGTACTCAAGTATTCTCCACCTCGATCCGATCGAAGTGCTTTAATACTTTTACCTAGCTTGTTTTCTACTTCAGCCTTGAATTCTTTGAACTTTTCAAATGCTTCAGACTTATATTTCATTAAATATAAATACTCATACCTTGAATAATCATCAGTAAAGGTAATGAAGTAGGTGTGGCCATATTGAGTCCCAACTCTAAATGGACCACAAACATCTGTATGGATCAAATCCAACAGATTTTGACTACGCTCAGGTTCCCCTTAAAAGGAGATTTAGTCATTTTTCCTTTTAGGCAGGATTCACAAGTAGGTAGAGAGTTAATATCAGACATATCAAACATGCCCTCTCCCACTAGCTTGTTCATCCTCCTTGAGGAAATATGACCTAGCCTAGCGTGCCAAAGGTTTGCCGGGTTTTGGCTATCGATTTTCCTTTTGTTTGTTGTTGCCGGTTTATCAACATAATTTATTGGAACGTCTTTTAGTTTTAAGTTGTATAGATCGTTTTCAAGTTGTCCATTTCCAATTAAACATTCATTCTTGTAAATATTGCAAATCCCATTCACAAAATTGCAAGAATAACCATCTCTATCAAGCATAGAAACAGAAATAATGTTTTTAATTAAATCCGGGAACAAATAAAACATCTCTTAAAAGTAACTTAAAAACCGTTCTGCAAAATTAAATAAACATCTCCCACGGCTTTTGCTTCAACTCTGGAACCATTTCCGAGCCTCAGCTGGGTCTCACCCATCCTAAGCCTGCGACTTCTTGTCATCACCTGCAAATCATTGCAAATGTGAGATCCACATCCGGTATCCAATACCCAAGAAGTAGTATTAAGTAAACATTTATTTCAATATAGAACATACCCTTCGCAGTTCGCAACTGCTCTAGATATTCCTTGCAGTTACGCTTCCAATGACCGGGCTTCTTGCAGTAATGGCAAACATCCTTGGATTTTTCCATGTTTGAAGCCTTTGTCTTGTACTTCTTCTCGGGTTCGATTTTCTTGGGTGGGGCAGAACGTTTCTTATCCTTCGTACTTGGCCCCTTCTTTGCAGAAGAAGAGGAGCCCACCAAGAAAGCCGGTTTATCCTTCTTTAATGTGGATTCATATGTCACAAGCATATTGACCATCTCTTCAAGGGAGGCCTCTATCTTGTTCATATTGAAATTTACCACAAATCCGTCAAACGAAGAAGGAAGAGACAGAAGTAGTAAGTCCACGTTGAGTTCATGCTCCAACACCAAATCAAGGGTTACCAACTTCTGTATGAGCCAAATCACTCGTACCCCATGATCACGGACCGAAGTCCCTTCACGCATGCGACACGTCATTAGCTCCTTTACAGTAGCGAACCTTTCAGCCCTCGATTGAGCCCCAAAAAGTTCCTTGAGTTGAACGTGAATGTCAGCAGAATTCACGGTGTCCTCAAATCGCCTCTGGAGTTCATCAGACATCGAGGCTTGCATATAGCATTTGGTCTTGATATCATGGTCCCACCATGTATCAAGTTTGGCTAACTCCTCCGGACTTACGTCAGCTGGTTCTTCCTTCGGAGGAGATTTCTCTAACACGTAGAGCATCTTCTCCGAAGTCAAGACAATCTTCAACTTACGGAACCATTCCGTATAGTTTGCGCCAGTCAACTTATTTTGTTCGAGGATCGAGAAAAGTGGATTACGCGAATTCATTGTATGAAATACTGAAAAGAAACAGACAAATATCAGTGATTGTTTAAGCAATTTACTAAGACATAAAATAGGCAAAATTTATTTTATGAATCTCACTCCCACTATTTTAACGATTTCACTACCCTCTAGTGAAAACGGGAAACTGTTTTCCTTAGTGAGAACATGGAATCCAATTGACAAACTTATAGTCCCGAATAATATCAGTCAACCATAATTTTCAAAAGGTAGAGCCCAATTGCTTCCAAAGCAACCTCCACATTTTTACCTCATGTCCAATAAGGGCCCAATAATATGACGCCGATTATTGTGACATGTCAAGATGACCCATCAATATTAAGTTGTGATGGACGGTCGCCATGTGGATCCCCCAATAATATGAGCCGGACCGTATCCGCGGGTAGCATCTCATACATTGATCGTTGATGGAAGGTAGGAACATTTAAACAAATTTAAATTTCCTTTATTTATCTTGATATCAATTTTAAATCATATTTAAAATGAGGGATTTTTAATTATAAAAATTTGTCTCATCATTTTTAAAATTTTTGTATGCTTGTCGGATTCACACAATTTTGTCTAAACACATGCATACAACTATAATATCACATATTATATAGGATGATCGATTCCATTTCTAATAGACCCGTGGTTGCCAATCACGAGTCTTAGTCCAATCCTAGGTAATATGCAGTATGCAATGCAATCCTATTACATTTGCTTCCAATTTACATTTCTTCTGTCTTTATTGTCTGCTGGGCCCACCTCCATGTTCAAATCTTGATCTCCCACTAAATCTAATGTATTTACAATAAATAACAATGACAAGTAGGGGATACATTTTTAAGGGGTGGGAACGGGCCATAAACCAAGCCCACTTTTATTACATATGACATT
This sequence comes from Henckelia pumila, assembly GCF_033568475.1. Taxonomy (NCBI): domain Eukaryota; kingdom Viridiplantae; phylum Streptophyta; class Magnoliopsida; order Lamiales; family Gesneriaceae; genus Henckelia; species Henckelia pumila. Next base: position 75,081,679 of record NC_133123.1, read on the forward strand.
CATATTGGGCCATAAACCAGGCCCATTAATAAAACCAACAACAATAAAACAAATGTAAATTCCTAACATACACCTACAAAATTGGTCATGGCAATCGATCATCCTTATCCAATAACATTTAATTCAAAATTAATTTATTGGATAACATGCAATGGCAATTTAAATTTAAAAAGATAAAATCATATCTCATACATAAAATCTTATTTTACATATAAAATCATATTTTATCTTTTTATCAAATAAAATCATATTTTATCTATAAAATCCAATTTTATACATAAAATCATATTTTACTCAATATATCCATAAGATCATATCTTATCATCAATTGTACCAAAAATTAATTAATTTCAAAATTCAATTAAAGGATAAAATATTAAAATTTTCCAAAAATTCAAATTTATCCAAAAATCAATTTTAAAATTTTCGGACTCGAACAATTCGATCCGACGCCTCGTGGACCAATCAAAACAATTTTCGATCGGACCAAAAATAGAATTTTAACATATTAAAATTTAATTTAAAAAAATTAAAAATAATTTTTCCCGCGGGCCGCCCGGGACGTTCCCGGGCCGGGCAGCGACGATCGCTGCCCTGGGCAGCGACGATCGCTGCCCTGGGCAGCGCCGTGCGCCGCCCTGGGCAGCGCCCAGCGCTGCGCAGGGCAGCGACCATCGCTGCCCCTCCCGGGCAGCGATCCAATCGCTGCCCGGGTTTTTGCCCGGAAAAAAAATATTTTTATTTTAAAATATTTATTTTGTTTCAAAAACAGAGGCCTAAAAAATTTTTGTACAATCGATTAATTTAATCGTTTGATCTGAGCAAGCTGGCTCTGATACCACTGTTGAAGAACGCGGCTTTCAGATCAAACAAGATTGATACCCGGTGCAGCGGAAGTTTAAAATATTTATTATATGGAACGATTCCATATTGGGTATCAAATCTTTACGATTAAATTGTGTGTGTAAAAATTTAAATAACAATTATAAAATTTTTACCTTTAATCTCGTATCGAGATTTTGGACACCAACAGATTTCTCTGCTCTTGTTGTATCTCCCTGGAACCGATGGATGAACTGTTCTTCAATCAGGTCCACGAATAGAGATTTAATCCCTCTGATAGATTGCACTAGAAAATCTATCAGAAGTTTTCTACGAAGAGATTAACGAATTTGATCCGTTAAACCAGACTGTAATTCAAAATCACAGGCTGGATTTTTCTCGAGTAGAGGGAGAGAGGGGGGGCGGCCACCTTTAAAAAAATAGACTAGGGTTTTCGAAAAATCCTTGTGACCTGTTGTGTGTAATTTCTGTACTGCAATAACTTATTTATAATGCAGGCCACTAACAGCTTAGGGCCCATTAGTCATAAGTTCAAGCCCGACAAACAAAGCCCGCATGTTCAGAAATTAATATAAAATTCATCGTGAATCCGATTGATAAACTGATTTCACCAATGTGCACAGAAACCATTTCTGCACCTTTTAAAGTCAAGATAAATTTTTCTGAATCCGAATTCAGTGATTTCCAAAAATGGTCATCCCTATGTCATTTTAGGAAATCTTACTCCTCTACTCTTAAATAAGAAGTCCAACTTCTTCGTTCATTAAATTTAACTCTTTAAATTTAACTATCTCAATGGGGATTAAAAATCCATTACACTGTGTGACCCTCAATGGTTCAGGGATACAGCTAGCCGTGGGCTCACAACTCCTTGTGACTCGGAACAACAATTTCCGACTTGCCCATCGAATCATGGTATGAGCGCCTAGCAACATCGCCCCATGATTCCCTAGGTATCACTGATAGTGCCTACAAGAACCAGTAGATTTTGGTTAGCGTACAGTACGGTCCCTTCATCCATATATCCCGATCAAATCAACAACCATTGGTATATCGAGAGTCGCTCGAGATTCGATAACTATGCAATGCATCTTGAAGATCAAATAGTGACATCGCATGTGCTACTAAGAAACCATTTCTTAAATCACATCATGTACTCTGGCCAGAGATTCGTCACACTAATATCTCCTCAGATCGCATAGGATATCCACACTCGCAAGTATGTGGTGAATCCTTGACAACAAAGCATCGACTCCTACATGTGTTGTAACTGTACCCAATCCGGCACCTGATGACCCCAATAGAGTCGGTAAACGAGTCAAAGCACAGTACTAGCATATAGAGTCTCAATGATGTCTCAAGTAGTAAGGACTAATGGTGTACAACCAAAACCGCGGACTATATCCACTCGATAAGTGATAACCACTTGGAAAGTCCGGATAGGGTAGTTCGATCATTCATCATATGAATATCCATTTGCATGCTTCGAACATCTCTATGTTCCTTACCAATGAAACGTGGTACTCTGCATCGCAAATGCTAGTCTCAAACTCGAGCGATCCTTATCCTTATTATCGGACGGCTCAATCGACTAGGAACAGTTTAGAATATACAGTGCCTATAAGATGTGTTTCATGATAGACATCTCCATGTTCTACCACATCTTACATACACTCTAGTATATTCAAGGTCTTTATCAAAACAACAATAGTATATCTTAATATAACAATATGAAGAAAGATAAAGTCATTGCCATTAATAAAAGTGTAAATTATATTAAACAAAAGATTGTTTATACAAAGAGTCATCAAAGCCCTTAGCCACAAGTTGGCTCACTGGGCACCCACTCTTTCACTAAACTGTTCCTAGTCAATTGAGTTTTCCGCAAATAAGGATAAGGATCGCTCGAGATTGAGACTAGCATTTGCGATGCCAAGTACCACGTTTCATTGGCATAGAACATAGAGATGTTCAAAGCATGCAAATGGATATGCATATGATGAATGATCGAACTACCCTATTCGGACTTTCCAAGTGGTTATCACTTATCGAGTGGATAAAGTCCGCGGTTTTGGTTGTACACCATTAGTCCTTATTACTTGAAACATCATTGAGACTCTATATGCTAGTACTGTACTTTGACTCGTTTACCGACTCTATTGGGGTCATCAGGTGTCGGGATTGGGTACAGTTATGACACATATAGGAGTCGATGCTTTGTTGTCAAGGATTCACCACATACTCGCGAGTGTGGATATCCTATGCGATCTGAGGAGATATTAGTTTGACGAATCTCTGGCAAGAGTACATGATGTGTTTTAGGTTACTTGGTGTTCCTAGTAACACATGCGATGTCACTAATAGATCTCCAAGATGTTATGCATAGTTATCGAATCTCGAACGACTCTCGATGCACCAATGATTGTTGATTCGATCGGGATATTTGGTTGAACGGACCGTACTGTACGCTAACCAAAATCTACTGGTTCTTGCAAGCACTATCAGTAATACCTAGGGAATCATGGGACGATGTTGCTAGGCGCTCTTACCATGATTCGATGGGTAAGTCGGAAATTGTTGTTCCGAGTCACAAGGAGTTGTGAGCCCACGGCTAGCTGTATTCCTGAACCATTAAGGGTTACACAAGTAATGGATTACTAAAATCCCGTAGAGATGGTTAAATTTAAAGAGTTAAATTTAATGAAAGAGAAGTTGGACTTCTTAATTAAAAGGGAGTGGGATTTTCTAAAATGACATAGGGATGGGCATTTTTGGAAATCACTGAATTCGGATTCAGAAAAATTATCTTGACTTTAAAAGATGCAGAAATGGTTTCTGTGCACATTGGTGAAATCAGTTTATCAATCGGAGTCACGATGAATTTTATATTAATTTCTAGAACAACGGGCTTGGCTTGTTGGACTAAGTTATGGATTGTGGGCCCTAAGGAGTTAGAGTCCTAATATAATTATAACTTAATCTAGTCTAGAAATTATCTATAAATATGTAAGCAGTGTTCGAAATTCATATAAGAATTCAGTCTAGAAATTTTGAACACTACATATAATTTTCAAGAGGATTTTCGAAAATTCCTCTGTCCCTTTTGGAGAAAATTCGACTTGTTATTTTTGTGGAAAATTACAATTCGAATTAACAGATCATATCTGTTTATTCTCTACGTAAAACTTCTGATTAATTTCTAGTGCAGTCAATCAGAGGTTTCTGTTTTTCATTCGTGGACCTAATTCCGGAGTTAGATCGTGACTGTCATCGGTTCCCGGGATTTACAGGAAAAGCAGATTAAATTCTGTTGGAGTCCACAATCAAGTCTTTGCTTGACGACGTAAAAATTTAATTGTGATTTTATTTTTACTTGAACAAATTTAATCGTAAAAGTTTTGATACCCATATATGAAATCGTTCCATATAATAAAAATAAAATTTTAAACTTCCGCTGCACCGAGTATCAATTCTTAATTGATCTGAATACAGTTTTCCAACAGATTCAAGCTTAAAATGTTTAGCAGTAGTTATTTTGTTTGATTTAGTAAATGTAAATGTAATAGTCTTTAAATCTGGTTGTTGGCATGTAACTATGAAATTGTTTAAATGTTTTGGGTGTTGATGTCGAATCTTTCTCTTGGTTCTCAATCTTTTTCTTGGTCTAGTTTATTTAGTGTTGTCGGTTGTTTATTTTTTGTTATTTTTTGTGACAGGTGGGTTTTTAATAAAAACAGATAGGTCATGCCGAAATTTTAATTTTTTTTTGAAAATCCGTATTTTATTTAATTATTAATTATAGTAGAGGTCAGGGTCGTTTCAAGTGGTAGTTAAGTTTTTTTGTTAATTTTTAATTTTTGGAGACATGTTTTTTGAATTATCAATAAAAAATGACATGTTTTTGTCAAATATAACTAAAGCCAGCTCGACACTCACCATGTCATCCGTGGTCAAATTTAAAGCCCGACCAGATCGGTACTCATCACGCCATTCGTGGTCAAATTTAAAGCCCGACCAGCTCGGCACTCAACACGTCATTCGTGATCAAATTAAAGCCCGACCAACTCGGCACTCACCATGTCTTTTGCGGACAAAATAGAAGCCACATAAGTCAGGCATGCATCATAAATTTTATGATCAATACTTGGCAAAATTTTGTTAAATTTCCATCTCGGAAATCAATATTATACTTGGCAAAATTTTGTTAAATTTCCAGCTCAGGAATCAATCTTATACTTGAAAAAATTTTGTTAAATTTCCAGCTCGGAAATCAATCTTATACTTGACAAAATTTTGTCAAATTTACAGCTCGGGAATCAATCTTATACTTGGTTATATTTTCAGCTCAGAAATTTTTTCTAATAAATAGTATTATGCTCGGTCATATACTTAATACTTGGGATGTTAGGCACTGAAATATAGATGGGAGCGAAATTTCGTACGAAATATTCAAATATTGCGCCCTAGCACGGGTCGTTCGTTCACACTTGGAAAGTACGGCAAAATATAAGTGTTGAAAGAAAAACTGCACAGGGTCTTGGTTAAAAAACATGTTCGAAACACTGTACCATTAACATAATAAGTACAACATAAATCTAAATTAAAGGGCAACGTCCTTTTTGTCCTCGGCCTCTTTCCCTCCTTGCTCGGGCTCTTCCTGCTCGGATTTTTCCTCATCGTCAGGCAAATCATCTAGGGCTTTGATAGAATCCAAGAAAAAAAGGGGTGCTCGGCCTTGGAATACCCACCATTCCTGATATGAACCAAACACCCCTTGAAGCCATCTTCAAAAAATGCTACATTCTTTTCGGCACACAGATCGGAAAAATCAGAGGAGTTGAGGAAGTCATCCTTCTTCTTGGCCCATCCGGCCTCGAACTCCTGATCCTTAGCCATGAGAGCATTTTCCAACTCCTTGATGCGCTATTTAGCCCCGTCTCATCCATCCTGAGCAGACTCAATATCAGATCTCATATCATGAACTTCCTGATCATGAGCGGACTTCAAGTCGCGGATCTGCCCGGTTAGGGCGTCTATTCGTTTCACTAGGGCATCTTGGCTCAGGGAGTGTTCAATACAGGCCTTATATGATTGGGCAGTGATCTCCCCTGCCCAGACCATGGCCTGCAAAGGAAAAATTCAAGATATTATTTATGGATAAAATAATGAAATTTTGCAGTTCAAAATTTAAAAAAAATACCTGCATAAAGGCCAAGGCCAAAGATTCCTCAGCCACTTTATCCGGGACCGCCCGGACTATATCTTGGTTTTCCGTAGAGACCATGTGTTGAATAATTTTCAAGCTCCCGGGCTGGTCTGGCCGGGCAAAGAAAGAGATTCCCAGACTATACGGGTGGTCAGGATCACCTCGCTCCATATGCTCCGGGAGGGAACCAAGATCAATGAAGATTCTCTTTCCCCTTTCCAGGAGGGGGGACATCAACACGAGGAGCAGACTCTTTTTTGCTCGGGGCCTCACCTCCTCGAACATTCTTTGGAGTTTTCCACAATTGCTGCTCAGAATTCGTTTGCTCGGACTCAGTGGCAGACTCTGCAGACGCCTCGGGTTTCTTCCTCTTCAAAATTTTGGCCGCAGCTCAGAAATCGGTCATCATATCTGCTTGGATTATCCCTCGTCTATAAAGAAGAGGAAAAAAAAATAGGTGCATGGAAGGTAAAGTATTGAGTGATTAAATGGTTAAGTATTCCTACCTAAATCACCCTGGATTTCTATTTCTTTCCTACCAAAGCCATATTTGCAGAGCAGGTCATCCTTGTTTAGGCTATCGATGTCAAAGGTTTTTACAGACAGGGTAGCAAGAAAATTGGTGAAATCGTGGCTGGGCTGAGCAAGAAAGTCAGGGGAAGTGAAATTCAGGGCCTAATTGGCTCGACATCGCCAAGGATGCTCGGGCTCAGGACGAACAAAGAAAAATCTATTGTTCCAGCCCTTGTGAGAGCTCGGTTTTCCCCTAAAAAATTTGTACTCGGACCGAATGGAAATATAAAACCAACCCGGGGAAATATTTTTTATTTTAAGAAATTTAGTAAAATTCCCCACATCTAAGGGAACTCGGAAGAAACAAAACAAGACTCCTAGGAACAAGATGAAACTAAAAGAATTAGGAGTCAGCTGGCTCGGGCATATACAAAAATACTGACACAAAGATAAGAAAATCTTAGGAATAAGAAACCTAAGACCCATCTTGACCTGGTATAAACTAAAACTTAAGAAGCCTTTAGGGGGTTTGTGAGCTCGGTCTCGTCGACCAGGAAGTATAAGGTCATAAGTGGTAGGCATTCCCAATCTGTACCTAATGACCGGGCCCATGTCTGGACCTAAATGGGAGGCTAAAACCTCAAACCAGTGTTTGCCCTCCTCCCGTAATTGAGGTTAATCAGATCTAAGGGCATAGAGCCTCCGCATCTTTGCCTCCCGAGTCTCGAAAGGGCTCGGGTCGGCATCTGACCCTGAAGAGTCACTATGCTCGGGCATCTTATGTGGAGGGGAACCCTCTATAAAGGCTATCATTTCCTGGACTACGTTCTCGTCCGGGAAAGACATGTTAACTTTATCTTAGGGGCAGGATGAAACTTACAAATAAGGGAAATAGATAGGGCTCGAAGAAAACCAGTGCGGGCCAATCGTCTCAGCTCAGGTCAGGACCGCTCTCGCTAGTTCTACAAAATAATAGTATGCTGTAAAAAGTGAAAAATGAATTTTTTACTGCCTTATTTATAATGTAAGTGAATCAATTTGTACAATTATATGATAGCCCCGATTAGCGATGCGGGGTGGGCCACGTCATCCAGGAATTTCTCGGGAATCGTACCGTCGCAATATCTTAACCGTCCAAAGAAAGCACTTGACGAGAATCGAGATCCGGACCGTTCACGGAAAGCACATTGTGGTATATTATGTTACGAGTATAACACATTGGGCTCGGGGCCCGACCAGATTTTATGGTCTAAACTCCATACCTCCTTTAGACAAGTAAGGAGAGGTTCTATTGATGTCCCTGAAAAATATATGGATCTAATCCGATCCGAGCCCCATAATCCATATTTCTGGAAAGATACTTTGAGGCTCATCTAGTCTTATTTTATGAGAAGCCCAGTCTGAAATAACCTAGCTAAGGAAAAAGATAGTAACTCGAAATACAGGTCCTAATCTCAAAAGGCTTGTTGGGCTGAACCCTACCTAGGTAAAGCAAAACCCGAATTGGGCTTAAGGCATACGGGCTGGAGGCTCAATTAAGCAGGTAGGATCAATCATGGTCTCTAGACTAAGGCCAAGTCAGGTAATATAGAAGCCCGACCCGAGCCCAATACCTAGAACCTTTGATTGATTAACATATATATGGAGATATTTACTAGATAAGGATAATATCCCAGGAATCCAGAATGTGATATGATTGATAAGTCGGTTCAAGACTTATGGTTGCTAGGGTAACTGAGTTCTACTGGATCAAAACTCTTATCTTGGGTAGATTTCCACCCTAGTAAAAACTCTACAACCACAAGGTAACTTATCCCTCTAGCCCCTATAAATAAAGGTATGATTCATATTTTATTCATTCATCTCTTTTATTCACTTCTTGTTCAGACACTCACGCACGCATATTCTCTTGCTTTTATTTTTTGTCAAGCTCTTTTACTTTCGAGCACTGACTTAGGCATCGGAGGGATCACGCCGAAAAAACCTTTGGCGCCCCCTAACCTAGCTTCTGTCTGTGCAGAACATCGTCGTGCCCAACCCGGCCCAGTTTATTGAAGATTTGGAAATCACTCTACTAAACCGAACCCGGAGAAAAATTTCGATATCATCAACGATCCTAACAGAGAGTATTATAAACTCTTTATATATTGTATGTAATTTTAACCTCAGATATATGGTACTTGATCCATTATGTTTGTCTCAGCCCGAAGCTATTGAGTTATGCCTAAGTATTAAGGTTTTGATTAGGTTTTCGGATAAATTATGTCGTTTTCTTAGTATTTTTTCCAAGTGGTTTAGGTTTTAGTTAGGTTTTTGATAAATAATGTTTTTTTGGCTTTCAACATTTTCAAAAAGAATCTGTAATTAAATTTTATGTTTATATTTTTTAAAATTTATATATTTAATGCATTTATAAATTATGTGCTATTTCTTTTAACATTTTAAAGGATAATTTGTCTGTTTTAAATTTTATAAATTTTAAAGTTAATTATGTCTTTTTGCTTTCATTATTTTAAATGAGATTTTTTATGTTTTAAAACTGTATCTATTTAATTTGTATTAAATGAGAAAACAGAAATGAAAAATAAAATCAGTCATAAATATAAAAAAACAAAAAAAACGAACTCGATCATAAATAAGAAAAAAATGAGAAAAATTAAAATTAAAAAGTTTAAATAAAATAATTTAATAATAGGTGAATCCTATAGAAAAAGTAATTTTGGTTATGAATGTGAGTGGACTAATATATTATTGATTTTTTTTATCAAAAAAGGCAAAATGATAATTTCACATGAAAAACTTCTCCACTTTCTTCATTTCCTCCCACGTTTCTCAATCTCTTATCCATCATTTTGTTGCATATTATTGCATAAATATCCTCTTAATTTAGTGTTCCTCTACAATAAATTTTAAGTATCATTTAAATCATAATATTAAAATTAGAATACCGTAATAACACAAAATATTTCAAATAAATTTTATGTATTATGTTACACACGCAACGCCTGTGTTTCGTTGGCTAGTATAAAATAATTGACAAAACATCTTTTAAATTATTTTGACTTTAAAATAATTTTTTCTAAAATAGTTGTCAAAACATATTTTTAATTATTAAAATATTTTTATAAAATAGTCATCCAAATATTTTTTTAACTATTGAAATATTTTTATAAAATAGTTTTGAAAAACATTTTTATAAAAACATTTTTAAATTTAATAACGATCCAGACGGAGTCTTAAATTGCACAGTTTCCGTTTTTGATGATATTTTTCATATTTTTATCGTTTGTATTTCTGTCTCGTAGTTTGATGAAATTAAAAACTTGTCAGTTCCAACATAAAATATCTCAAAGAGTATTTTTATTTTTATTTTAATTATTAGATTTTTAGACCATTACGTGTGATTAATTATACTATTTTTACTTTAAAAAAATATTATTTTAATGCTTCCGTACATCAACCGTAACGAACTAGTCCATTGAACTTATCCCAATTTTAAATGTTCCACTTTATCACGCTATTCAATTTGACGTTAACTAACCTAACGTAGCCCCATAAAATAAAATACTCAAAGATATTGACTAAAAATATATAATATAACACCACAAAAAAATAAATTAAAACAACAATAGTCTCATTATTTATCCACAACGAATCCATAACCGAAATACATAAACCATAGTGAAAAAAAATAAAATCTAAAATCAAGAAATATAATCGTATACAATAATCTGGTCTCGTATCACAAAATATATTATGTGTGAAATATTCGGTGAGAAAAATCAAACACAAAACTCAGCGCCAATCGAAGCCGCACCGCGTTGTTTCAAAACACCACAACGGAAGTCGTGGTGCCATTAGAAGCCAATGGTATTTTCAAGTCGCATTCGATCTTTGGCTTCATCCTCGGCGTTTTTCACGGCCCCGAGCTTCAGCCTGATTCGTAGGCGGAGCTTCACGTCGATTTCATACACGTTGGAAATCTTGTTCTGGTTGTGATCGGACAACTCACCGGCCCCGAGGGTAATCGGTTGTTGTCCGCTGAATTCGGCGTTCAGGTAGTTGGTGCTCTTGTGTCCCTGGTAAAACGGCACCAGTTTCCTTGGTGGAGACCCTCTGCCCCTCGTAGATTGCCGTCGCCTCGATCCGATCGTAGTACACCCCTATGCGGCGGTTCGGGTTCCGGATGGTCAGGTTGACGGCCAAGTTGTAGTAAAGCATGTTGTTGTTGTCTATGTTGAACTGGGTCAGCTCGGCCCCGGTGGCGTAGAACTTTACTTCGTTGGGGCGGAAGATGAGCCAGCAGACGAGGACGACGATTCCCACGACCACCAGGATGGTGCATAGGATCTGGCAAACACAAGTGCAGAGGCAGTTGAGGAGGCAGCTGAAGGGGTTGCAGCAGCAGCTCCCGCCGCCGCGTCCGGGGCGGTGGTAGGACTTGGACGGCGGAGGGATGGAAGGGCCGTAATAGGCTCCGTTGAGGTGGGGTTGTTTAGCGTCGGCCATTGCAATTCTTGGGATCGGAAGAAATTAAGAAGATTGATGGTGAAATTGGTGTCCTATGGGGTTATATATATAATGCGGAGTTGGAGTAGCGATTTTGCTTGGAAACGGAGAATTAGTAAAACGCGCGTAGTTTAGTTAAGAGTTATGGTGAGAAAGCGTGTTACATGCGGCGGTTTTGTATTGTGAAGGGGGGTAAATTAAATAATGTTGTGTTGAATTTAAGGAGAGACGCGTTCGCTTGTTGAAGAGTAGGATAGTTCATAGGATATGTGTCTTACTTGGTAGTTTCGTAGAGAAAAGGGACAAATTAATATTAATCAAGGCATTGACTAACTAATATTCGACTACTGATTTTTTTCTTATTTTGCTGCTACTTTTTTTTGTTTTAAATAAAAATATCAACAAGATCTAGGAACAAATGTTTTATTTATGCTTCTATATTAACAAAAAAAGGGTTTGATCCTAAATTATATGATGGTATAATCGTATCAAATCAATTAGAAGTTAATTAATATTAGAGTCTAAATGTTTGATTAAATAATAATTAGTATACCGACATACGTGTTGTGTTTATAAAATATTTGATATTTTGAAAGTTTTTTCAGTTTAGATTATAAAAATTTATCATGTGTATTTTGGTAATTTTTGAAATTGGCCTAATAAAAAAAAAAGAAATAGATAAAATGAAAAGAATGAAGGGCTGCCAATGAGGTCTTGGCCTAGTGGTCAAGACTGAGGCCCTGAGACCACGAGGTCTCAGGGCCGATTCCCGCTGACTGCGGGTAGTTTTCCTAATTTATTTAGGTAGATTTAGCAAATTTCTTAGCTCGAGACAAGCACGTCTCGAGTCCATGCTCAAGTTCCGTCGGTTGTGCGGGCAAATTTCACTATTTAGTGTTGCAATATGATATAATTTCGATATTCGATGTAATTTGTACTCAAAAAAAAAAAAAAAATGAAGGGCAATGTTGTAATGGCATTGAAGGCCACACCGATCATACAAAAATTTTCTGTCTTTTATGCTAAGCCTTAATATATAGTTATAGATGGTGGTTGTGGTAGTGGTGGTGGTGGTGATGATAATGAGGAGGAGGAGGAGGAACAACAACCAACTAATTATTAGTGTTTTCTTGTAAACGCGTTTATACACCTAAAATTTTTATCTAAACATGATAATTTTTTTATGAAAATAAATTATAGGTTCAATAACTTGTTTTTTAGTTTTGATCCACTAACTTTCAATTTTCTGTTTTGGAATATTATCTTATGAGTTTCAGCTATTTTTGTCCATCAACACGTGATCATCCTTAGTGAATTTAAACAAATTTTTATCCTCTATGCTTATTTTGAAGTTGTGTTCAATAAGGAATTTGGTTAGAGTCTCATACATACTCTTGGAGCTTGTTTCAGTCTATATAGAGCATTATTTAAATGATACGTGATCAGGGAATAAGTGGTTGAAAAAATCTAGGGGTTGTTTCAGTAGATTTTTTCTTGTAGTTTGCCATTTAAAAATGCATTCTTGATATCCATTTGATAGAATTTAAAGTTCTTGTAAGATGTATAGGCAAGGAACAGTATAATTGCTTCCAGTTGAGCTACTGAAGCATATGTCTCATCATAATTGATGCATTTTTCCTTCCTAAATCCTTGTGCAACTAGCCTTCCATTGTGCACACAACTGTTCCATCTTCACTTAGCTGGTTCCTGTAACCCAATCTAGTACTTATAAGAGATTGATGAGATGGTATTGGAAATAAGTCCTATACGTGACTTCTAATAAACTTATTTAGCTCTTCTTGCATAGCCTCAACCCAACTACTGTAAGTTAGTGTATCATCAATTTTCTTAGGTTCAATATTTGAAATGAAAGCTGAATGAAGAATTAAGTTAAACATTTGTCCTCTAGTCCTAACTGGATCAGAGGTGTTACCTATGATCAAATTTGGTGGGTAATACCTATTCCAACGATAATTGGGTTCATCAAGATTATCTTGTGGACTGGATCAGTTGGAATTACTTCAGTAGGGTTGACTTCAATTTGCCTCACATCAGTTTGGTGTCCTTTAGTTCCTTGTGTTAACTGGTCAACTAGTTCATCTGCTTGCTCAACTGGTTGATTCATTAACTCAAGTTGTTGGGGATCAAAAACTACTTGAAGAAAGCTTCTTTACTCATAATATAAGAGCAGTTCACTGCCACAAAATTTCTTCGGTTAAGAAGTTGAAAACTTGTTTCTTCAAAAGTGAGTTCAGTTGTTATCAGCAACTGGAATATAGTCTTTGTAGTGACCCTTACCAAGACCATCTACTAAACAGAACTTAGGCATGCAATTAACTAAATCAAATAGCAAACCAGAATGAGCTGCGGAAATAATAAACATTAATAAAATCCCAAGGAAAGGAATCTATAATACCCAAATATTATACAACCAAATCGAATAGTGTAAAAACCCAATCATAACAGAAATAAAACCCTAGGCAAAGCTCCAGCTGGCCAACCACTACCTAGCCCCTCTTGGATCCACCCGCCTCATCCAATCGCAAACCTGTCCCATGGAATTGGGTGTCCAGAAACACAGAGTACGAGACGTGAGCATAAAACGCTCAGCATGAGAGTATGAGTATACATGAATGCAAGTGTACCGCCTACTGACTAGAGGTCAAGGATCAGATAACAAAGATAGACCAGGCCCTGGTATGTAGCACGTTGTGCTGTCGCTTCAGGAGGTGGTGTTGGAAAACTGGCGGTCAGATCAATCACGATTGATACCCGGTGCAGCGGAAGTTTAAAAATTTTATCATGGAACAATTCCATGGTGTGGGTATCAACCATTCAACGATTAAATTATAAGTGTGTGTAAAATTTAAATAACAATTAATTAAATTTTACCTTCAATCTCGAAGCGAGATTATTGGACACCACACAGATTTCTCTGCGCTTCTTGTATCTCCCAGGAACTGATGAACTCCTTCAATCAGGTCCACGAATGGGGTTTCGATCCCTCTGATAGATTGCACTAGAAAATCTATCAGAAGTTTTTCTGCGAAGAGATTAAACGAATCTGATTTGTTATTCCTGACTGCGATTCAAAATCACAGACCGGAATTTCTCGGGCAGAGTATGGGAGGGGTCGGCCGATTATTACTTTGAGAGGCTAGGGTTTTCGATTTTTGCTTCTCAAAAATAATGAGCTGTTATGTCTAATTTCTGTACTGCAATAACTTATTTATAATGCAGGCCACTAACACCTTAGGGCCCATTAATCATAAGTTAGGGCCCGACTAGCAAAGCCCGCACGTTCAGAAATTAATATAAAATTCATCGTGACTCCGATTGATGAACCAATTTCACCAATGTGCACAGAAACCATTTCTGCACATTTTAAAGTCAAAATAAATTTTCCTGAATCCGAATTCAGTGGTTTCCAAAAATGTCCATCCCTATGTCATTTTAGGAAATCCTACTCCCTTACTCTTATTTAAGAAGTCCAACTTCTTTGTTCATTAAATTTAACTCTTTAAATTTAACTATCTCAACGGGGATTAAAACTCCATTACACTGTGTGACCCTCAATGGTTCAGGGATACAACTAGCCGTGGGCTCACAACTCCTTGTGACTCGGAACAACACTTTCCGACTTGCCCAACGAATCATGGTAAAGCGCCTAGCAACATCGCCCCATGATTTCCTAGGTATCACTGATAGTGCCTACAAGAACCAGTAGATTTTGGTTAGCGTACAGTACGGTCCCTTCATCCATATATCCCGATCGAATCAACAACCATTGGTATATCGAGAGTCGCTCAAGATTCGATAACTATGCAATACATCTTGAAGATCAAATTAGTGACATCGCATGTGCTACTAAGAAACCATTTCTTAAATCACATCAAGTACTCTGGCCAGAGATTTGTCACACTAATATCTCCTCAGATCGCATAGGATATCCACACTCGCAAGTATGTGGTGAATCCTTGACAACAATGCATTGACTCCTATATGTGTCGTAACTGTACCCAATCTCGACACCTGATGACCCCCATAGAGTCGGTAAACGAGTCAAAGCACAGCACTAGCATATAGAGTCTCCATGATGTTTCAAGTCGTAAGGACTAATGGTGTACAACCAAAACCGCGGACTTTATCCACTCGATAAGTGATAACCACTTGGAAAGTCCGGATAGGGTAGTTCGATTATTCATCCTATGAATATCCATTTGCATGCTTCGAACATCTCCATGTTCCCTACCAATGAAACGTGGTACTCCGCATCGCAAATGCTAGTCTCAAACTCGAGCGATCCTTATCCTTATTATCGGACGGCTCAATCGACTAGGAACGGTTTTAGAATATACAGTGACTATAAGATGTATTTCATGATAGACATCCCCATGTTCTACCACATCTTACATACACTATAGTATATTCAAGGTCTTTATCAAAACAACAATAGTATATCACAATATAACAATATGAAGTAATATAAAGTCATTGCCATTAATAAAAGTGTAAATAATATCAAACAAAAGATTGTTTATACAAAGAGTCATCAAAGCCCATAGCCACACAGTTGGCTTACTGGGCACCTACTCTTACAATCTCCCACTTGCCCTATAGACAACTAGTCATACTACGTAGACCCATTGCTTCGCGATGTTTGTCAAACAATGGTCCTGGCAAGGGCTTAGTAAGCGGATCAGCGATATTGTCTGCAGAGGCCACTCGTTCGACAATGATGTCTCCTCTTTCCACAATCTCCCGGATTATGTGGTATTTCCTCAGTACGTGTTTAGATCTTTGATGAGACCTTGGTTCCTTAGCTTGAGCAACGGCACCCGTGTTGTCACAGTACACCGGGACTGGACCAACAAATTCAGGAATAACGCCCAACTCTTGGACGAACTTCCTCATCCAAACGGCCTCTTTAGCAGCAGCTGATGCTGCAATGTATTCAGCCTCAGTGGTGGAATCCGCTGTGGTGTCCTGCTTGGAACTCTTCCAAGAGACAGCACCGCCATTGAGCATGAACACAAATCCAGAGGTTGACTTCGAGTCATCCACATCACTTTGGAAGCTAGAGTCGGTATAGCCTTCCAATTTGAGATCTCGTCCTCCATACACCATGAACATATTCTTAGTCCTTCGCAAGTACTTAAGAATGTCCTTCACGGCTTTCCAATGCATTTGACCAGGATTAGACTGATATCTGCTCGTGACACTCAGAGCAAATGCTACATCCGGTCTGGTAGATATCATCCCATACATGATACTACCTATAGCTGACGCATATGGTACATGTGTCATATTCTCTATCTCTGCATCAGTCTTGGGACACATAGACTTGGATAGAGAAACTCCATGACATATGGGTAGATGTCCTCTTTTGGACCCATCCATTGAAAACCGTTTCAATATGGTATCGATGTAGGTTGATTGAGTGAGTCCTATCATTCTCTTAGACCTATCTCTATAGATCTGTATCCCAAGAATGTAGGATGCCTCTCCCAAATCCTTCATCGAAAATCTACCTGATAACCATATCTTTGTTGACTGCAACATCCCTACATCATTCCCAATGAGTAGGATGTCATCAACATAAAGTACTAAGAATGTCACCGCATCCTTAACTACTTTCTTGTACACGCAAGGTTCCTCCGGGTTCTTGATGAAACCAAAATCTTTTATTGTTTCATCAAATTTCTGGTTCCAACTTCTTGATGCTTGTTTTAGACCATAAATTGATCTCTGAAGCTTGCATACCTTATGCTCGCTTCCCATGGATGTGTACCCCTCAGGCTGCTTCATATAGATTTCTTCCTTAATGTCTCCATTAAGAAAAGCAGTCTTCACATCCATTTGCCATATCTCATAGTCATACCATGCAGCTATGGCAATCAGGATTCTTATGGACTTGAACATTGCAACTGGTGAAAAGGTTTCATCATAGTCAACTCCTTGCCTTTGAGTATAACCTTTCGCCACCAATCGCGCCTTGTAGGTCAATACCTTACCATCAGGCCCAAGCTTTCTCTTGTAGATCCATTTACACCCTATTGGAACAATTCCATCGGGAGGATCTACTAAAGACCAAACTTGGTTTGTATGCATCGAATCCAATTCTGACTGCATAGCTTCAAGCCATAAATTCGAATCCGCATCAGAAATTGCTTCCTTGAAGTTTCTTGGATCACATCCAATGTCGGGTTCATCTTGATCCCCTTCAAGAAGAAGACCATATCGAACTGGAGGTCTAGAAGTCCTTTCGGATCTTCTAGGTGCAGGCGTGTCCAGCAATGGTTCCTGAGGTGTAGGATCGTTATTTTGTATTTCGGGTTCTTCTCGAACTTCTTCGAGTTCCATCATCTCGCCTTTCTTATCCAATAAGAACTCCTTCTCCAAGAAGGTGGCATTCCTAGAAACAAACACCTTTGTTTCAGCAGGATAATAGAAATAATATCCGATTGAATTCTTCGGATACCCTACAAAATAACATAAGCTGGATCTACTATCCAACTTATCTCCCACTGTCCGCTTCACGTAAGCAGGACATCCCCAAATCCTCAAGTACGAATACTTAGGAGCTTTGCCATTCCATAACTCGTATGGTGTTTTGTCCACTGCTTTAGTGTGGACGTTGTTCAACAAAAATACCGCCGTTTCAAGCGCATAGCCCCAAAACGAAGGTGGAAGCTCAGTGAAGCTCATCATAGATCGAACCATGTCCAACAAAGTTCGATTACGACGCTCCGATACACCATTAAGCTGTGGTGTCATAGGAGGAGTCCACTGAGAGAGAATCCCATTCTCTTTCAGATAGTCCAAAAACTCGGTACTCAAGTATTCTCCACCTCGATCCGATCGAAGTGCTTTAATACTTTTACCTAGCTTGTTTTCTACTTCAGCCCTGAATTCTTTGAACTTTTCAAATGCTTCAGACTTATATTTCATTAAATATAAATACCCATACCTTGAATAATCATCAGTAAAGGTAATGAAGTAGGTGTGGCCATGTTGAGTCCCTACTCTAAATGGACCACAAACATCTGTATGGATCAAATCCAACAGATTCTGACTACGCTCAGGTTTCCCCTTAAAAGGAGATTTAGTCATTTTTCCTTTTAGGCAGGATTCACAAGTAGGTAGAGAATTAATATCAGACATATCAAACATGCCCTCTCCCACTAGCTTGTTCATCCTCCTTGAGGAAATATGACCTAGCCTAGCATGCCAAAGGTTTGCCGGGTTTTGACTATCGATTTTCCTTTTGTTTATTGTCGCCGGTTTATCAACATAATTCACTGGAACGTCTTTTAGTTTTAAGTTGTATAGATCGTTTTCAAGTTGTCCATTTCCAATTAAACATTCATTCTTGTAAATATTGCAAATCCCATTCACAAAATTGCAAGAATAACCATCTCTATCAAGCATAGAAATAGAAATAATGTTTTTAATTAAATCTGGCACAAATAAAACATCTCTTAACAATAATTTAAAACCGTTCTGCAAAGTCAAACAAACATCTCCAATGGCCGTAGCTTCAACTCTGGAACCATTCCCGAGCCTCAGCTGGGTCTCACCCATTCTAAGCCTGCGACTTCTTGTCATCACTGCAAATCATTGCAAATGTGAGATCCACATCCGGTATCCAATACCCAAGAAGTTGTATTAAGTGACATGTTTATTTCAATATAGAACATACCCTTTGCAGTTCCCAACTGCTCAAGATATTCCTTGCAGTTGCGCTTCCAATGACCCGGCTTCTTGCAGTAATGGCAAACATCCTTGGATTTTCCATTGTTTGAAGCCTTTGTCTTTTGCTTCTTCTCGGGCTCGACTTTCTTGGGTGGGGTAGAACGTTTCTTGCCCTTCATACTTGGCCCCTTCTTAGCAGAAGATGAGGAGCCCACCAAGAAAGCTGACTTATCCTTCTTAAGTGTGGATTCATATGTAACGAGCATATTGACCATCTCTTCTAGGGTGGCCTCTATCTTGTTCATATTAAAATTTATCACAAATCCATCAAATGAAGAAGGAAGAGACAGAAGCACTCAATCCACATTGAGTTCATGCTCCAACACCAAATCTAGGGTCGCCAACTTCTGTATGAGCCAAATCACTCGTACCCCATGATCACGGACCGAAGTCCCTTCACGCATGCGGCACGTCATCAACTCCTTAACAGTAGCGAACCTTTCAGCCCTCGACTGAGCCCCAAAAAGTTCCTTGAGTTGCGCGTGAATGTCAGCAGCATTCACCGTGTCCTCAAATCGCCTCTGGAGTTCATCAGACATCGAGGCTTGCATATAGCATTTGGTCTTGATGTCATGGTCACACCATGCATCAAGTTTGGCCAATTCCTCCGGACTTATGTCAGCTGGTGCTTCCTTCGGAGGTGCTTTCTCTAACACGTAGAGCATTTTCTCCGAAGTTAAGACAATCTTCAACTTCCGGAACCATTCCGTATAGTTTGCGCCAGTCAACTTGTTTTGTTCGAGGATCGAGAATAATGGATTTCGCGAATTCATTGTATGAAATACTGAAAAGAAAAACAGAATATATCAATGATTGTTTAACAATTTACTAAGACATAAAATAGGCGAATTTAATTTTATGAATCTCACTCCCACTATTTTAACGATTTCACCACCCTCTAGTGAAAACGGGAAACTTTTTCCTTAGTGAGAACATGGAGTCCAATTGACAAACTTATGGTCCCGAATAATATCAGCCAACCATAATTCTCAAAAGGTAGAGCCCAATTGCTTCCAAAGCAACCCCCATGTGTTTACCTCATGTCGAATAAGGGCCCAATAATATGACGCCGTTTAAAGTGACATGTCAAGATGACCCATCAATATTAAGTTGTGATGGACGGTCGCCATGTGGATCCCCCAATAATATGAGCCGATCCCATGGGAGTTCCACCCAACTTACAATATTTGTCGATCTAATGTACAGCTTTCCGACGGACGGGCCCCCCCAATAATATGAGCCGGACCGTATCCGCGGGTAGCATCACATACATTGACCGTTGATGGAAGGTGGGAACATTTAAACAAATTTAAATTTCCTTTATTTATCTTGATATAAATTTTAAATCATATTTAAAATGAGGGATTTTTAATTATAAAAATATTTGTCTCATCATATTCATTTTATTGCATGCTTGCCGGATTCACGCAATTTATGTCTAAACATGCATACAATCATAATATCAAATATTATATAGGATGATCGATTCCATTTCTAATTGACCCGTGGTTGCCAATCACGGGTCTTAGTCCAATCCTAGGTAATATGCAGTATGCAATGCAATCCTATTACATGTGCTTTCAATTTACATTTCTTCAGTCTTTATTGTCTGCTGGGCCCACCATCTTCAAATCTTGATCTCTCCACTAAATCTAATGCATTTACAATAAATAACAATGACAAGTAGGGGATACATTTTTAGGGTGTGGGAACGGGCTATAAACCAAGCCCACTTTTATTACATATGACATTCATATCGGGCCATAAACCAGGCCCATTAATAAAACCAACAACAATAAAAACAAAATGTAAATTCCTAACATACACCTACAAAATTGGTCATGGCAATCGATCATCCTTATCCAATAACATTTAATTCAAAATTAATTTATTGGATAACATGCAGTGGCAATTCAAATTTAAACAAGATAAAATCATATTTTATATATAAAATCTCATTTCACATATAAAATCATATTTTATCTCTATATCAAATAAAATCATATTTTATCTATAAAATCCAATTTTACAAATAAAATCATATTTTACTCAATATATCATAAGATCATATCTTATCATCAATTGTACCAAAATAATTGATTTCAAAATTCAATTTACGGATAAAACATTAAAATTTTCCAAAAATTCAAATTTATCCAAAAAATCAATTTTAAAATTTACGGACTCGAACAATTCGATCCGAAATCTCGTGAACCAATCAAAAACAATTTTTGACCGGACCAAAAATAAAATTTTATCACATTAAAATTAATTTTAAATAAAAATTTAATTTTTCCCGCGGGCCGCCCGGGACACTCCCGGGCCGGCCCGCACCCGGGGCGCGGGCCGGGGGCAGCTCGGCTGCCCCCTTAGGGCAGCAACAATTGCTGCCCTGGCGGCGCCGTGCGTCGCCCTGGGCAGCGCCTAGCGCTGCCCTGCGCTGCCCCCAGCGCTGCGCTGGGCAGCGCACAGCGCTGCCCTGGGCGGCGCCGTGCGCCCCCTTTGGGCGGCGACGGTCGCCGCCCTGGGCGGCGCCGTGCGCCCCCTTTGGGCGGCGCCGTGCGCCTCCCCCGGGGGCAGCGACCATCGCCGCCCCCTCCGGGCAGCGATCCAATCGCTGCCCGGGTTTTGCCCCGAAAAAAAAAAATTTTATTCAAAAATATTTATTTTGTTTCAAAAACCGAGACTCAAAAATTTTGTACAATTGATTAATTCAATCGTTTGATCTGAGCAACCTTGCTCTGATACCACTGTTGGAAAACTGGCGGTCAGATCAATCACGATTGATACCCGGTGCAGCGGAAGTTTAAAAATTTTTATCATGGAACAATTCCATGGTGTGGGTATCAACCATTCAACGATTAAATTATAAGTGTGTGTAAAATTTAAATAACAATTAATTAAATTTTACCTTCAATCTCGAAGCGAGATTATTGGACACCACACAGATTTCTCTGCGCTTCTTGTATCTCCCAGGAACTGATGAACTCCTTCAATCAGGTCCACGAATGGGGTTTCGATCCCTCTGATAGATTGCACTAGAAAATCTATCAGAAGTTTTTTTGCGAAGAGATTAAACGAATCTGATTCGTTATTCCTGACTGCGATTCAAAATCACAGACCGGAATTTCTCGGGCAGAGTATGGGAGGGGTCGGCCGATTATTACTTTGAGAGGCTAGGGTTTTCGATTTTTGCTTCTCAAAAATAATGAGCTGTTATGTCTAATTTCTGTACTGCAATAACTTATTTATAATGCAGGCCACTAACACCTTAGGGCCCATTAATCATAAGTTAGGGCCCGACTAGCAAAGCCCGCACGTTCAGAAATTAATATAAAATTCATCGTGACTCCGATTGATGAACCAATTTCACCAATGTGCACAGAAACCATTTCTGCACATTTTAAAGTCAAAATAAATTTTCCTGAATCCGAATTCAGTGGTTTCCAAAAATGTCCATCCCTATGTCATTTTAGGAAATCCTACTCCCTTACTCTTATTTAAGAAGTCCAACTTCTTTGTTCATTAAATTTAACTCTTTAAATTTAACTATCTCAACGGGGATTAAAACTCCATTACACTGTGTGACCCTCAATGGTTCAGGGATACAACTAGCCGTGGGCTCACAACTCCTTGTGACTCGGAACAACACTTTCCGACTTGCCCAACGAATCATGGTAAAGCGCCTAGCAACATCGCCCCATGATTTCCTAGGTATCACTGATAGTGCCTACAAGAACCAGTAGATTTTGGTTAGCGTACAGTACGGTCCCTTCATCCATATATCCCGATCGAATCAACAACCATTGGTATATCGAGAGTCGCTCAAGATTCGATAACTATGCAATACATCTTGAAGATCAAATTAGTGACATCGCATGTGCTACTAAGAAACCATTTCTTAAATCACATCAAGTACTCTGGCCAGAGATTTGTCACACTAATATCTCCTCAGATCGCATAGGATATCCACACTCGCAAGTATGTGGTGAATCCTTGACAACAATGCATTGACTCCTATATGTGTCGTAACTGTACCCAATCTCGACACCTGATGACCCCCATAGAGTCGGTAAACGAGTCAAAGCACAACACTAGCATATAGAGTCTCCATGATGTTTCAAGTCGTAAGGACTAATGGTGTACAACCAAAACCGCGGACTTTATCCACTCGATAAGTGATAACCACTTGGAAAGTCCGGATAGGGTAGTTCGATTATTCATCCTATGAATATCCATTTGCATGCTTCGAACATCTCCATGTTCCCTACCAATGAAACGTGGTACTCCGCATCGCAAATGCTAGTCTCAAACTCGAGCGATCCTTATCCTTATTATCGGACGGCTCAATCGACTAGGAACGGTTTTAGAATATACAGTGACTATAAGATGTATTTCATGATAGACATCCCCATGTTCTACCACATCTTACATACACTATAGTATATTCAAGGTCTTTATCAAAACAACAATAGTATATCACAATATAACAATATGAAGTAATATAAAGTCATTGCCATTAATAAAAGTGTAAATAATATCAAACAAAAGATTGTTTATACAAAGAGTCATCAAAGCCCATAGCCACACAGTTGGCTTACTGGGCACCTACTCTTACAGGTGGCTCACATACCGAAATACTAGTGGATACGCCAGACCCAAATCGATAGAAGTCCATCCACTAATAGGATAGGGTAGAACCCTACTAACAGACATCTCAAAATAGATAGCTCAAGATGCATATATATGCAGCATAAAATCATGTCATATAAATCATGCAGTCACATAATACATGCATACTCAGTCAGGATATCTCGAAAAGTACTTTTGTATCTCAAATGCTAGGCGCGCTCTACCAGCTTTAGGTCTACGCTTATAATCCGCACTACAATGCCAAATGATACTAATATCATTATAGTTCTCTAAAAGCCTTAACTAATCTATTGCATTCTCCTAAATATTTTTAGGAAGAAAAATATTTACCTGTGTTCGTCTTTAGCCCTTTGCTGTCTCTTGCCTCAAAACTAGGCCGTAGCTCCTCTACGACGCCTGGAACGCTATGCCACTTCCGGATTTCCACCGGGACGCCTAGAACGCCCTAGATCTAAGCTAGAAGACCAAGAAATCAAGAGAAGAGAGGTGAATGGTGTGCTTGGAAATGAATCTCGGCACCTCTATTTATAGACATCAAACTGTCGTTGCGTCCATTCGCCATCGTTGCGTCCGAACGTCAACATCAAGTGCGTAAGCAGTGACGCATTCTAGTTAGCACGAACGTTGCATCTGTTCCTAGAACGTTGCATCTGTTCTGCCTGACCCTCCGGACCATATCTGATCATTTTGGGTCCATTTCCGGGCTCCACTAATCCAACTGAAATTCTTTTAATCATGTTAATTGGATTAATTAATAATTACTCACTAAATCTGGGTACGGGCTACTACATTCTCCCCCACTTAAGATATTTCGTCCTTGAAATCAGATCTTAAGTACTGGATGAAAAACAAGATGCAGATACATTCTTTTATTCAAATGCAAAATTCACAGAGTTTACAACTGAATACAACTCGAAAAGGAAATCAAAATAACTCAGGATGTTCTGAACGCATCCTGCTTTCCATCTCCCAAGTGGCTTCTTCAGTGCCTCGGCGCTGCCACTGAACTAAAACCAGAGGAAATACTTTATTTCGCAAGACCTTATCCTTATGATCCAGGATACAAATTGGTCTCTATACATAAGTCAAATATGTATCCACCTGAACTTCTGACGGTTGTAGAATGTGAGACTGATACGCCACATACCGTCACAACAGAGATACATGGAACACGTCGTGAATACTGGACAGATACGATGGCAAGGCCAGACGATAAGCCAAATCGCAATGCTCTCCAAGATCTCAAACGGACCGATAAATCTGGGAGAAAACTTGCCCTTAAGGACAAATCTGAGAATCCCTCGGAAATGTGAAACTCTCATAAACACTTTCTCCCCAACCTCAAATTGCAAAGGCCTACGCTTGATATTAGCATAGCTGGCCTAACGATCCTGTGCAGTCTTAATCCTTTTATTGATCTGATCAACATCTGTTGTCTGCTGGACTAACTCCGGTCCCTCAGCCTGTCTCTCCCCCACTTTTTTACAGAAGAGTGGAGTATGAAAACGTTGCCCATAAAATGCCTCAAAAGAAGCCATCCCAATGGTAGTATGATAGTTGTTGTTGTACGCGAACTCAATCAATGAAAAATGATCCTGCTAGGCTGAACCAAAGTCCATAGTGCATGCTCGAAGTATATCTTCCAAAGTACGGATAGTGCGCTCTGACTGACCATCTGTCTTCGGATGATAGGCCGTACTCAAACTGAGAGTAGTGTCCATCGCACGCTGAACACTCCCCCAGAACCTAGAATTAAACCTGGGGTCTCGATCGTTGACAATGCTCACAGGCACTCCATGAAGTCGAACGATCTCCTGAATGTACAATCGCGCCATACGATCTACAGAGTACTCTCGGCTATAGGCAATAAATTGCGCTGACTTGGTAAGTCGGTCCACCACAACCCAGATAACATCACAATTCCTCGAGGTTACCGGAAAATGGGTCACAAAATCCATCGTGATAAGCTCCCATTTCCAGTCAGGAATAGGCAGACTGTGAAGCAAACCTCCAGGTCGTCGGTGTTCTCCTTTGACCTATTGACACACCAAACATCTTGAAACATACTGATACACACTGTGTTTCATTCCCTTCCATCAAAACCGAGTACGTAGATCCTTGTACATCTTGTTGCTCCCCGGATAAATACTCAACTTAGTGCGATGTGCCTGAGACAAGATCTCCTCTCGCAACTCTTCATCCTCCGAAATCACAAGCCTACCAGACAAACATAGAAAACCATCTAACTGATAGTGAAATAAAGATGTACTACCCTTGTTGGCTAGACAAGCCAAACGCTGGGTCTTCGAATCAGATATCTGAGCCTCCCGAATCCGCGAATACAAAGCTGGCTCAGATAGTATCGAAAACATCTGGATACTTGGTATACCTTTCTTGTGCTTGAAGGTATACCCTGAAGAACAACAATCCCTGATCGCACTAGACATCGAACAAGTCTGAAGTGCGGATAGTTGCACCTTGCGACTCAATGCATCAGCGGTGAGATTAACAGATCCCGGATGGTACTTAATCTCGCAATCATAGTCCTTAAGCAAGTCTTTCCAACGTCTCTGCTTCATTTTCAACTCCGCCTCAGTGAACAAATACTTGAGACTCTTGTGGTCGGTGAAGATCTTAAATTTTTCGCCATACAGATAATGACGCCAGATCTTCAAAGCGAGCATAATAGCTGCCAACTCCAAATCATGAACTGGATAATTTTCTTCGTGCAACTTCAACTATCTAGAAGCGTATGCGATCACATGCCCATTCTGAGTCAGGACACAACCTAAACCCTGAAGAGAAGCATCCGTGTAAAACACATAACCTCCAGATCCTGACGGCAATGCCAACACTGGCCCAGAAGTCAACCTCGTCGAAACTCACAAAAATTCTCCTCACATTCTGAGGACCACTCAAAATCAACACCCTTGCGGGTAAGCTGCGTCAAAGGTCAAGATAGCTGCGAGAATTTTAGAATGAAGCGATGATAATATCCTGCTAGACCCAGAAAACTACGGATCTCAGCAACCGTCGTCGAACGCGACCAATTAAGCACAACCTCGATCTTGCTCGGATCAGGAGAAATTCCCTCCCTGGAGATGATGTGGCCAAGAAAGACCACTCGATCCATCCAAAATTCACACTTGCTCAGTTTGGCGTACAACTGCTCATCCCGAAGAGTCTGCAGTACCAACCGCAAGTGAGAAACATGCTCGTCCGTATTACGCGAATACACCAGGATGTCGTCAATAAAGACCACGAAAAACTTGTTCAAATACTCCCTGAAGACACGGTTCATCAGATCCATAAATATAGCCGGCGCATTAGTCAATCCAAATGGCATCACTAGAAACTCGTAATGCCCATAGCGAGTACGGAATGCAGTCTTGGCTACGTTCTGATCTCGGACTCTCATCTAATGATACCAAGATCTCAAGTCAATATTGGAGTAAACCGAAGTACCCTGCAGCTGATCAAACAAGTCATCAATACGAGGCAAAGGATACTTGCTCTTCACATTAACCCGATTCAGCTGCCGATAGTCAATGCACAACCGCATAGACCCATCTTTCTTCTTCACAAACAGAACAAGAGCTCCCCAAGGAGATACACTAGTACGGATGTACCCCTTGTCCAAATGATCCTATAACTAATTCTTCAACTCATGCATCTCTGACGGAGCCAGACGATATGGTGCTCGAGAAATAGGCGAAGTACCCGGCATCAACTCTATGCCAAACTCGACTTCCCTAGCAGGAGGAAAACCCGGAATCTCATTAGGAAACACATCTGGAAATTCATCCACAACCAGAATACTCTCTATCCCAATGCTCTCAGCGGACAAATCAACTGCATAGATGAGGTAATCTTCCCCACCCGACTCTAGAGCTCGACAGGCTCTCAAAGCTGATACCAAGGGCATTGGGGTTCGCGCTCCCTCACCATAAAAAAACCAGCTATCACTCCCATCTGGATGAAAGTGTACTAATATCTGATAGCAGTCCACAAAAACTCGATAGGTAGTCAAATGTCAATCCCCAGAATACAATCGAAGTCATCCATCGCAAGAACCATGAGATTTGCTATCAGAATGTTCCCTTCGAACTCTAAAGAGCAACCCAATACTAGACGCTTAGCCAAAGCAGATTGGCCCTTTGGAGTAGAAACAAAAACAACTACGTCTATTGCAATGCATGATAAACTATGCCTCTTAACAAAACGTGCAAAAATAAAGGAATGAGATGCACCAGTGTCAATAAGTACAAGAGAAGGTATACCATATAATAGAAATGTACCTACAATGACCTTCACATTCTCCTCCACTGCCTGATCGTGCCTCAAGGAAAACACCTGGCCAGAAGCCCGTGTCTTCAAGTGAGAACTCCCAGCAGAGTGTCCCTGCGATCTCTGCTGAATGGTAGCCTGAGAACCCGATCCTGAACCAGAACCGCCTCCCCCAGATAGTGGACAATCCTTCCGAAGATGACCCACCTCTCCACAACGAAAACAAGCGCTAGAAGCTTTACAACATCTGTCAGTCGGATGGTTCTTCCCGCAATGGTCGCACTTCTCCTTCTTTCCAAAACGAACAACACCAGTGGAACAAGAGGAAGAAAAAGTAGATCCGGACTTCTTGAAAGACTGAGCATGGGGACCCAAAGAACTCGCAGGCCTAGACTGAGAAAAAGACCTGTTACGCCGAATGCTATCCTCTGCTTGGTGACAACGGTTCACCAAACCCTCATAGGTCATATCATCACCGACCGCCACACGGTCATGAATCTCAGGGTTAAGGCCCTGAAGGAACAGATTGTACTTCATCTTAGAACTATCAGCGATCTCAGGACAATAGGATAACAGATCGAAGAACTTCTGCTGATACTCCTCAATAGACATGGCTCCCTGACGCTAGCTCAGTAACTCACCCACATTCGTCTGACGGATTACAGGAGGAAAATACAGCTTCTGAAAACTGTGCGGAACTCGGCCCAGGTGGCCACTCCTCTCGCCGCAACAAAGGGTGTAGAAGTAAACCTCCACCACCTACGGGCTCGCCCTTCTAGGAGATAACCAAGCATCTCCATCTTCTGCTCCTCAGTACAGTGGAACATCTGAAAATTAGTCTCCATGCGATCTAACCAGTTCTCCGCATCCTCCAGAGACTCGCCTCCAACCAAGGGCTTAGGAACCATAGATAAGAATCGGCGCACACTGAAACGCTGATCATCATGGCGATGATGATGGCGTTCCCGACGACGCTCCCGGTACGCATCGCCCCAACGTCCACCTATACTGCCATGGCTGCTCTGGTCATCACGGTCTACAAAATTACTTCGCGGTTATCTTATGCAGAATCTAAATCCCAAGAATACTATGCATGCTCTGATACCATAAATTTAGTGACCCTTACCAAGACCACCTACTAAACAGAACTTAGGCATGCAATTAACTAAATCAAATAGTAAACCAGAATGAGCTGCGGAAATAATAAACATTAATACAATCCCAAGGAAAGGAATCTGCAATACCCAAATATTATACAACCAAATTGAATAGTGTAAAAACCCAATCATAACAGAAATAAAACCCTAGGCAAAGCTTCAGCTGGCCAACTACTACCTAGCCCCTCTTGGATCCACCCGCCTAATTCAATCGCAAACCTGCCCCATGGAATAGGGTGTCCAGAAACACAGAGTACGAGACGTGAGCATAAAACGCTCCGCACGAGAGTATGAGTATACATGAATGCAAGTGTACCGCCTACTGATTAGAGGTCAAGGATCAGATAACAAAGACAGACCAGGCCCTGGTATGTAGCACGTTGTGCCATCTCTTCAGGAGGTGGCTCATATACCGAAATACTAGTGGATACGTCGGACCCAAATCGATGAAATTCCATCAACTAACAGGATAGGGTAGAACCCTACTAACAAACATCTCAAAAGAGATAGCTCAAGATGCATATGTATGCAGCATAAAATCATGTCATATAAATCATGCAGTCACATAATACATGCATACTCAGTCAGGATATCTCGAACAGTACTTTCGTACCTCAAATTCTAGGGCACTCTACCAGCTCTAGGTCTATGCCTATAATCCGCACTACAATGCCAAATGATACTAATATAATTATAGTGCTCTAAAAGACTTAACTAAGCTATTGCATACTCCTAAATATTTTTAGGAAGCAAAAGCTTTACCTGCATCCGTCGTCAGCCCTTTGTTGTCGCTTGCCTCAAAACTAGGCCGCAGCTCCGCTACGACGCCTGAACCTCTATGCCACTTCCGGATTCCCTACGGGACGCCTAGAATGCCCTAGATCTAAGATAGAAGACCAAGGAATCGAGAGAAGAGAGGTGAATGGTGTGCTTGGAAATGAATCTCGGCACCTCTATTTATAGACATCAAATGGAACGTCCGTTCCTCCATCATTGCGTCCGTTCGCCATCGTTGCATCCGAACGTTAACATCAAGTGCGTAAGAAATGACGCATTCTAGCTGGCACGAATGTTGCGTCCATTCCTAGAATGTTGCATCCATTCTGTCTGACCCTCCGGACCATATCTGATCATTCTTGGTCCATTTTCGGGCTCTGCTAATCCAATTGAAATTCCCTTAATCATGTTAATTTGATTAATTAATAGTTACTCACTAAATCAGGGTACGGTCTAATACAGTCTTTTTCGTGTGTCGATGTTAATTGGACAACAAATATATGTACGAAAATAGGCCAACTAACAAATTGAACATATATGTAGAATGACTTGACTGAAATGTAAATTACGCATATATGTTTATGGATGTTCGGAGACTGAAGTTCTCCTAAGTCACCCTTCTTCCTCATAGGGAAGGTTACATTAGAAGACTTTACAACGTCTTGTAATACACCTACTCCAATAGTAGTACTTACCCCTTTCCTAGATCGAAACTCCTAGTACACAAGTAAAGACAACACGTCTTAACACCAAAGTAACAAGTGAAGTAAAATCAGTTTGAATGAATCCTAAGATTCAAACAGGCAAAAAACTCCTCTTCTCCAGTTTGAAATCAGAAGTTTGGAGTTGTCTCTCTGCTGTGAGACCTCGGTTCTAATTATCTAATCTCGGGTTAAACAATAACTAAGAATACAAAATCCAAGATTAAAAAGCAAATAATTTTTTTTAAAAAAATAATAGTGCCTCGCTCGATCGATAAAAATCAATCGATCGAGCGAGAAAAGTTTCACACTCTGCTGCCTGCCTCAAGACCAGCTCCATTTGATTGGTAAAACTCAACCGATCGAGCGGGCGAGCTTTTAGAAAAACAGAGAATAGGCTACAGCTCCCTCGCTCGATTGGTCAAACTTTACCGATCAAGCGATGGCAGCTCTGAACAATTCTTAGAAATGAATTCACCAAACTCAACTCCAATATTCATTCAATACATAACGATGAATATAATACATGCAACGACAGCATTCAATCCTCAATATTTGAATATTAGATACTAAAAACATCAAACAAGTTTGAGTTCTAAACATGCTTAAAAATATAAACTAGATTGACATGCTGATTCAACTTCTAAACCGAGTCTCACTTCTATTCCTTGATCTCGATGCTAACCAAGCCTTCTCTAACTCGATCCTGCCCCACCTATTGCCAAGTACACATACAAAACAAAGCAACAGCCGGATAACTCCGGTGAGAATGATATTCCCAGTAAAAGCAACATAACATGCAATAACAAGTAATATATCAATAACATGATATACCGACAACATATTCAATGTTAATACGAATGAAATGCATGTATTTAAAACAAGGACATCAACTTTGATAATCAAGGAATTGCTGCTATGCTTGGGGATCATGAGGATGAGATCACGTACAACTCACCAACTCTCTCGATCGAGGTGGTGCCACGTATCTCAATCCCCTAGACTTTGGTGTGACTATAAAGAGTATGCTGACACTAGGTGAACTTCTACAAACCAGGCCACTCGCAATTTAGCCCCCAAAACGTCTAAACAAAAAGGGCCATTTTGCCCGCTGAAATCAAAGATTTAGACTCAAGATAATGCATATAGAAAGCACAAGTATTAAACCATAAATCAATTAATAACAAGAGTTCAAACACAAAATACAAGTTCCCCATTCTAGAAAAAGTATTGATGCAAGTATGTGATTTAAGGGAAACTCAATAACCAACTGTCTTGAGTGTGCTATCCCGCTAAAACGATGTCTGCTTGTACCTTTCGATTCGAATAGCTCCAACTCTGGATAAGATACAATAAGAATTTATATCAAAATCTATACAACCTAAAACAACAACAAACGCTCAAGGTAAACTCTTTACCGCTCTTCGTCTAACTCTTCGACGATCGACTTCGGCTAAATCTGGGCTCAACAGACTTCAAACGAATCTGTACAGAGGCAAAAGAAGATCAAAAATGATGAACAAACCCAATAGCCAAAGTTCAACAATTCAAACTGTTGAAAATCCCAAAACTCAAACCGGCGGCATAACAGCTATATACTGATCAAACCGGAAACACAGACAGAAGTACAGCATCGCAAACAACTCAAACCAATGCTAAAACATCAATAAAAATTCAAATCCAACACATCTCAAAATCCTCTTGTTTGAATTATGCTTCCAAAAATCATAACAAATTCGAACGACGCTTTATTTCAAAACCAACTGAGAATAAACGATAAGAACTAGCTCAAGAACAACATATCCAAAATTCAATCGATTCTAACAACATCCAAAAATTGAAGTATAACTGATCGGAGAAATACTTACAATAGAACGAAGCTCTTGCTGCCGGGATCGCGAATCTGCCTTCGAAAATAAATTCTAACGGACGGATCGACCGGAAAATGAAATCACAAAGCTTGTAGAAGCTGTGGGGCATCTACAATGGAGGGAAAACGTGATGGAGGAGATGATGGATGAAGTGAAGACAAGTCAACATGCTAAGATATTATAACAAATCTCATATTTGCATTTTAGTCCCTGAAATTTCCGAAAATTGCAAAATAGACCCTGATCAAAATAAAATCGGCTCTTGAATTCTGTGATCTCCGATTATCTCAAATAAACTCAATTAAGATAAAAATTGGGGCGTTACATCTGCCCTTCGTGATCCTTGAAGATCTGATATGTGAGGCCCCTGTCCCACATGGGAAAAATAAAAGGTTTAAAATGGATTTAAAATGGGCTACAATGGACTTCTATAGCAACTTGGGTTAATCATTTTCGTAAAGCGATGACGAATACAAAGTATTTGATATAGGGGCCCACTGTGTTCAGTCGCGTAGGTGCAGGCCTGGGCCCGGGCCCGGGGCATGACAGAATGGTATCAAAGACGTTCACCAGTCGGCAGATCCCGAAAAATAAGTGCTATGCGGGTCAAAGTGCTACGTGCATGGGATCTATCTCTTGAACTTGCGGGACAAAGTGCTACATGACAGGAGCCACCTCTTGAACCCATAAGAGCCACCTCTAGATTTCCGATGATGGTGGATTGAGATTTCAGGTCGCGATGAGGACATCGCGTTCTAAAGGAGGGGTGATTGTGAGGCCCCTGTCCCACATGGAAAAAATGAAAGGTTTAAAATGGATTTAAAATGGGCTACAATGGACTTCTATAGCAACTTGGGTTAATCATTTCCGTAAAGCGAGAACGAATACAAAGTAGTTTCTATAGGGGCCCATTGTGTGCAGTCGCGCAGCCACGAGCCTGGGCCTTGGGCATGACATGATATG
Organism: Henckelia pumila; assembly: GCF_033568475.1. Classification (NCBI taxonomy): domain Eukaryota; kingdom Viridiplantae; phylum Streptophyta; class Magnoliopsida; order Lamiales; family Gesneriaceae; genus Henckelia; species Henckelia pumila. The sequence continues at coordinate 75,114,914 of NC_133123.1, forward strand.
TATTTATGATGAGTGGGAAATGTGAACAAGTAAGATGTTTCTTGCAAAGTGCTCGAAGAATGCTTAGATAGCTTGTAAGATGTCGTGTGTATCTATCTGTCTCTTCTTTTTAAAAACCTTTAAATATATATAGGCATGTTTGAGCAACGTTTGTCTTGATTTCTTAATAAATGCTTGTCTCAAACTTCTCTTGATCTTCTGCATGTCTTCATAAATTCAAGGCGTAGGTATAGTTATTATTATGCACATCTTTTGATGAAGATGTTTGAATTACAATGGCTCTATCTTCAAAATGTACACATTATCTGTTGATATTTGAGCAATCGGATAATTAGACTTTATAGACAGCTGTCCTGAAGCAGTCGACACTTGAGAAATTGACCTTCAATAGTTAATTCTTAGAACAGTCTTGATCAGAGTTTTGATTTGACTGATATATTAGAACTTGTTATATGAACTGGTTCTTCAACTGGTTGAAAACAAGTGAAGGTACTTTGATAGGACTGGTTCTTCTATTATTTGACCGGATTATTTTATATGACTCGTGTTCTAACCAGTTCAAATGATGTTCTAAAATAGTTTGTCAAACACCAATACTTGTTTTAACAATTTCTCCCTTTTTGATATTTGAAAAAATTAAGCAGTTCACCCAACATGTCGTTTTTTTACAGATCTATTTATTTCTGATAAAGTCTTCAAAGCTCGGATTATTCACCTGATCTGCTTTTGATTTCTCTTTGGAGTAATTCACCCTGATACTGATATTCACTTATACTTTGTTTTCTTCAAAAACTTTCCTTTTTATGACATTCCCCTTCTGATGACTTCATTTCACGTTTTTCAAAAATAATTATTGTGTGTCTTCGTATTATTAAAAATACGTGAAATGTTAGCAAAGAGTGAGTATGTATGTCTCTTCGTATTCCCTAAATATGTCTATAAAAGGATATATGAACTGCATAGATTTGAACACATAAACAATTTCTCCATTTTCTTCATAGAATAACGATTTGAAGAGAGATACAAGCAAGGCTATCATGGAAGAGATAAAGAAGAAGTAGGAGAATTTTGTTCATCTGAAGAAAATGTCTACCAAGTATAAAGTGGAGAGGTTGCAATCACACAGATTTGTACATCTTCCGCCAGCAGAAGCAGAAAAACTGGCTAGAATACAAAGAAAATTCAAAATGCGGCTTGGCACATCCAAGTCTGAGCACATATTCACCCCGAAGGTGTTTTCCTCCTGATGCTCATAAAAGATTTCAGACTCTGGACAAAATCTTCTCTACTCCAGAATTTCAAGACACATCTTCAGGTATGATGAGCACCTGGATGTCCTTCTGGAGGGTGAAAATTGAGTGGGAAATTGACATTGTAAAATATAATATATGTATAAATTTTATTTTATATTTTATAATGTTGTTCATTTTAATTTAAGCGAATTGTTATTATTTCAACTGATGGAACTAAAAGCTTAACAAAAAAAAATTAAGAAAATCACCATCGATAATTAAAGTAAAAGATATGGATGAGAAAGCTTAGTTATAGTTTATGGAGTGTCATTCAGTCACTATCTTCAATATATCAGGGAAACATTCGATGTAACCAACAATTTTCTGTATTAATCTGCAAAACTGATGTTCCTCTTTACTCCAGTTCCCCCGAACTGATGTTCTTTTTAGCAACTGTCACATGTAAACACTCAATACAAACTGGACTATGGTACCCATTTCTTTGCGGATCCTAAATTGTTTAGTCCTTTAGGAATCCAAACCTTGATTAACATAACTGGTCGATCATTGAGTGTTTCCCATAAGGTTGATGCCTTGTTTAGTTTGTGTGCATGATAATATGCATTGAACTATGATTGATGTGTTTGTGAATGTGCTGGATATGCATGTGATGTAGTGTTTGGTTTCACCCTTCTCTCATTATAAGTTTGCCTGTATCTTCTTTAAACTGGCCTTAAGTAAGGTCTGTGTTTGTGTTTTCCATTCATTGAGATGTGACTGGTTTGACTAAAATTCCAATCTTGTCTTACACGAGAACTCTATGGCACATAACCAATTCCAAACTTCTTGCCATTGTTCAAAGTTTCAACATGTTTGCCATTTTGTGGGTGAGTATGAACCTCAGTACTGATTTTATCTTCTTTAAAACCTAGATTAGTCTTATCATTACCTGGTCTCTGTAGTTCATGTATTGCACTCAAGGTGACTGAAGACTTATTCCAGGTTTGAATCAGTTCAGTAAGTCCCAGATTATCTGATTTTAATTGCTGACTCTTAACTTGTAGCTTATAATTTTCAGTCTCAAGATTAGCAATCTCTGCCTTTATATTTACTTTGTTTGGCAATTTATTTTGCTTTTCTTTGACTTTCTCAAATGATAAACACAATTTTTGAAACTCATTAGCCATGTCGTGCATTGCATCAACTAACTCTTCTTGTGTAAAATTATTAGAGTTAAAAATAAATACCTGTTCACGTGTAGATGGTTGATTTAATACCTTTCTACTGATGGAGGGCTGATCTTCATGAGTCATGAAGTAACTATTTTCTTCTTCATTGGATTTTGATGATCTAACTGAACAACAAGATTTGTCAATAAACACAATTGGATCAGTTGAGAGTCGTTTGAGTAAGGCAGATGATTTGATTGGTTGACCCGTGCTTTTCTCATCCTTAGAACTGTTTGTATAGCAGGATTCTTCAATATCTTTTATCAGTGGACTCCTGGCCTGCTCAGTTTTCTCATTATCGTCTTGCTTAGTCAACTGCTGCCAAATATTCTTAGCAGTAGAACATGTTTCCATAGTCTTGGCAGTGCAGTTTCCATGGTATTGTACGAGAAACTCTTGACGAACTCATTAAAAGGAGCCATATGAAGATGTTCAAAGACGAGAAAGAACCTGCTTTGATACCACTTGTTGGAAATCAAAAATTGTTTGAAGAAAGCTTCTTTACTCAAAAGATAAGAGCAGTTCACTGCCACAAAATGCCTTCGGTTGAGCAGTTGAAAGATTGTGTCTTCAAAAGTGAGTTAAGTTCTTATCAGCAACTAGACTCTAGTATTTCTTATGTGTCGATGTTAATTAGCCAAGAAATATATATGTGCGAAAATAGGCCAACTAATAGATTGAACATATATGTAGAATGACTTGACTGAAATGTAAATCACACAGATATGTTTATAGATATTCGGAGACTTAACTGCTCCTAAGTCATCTTTGCTTCCTCACAGGGAATGTTACATTAGAAGGCTTTGGTTATTACATTTTTGTAATATACCCACTCCAATCGTAGGACTTACCACTTGCTTATATCGAAACTCTTAGTACACAAGTTAAGACAACACGTCTTAACACAGAAATAACAAACCAAGTAAAATGAGTTTGAATTAATCCTAATATTCAAACAAGTGAGCAAATCCTCTTCTCCAGTTTGAAATTATTAGTTGGGAGTTGTCTCTTCGCCCTTCGTGATCCTTTAAGATCTGATATGTATTTATGATGAGTGGGCAATGTGAGCAAGTAAAATGTTTCTTGCAAAGTGCTCGAATAATTCTTATATAGCTTGTAAGATATCGTGTATCTATCTATCTTTCATTTTTAGCAACCTTTAAATATATATAGGCATGTTTGAGCAACGTTTTCCTTGATGTCTTGATAAATTCTTGTCTCAAACGTCTCTTGATCTTCTGCATGTCTTCATAAATTCTAGGCGTAGGTATAGCTAATTATTATGCACATCTTTTGATAAAGATGTTTGAATTACAACGGCTCTATCTTTGAAATGTACTCATTATCAGTAGATATTTGAGCAGTCGGATAATTATACTTTATAGACAGTTGTCCTGAAGCAGTCGACACTTGAGCCATTGGCCTGCAACAGTTTATTCTTAGAACAATCTTGATCAAACTTTTGATTTGACTGATATATTAGAACTTGTTATATGAACTGGTTCTTCAACTGGTTGAGAAAAAGTGAAGATATTTTTATAAGACAAATTCTTCTATTATTTGACCGGACTAGTTCATATGACTCGTGTTTTAACCAGTTTAAATGATGTTCTAAAATAGTTTGTCCAACACCAAAACTTGTTCTAAGACAATTTCTAGAAATTGAAGTGTCCTTTTGACATAAATTCATCTTTACTTTCATCCTCCAAATTGGTTTCCTATATTCTACTAGTCAGTTGAGTTGGATTAGTTGGATGATCAGTTGACACTGTTTCATAAAAAAAACAATGTGAATAGATTCTTGAACATTTAGTGTTATTTTATTAAAAACTTTGTAAGATTCGCTAACTGAAGAGTAACCAAGAAATATAACCTCATTTGACTTTGCGTCGGATGTAGTTAGATGATTTTTACCATTATTTGTGAATATAGAACTTGAAACCAAACACCCTAAAGTATAACACAATTGGTTTATTTCCATGTCAAATTTCATATGATGTTTTTCCAAGCTTCTTGTTAATTATTAATAGATTCTGAGTGTAGCATGCAGTGTTCATTGCCTCTGCCCAAAATATTTGAGACACCCTAAAATCAGCTAACATAGTTCTAATAGCTTCTTTAACTGTTCTATTTCTCCTTTCTGCAACACCTTTTTTTTCCACCCCATTTTATTTTTCATTTAAATATCTTTTGAAAATCCTGATCATTTTGGGAGCGGTTTGATCTTTTGATTTTAAGAAAAGGACTCAGGTGAACCTAGAGAAGTAATCAATAATAACTTTGGTATATTTCATTCCCCCTATGCTTATAAATGGAATAAGACCAAAAAATTTCATGTGAAAACGTTCTAATCTTCTGGAGGATGAGTTTCAACCTTTGTTTTTAAAGGATGACTTGTTTCCTAAACTAAAAAGAAGAGAAAACTTTGTTTTTATAAAATTAATTTCAAGAATTTCAGTTACCAATTCATGATTGCTTAGATTTTCAATGACTTTGAAGTTAAGGTGGTTTAGTTGCTTGTGTCAGAGCCAGTTCTTATTTTGATTTGATGATATGAAGCAAACTAGTTCAGCTGGTTGAGTTGTCTAGCTGAATTTTTACTTCTACCCAAACCTATCACTTGTCATTATAATATCACCAAAAAGAGTTTTGTTAGTACAAATGTGTTTCTTGAACTCAACTGAATATCCGTGATCACACAACCAACTGATGCTTATAAAATTATATTTCAAGTTCTCAACAAACAATACATCATTAATAATTATGTTACCATGGATAAGATTATCCTAACACATGGTTCTAGCTGTTGAATTTTCTCCGAAATTGATTTTAGGTACTGAAAAATGAATATTATGGGCAAGCAATTGAGCTTCTCTAGTCATGTATTTTGAACATCCATTTTCCAAGTACAAGCTTATTTATTCAACTCTTCTGTACATATTACCTGCATTCACAGAGTTGAATAACTTAGGTCCTCATACCTACTTGGGTCCAAACTTGATTGATCCTTTTGGAACCCATACCTGGACCAGTCTGATTGACCTACCATTCAACGTTGTTCCTTAAGGGTTGTGCATATGCAGGTTTGTGTGGGTCATGTGTATGATATGAATTTGACACATAATATTGTTTCAACTTTCCCACATCACTGAGTTACCTGTATCTTCTTTGTTGAAGTGGTCTTATGTCAGAGTGAATTGGAATAGAGAAGAGATCAGATCAAAGTATAATGACCAGATGAGTTCAGTGATCAGATGAGTTTATGGTCAGATCGAAGTTGATGGTCAGATGAGTTCTTCGAATGAGTTCAGGCAGATTGATTGCTCAAGTGCTGAGACTTGGTTAAAAGTCAGATGAATTGTCCTTGAAGCCGTAAGCTTGAAGGCAGGTCAAAGTACAAGAGCTAATGAGACTGATGCGAGAAGACTTATCGAGTTGGGTCACATTGACTTTGAAGTTGGGCCTTAGTAAGTTGTTGAACTAAAGCCCAAGAAAAAAGTCGGTGTATCTTTTCTATATAAGCAGATGAAAGTTGGCCGTAACCAACGTAACAGAAAATAAAATTCTTCAATATTCAGAAAAGAGTTTGGGAGAGAAAAGAAGAGAGAATTCAGAGAGAGAGAACTGGGGCGTATATTGTGACAAGAAGATTCAAGGATTTAAAGTTTGAATCGTGTCTGTATCTAGCATTTGAGTTTTCTGGTCTGGTTTTGTAATAAGCTCTGGTTTGATCTTGGTTTTTTCCCTGGTTTTTGATTAATAAAGTGGTTGTGTTGCTCTCCCGTGGACGTAGGTAAATTCCTTGCCGAACCACGTAAATACTTGTGTCGTTTATTTTCTTTCGCGTGAGTTTGTGTTTGATCTGTGTGTGTTGAATTTCATCTGTTTTTGGGATTGTGTTCTTGTTGTTGTTGTGTGTGTGTTTGTCTGGTAAATATTCTCGAAATAGCAAGTTGGTTTTGGTTGATTCCTAACAAGTGGCGCCATCCGTGGGAAACTAAACAAAGATGTTGGGATCAATGATATTTGATATTGAGAAGTTTACGGGCAAGAAAAATTTCTCGCTCTGGAGAATTAAGTTGTGAGAAATCCTAATACAACAAGGATTGGTGGAAGCACTCAAGAAGAAAAAGGATATGTCTGATGATATCAAGAACCAGGATGAATTACTCGAGAAAATACACAGTGCGATTATTCTTTATCTGGGTGATAGACCTCTTCGAGAGGTGGCGAGAGAAGAATCTGCTGCGGCTGTGTGGCTTAAACTTGAGAATTTATACATGACAAAATCTCTGGCTAACCGTCTGTACAAGTAACAGAGGTTTTATTCCTTTGTGATCAAGGATGATAAAAACCTGGAAGACCAGATCAAAGAATTCACCAAGATATTGGATGATTTAGAGAATATAGAAGTAAAGCTTGAGGATGAATATCGGGATTTGATACTTTTGAATGAACTTCCTAAAGCCTATGAAAACTTTAGGGATGCATTGCTCTATGGCAGAGAACAGACGATAAATTTGGAAGAAGTTATGTCGGCTATTCAATCCAAGGAACTTCAGAGAAAATCAAACACAAACAGTACTGAATCACAAGGAGAGGGTCATATGGTAAGGGGCAGGAATGATAAGATGACATCCAATGGGAAGTATAGGCCAAAATCCAGATCAAAGAGTCAAAAAAGATACCAAAAAATAAATTTGGGGAATCTAAAGTGCTTTGCATGTCATAAGGTTGGGCATATTAGGAGAGATTGTCCAGAAAGAAAAGGGAAGCAACAAGAGAAACCCAAAGAAGATGGTACTCTAGCCGTAGCTTCAGATGTATATGACTCCGAAGAAGTATTGATGGTTTGTAAAGGTGATCAAAACCACGAATGGATACTGGATTCAGGGTGTTACTTTCAAATGAGTCCTATAAGGTCCTCATTTGAAAAGTTGGAGGAATCAGATCAGGGCATGGTATTGTTGGAGAATAATCAATCATGCAGGATAAAGAGCTCTAGAAATATCAGAATAAGGATGCATGATGGGATTGACAAAGTACTCACTAATGTAAGGTATGTGCCCGAGTTGAATAGAAACGTGATATCATTGGGAACATTTGATGCTCAGGGATACTCATTCAAATCAGGAGTAGGAAGTCTCTCAGTGTCTAAAGGGTCTCTGGTTATTATGAAGGCTGTAAAAAGGAACCTCCTACATGTACTACAAGGTTAGACAATTATAGGGAGTACAACAAATATTCAGGAACAGCAAAACAAGACCAAGCTATGGCATCTGAGGCTTGGACATGTAAGTGAGAAAGGATTACATGATCTGTCTAAACAGGGTCTGTTAGGTGGAGATAAAATCAAAATCACTGTAGTTGTGTGATAGCTGTGCTCTTGGAAAATCAAAAAAAATATCATTTGGTCAAGGAAGTCACAAAACTGATCAACCATTGGCCTACATTCATTCAGATCTATGGGGTCCTTCTCGGACAAAAACTCATGGTGGAGTCAGATACTTTATGTCTTTGCACTACAAGAAAAACGGCTAAAGACAACGCTTTTTCCGAGTTGTTAATGTCCCCGAAAAAGCGTTGTCGTAGCCAGTGTTGTAAAAGGCAATGGTCAAAGACAACGCGAAAAAAGCGTTTTCGTTTCTGGAAAAGATAACGCTTTTTAAGCGTTGTCGTATCTAAAAACGACAACGCTTTTTAAGCATTGTCTTTTATAAAAAGCGTTGTCGTTTTTGGAAAAGACAACGCTTTTTAAGCGTCGTTGTATTTGGAAAAGACAACGCTTCAAAAAAGCGTTGTCTTTTCTGGTAAAGACAACGCTTTAAAAAGCGTTGTCTTTTTTTAAACAAAAAACAAAAAAAAAATTAAATCACAAATTTTCAATATTATAATCACTCAAAATTCAAAAATTTCTAAAATAAAATTTAGTATAAAATCTTCTAAAACTAGAAAAAAAACTATGCATTAATCTCGAAAAACTTTGATTCCTTCCTTCAGCACATGTTAGCGTCCCAAACTTTCATAAAAGCCGCAACAATCTCTTTTTCTTTAATTTGTATCTCCATACTGTAAATTATTAAAAATAAAAACAAACATAAAACAAATATGAATAGATTAAAATGGAAAGTAAACTTAAACACTTATTTATCTATAAAAGAACATGAATTTAAAAAAAATTATGTTGTTGGATTGTTCCCAGAAGTGATAAAGAATCTGAAATATGATATTATGTTTATGTACTAAACTTGGAATCAAGTAAAAAAAATCAGAAGAAAGAATACACTGTTGAAAATGAACCTGCCTAATGGAGATAAACCCCCTGCAACTGATGATGATGATTGCCTCCTAATATTTCGAGCCTCTTGGTTGGATAATGGATCAACTTCTGGAATGTTTAATCTCATGTTGCTACCCCTTCCCTGATATTTATCCTTCACGAACATTAATCAGAAAACAAAGAAAAGATAAAGCTATATAAGAAAAAAAAATCAGCTTTGTCACGTACACCTAGATCTCAAAAATATAGATGTAAGGGAGATAAATGTAAAATACTTTAAGAGAAATGAGTGGGGGAAAAGAAGGTTTTAGTTAAATTATATTTTAAAAGTTACTTTCTGCAATCGTGAATTCAAACCCGGAATAGAAGATCCATTTATCAGACAGAGTACATAGACTTTGGCAGTAAATTTTGAATTCTTAAGATTAATGCAACAACAAAATTGTATGTACACCAACAATGAAGTGTGAATAAATTACTTACATCATGAATATTGTCACCATGTGAATGAATGTTCGAACTTTAACTTTCCATGAACCAAAAATGACAATGATTGTTGTTTCTGCACCTTTTTCAAAAGCAAATACCTATACTGATGCAACTGTGCTCGTGTCTGTATGCACGCTGGAATCATCAGTGAAATGGTCATGCCTTCTCCTTATCCTAGCTCCCCTTCCCCATCCATGGATTGTCTCTCTTATTCTTTTTGGAATCGAGGCTGCTTTATAATTTGTTCCCTTCTAATAAAATAAATAAAATATACAGTTATATTTAATCAATGTTCAATTTTACTAGGATGGTTTGATATGCTGAATACTCGAGTAACAAGTGCGTAGAGTGGTAAGGGGATGTAACTGAGCCAAAACTGTCCAGAAAATCCGATGACAGAAACTTAATTAAGTCTAAGAGTTGTGAAAGGTAATGACATAAGGTTAAATATGTAACAACTTAAATATTTATGCATACCACACAAAGAGACCTATATAAACGAGCAAGTGGTTCTTTATGAAAGCATGAATTGTATCCAAATTTCTACTAAGTTCAAAAATACAGATATATCAGAACTAATGTCAATCCCACATAAACAAAATAAAAGGATTACACCAATGCCAAAAATAATATAGGAAGGGGAAGCCTAGACTTTGAGCCCTTTACTAAACGAAATCACACAACAAACACACCACAAAAGTTCAAAAGTAAAAATTAAACCAAATCTCATAACCTTAATAAGAAATCCAAATCAGAAAAAAAAAAATTGAACTTGGAGGGGCAGAAAAGAAAGAAAAAGTTTGGGTTACTAGCAAAAGAAGGCAAGCAAGATTTTTGAGTAGCCAAGATAGTTTGAAGCGCTCTTACCTCAGCGAATCTGCATACTTCGAATAGGAAAGGTTCCAATATTTCCCTAGAATGCAAGAGATTTTGTTAGCACAGGCTGTGATTAGACATAAACATGTTATAGTTCCCGAAACACACCAACAAAACAAATTACACGACACTTGTACCATTTTATTCCCCACAAAGCACCTCTATGTTTCACCATCTGAACACAAATATCAAAGTTCAACTCTCATGGCATAATTTTGCGATATTATCACTCTTAATAAAATCAGTGGAAACAAAAAAAAAAAGCAATAATGGATTGGCAAAAAACACAAATAAATATAAATAATGTTATTCAAACCGGTTCAATTGAATTAGAATCATCAAATCAGAGCCATGCTCAAACATGCTCAAAAAGTAAAAAATTATTTTATACAACAACACATTTCTCAGATTCAATAAAAAAGATTTATATAAACATGCTCACTAAAATAACCAATAAAGAAGATTAATCAAGGGCCAAAATAGAAGTCGAAACAAAGAAATCAATAAAATAATATATTCAAAGCAAATATTATTATTTCTCAGATTGGGTTAAAGATAATTACTTTTGCGGGTGCGTTTCTTGTAGAGAATATGGTAACCGCCTTCACGGTACTAAATCACATCCCCTGGCTTCAGAGTGTTGTAGCAATCTGAAATCCCCAATTCAAATTCATCATAAATCCAACCCAAAAAAAAAAACTCACACCCCACAGATTGACGCATAAAGAACCAATCAAAATGAGCGCGAATAAAAATAATATATTAAGCTTACCTCCACAGATATAGCTAACTGGATAATGCAAATTTCTAGCAAGATTCCTTTAGAAACTCTTAGAAATTTAGCAGCCTATGATAGGAGGAAGGGGCATCGAGTTCTGAAAATGGCTACCGAATAAAACCAATTCCATTACTTGGTTAAATTACATCTAAAGGGACATAGTAGGCTAACTGATCATGCTACAAGAATCAATGAAACAACCCTGCGGGGATCAGTGTAGGGTATAACCAATATAAGTTAAAAGCAAAAAGGGACGCTGTGAAGAAAGTCGCGGGATAAAGGGTTTGTACAATTGTGATCTCTAAACTTGGATGAACTAGAGAAACAATATAGCTCCTCATAATTAGAATGCACGCAAAACCAATATAACTGAACGAGGGAAAAAACGATCATCAGCCAATTACCTCATCTTGTAAAAAATATTCAACTTCTCGATTATTTTCTACAATCAGAATTGTGGCTGATTTGTAGAAATATAATTGCACTTAATGCATGCGTTGAAAATCAGGAATGGACAAGAGGAGGTGTACTGTGCACATATGAAAAGTGACAGATGGATTAACTTCGTGGTGGAACTATAGCCTGTAGGCTTCCCAAAAACTTGGCTTTTGATTCAAGCCATTAGGTGAATTTATTGTATCCACTAAGGTTTTGAAATATCAAATATGCAAAAACATGAAGAAGGAAGCTTAATTAATTTAACCCTCGTCTATTACTTGCCATAATTTTGTGGTACGGTAAAGGAGCAACTAATCAAACCACTGTCAACTAAGAATTTATAGAATAATAATACAATAGCTTTTCAAATCAACTCCATTGTCATATATAGTTTTGACTAAAGAATCAACTAGATGAGAAGGGTACATGACATTTATAGCCTAAACACACTGAGAAGTGAATCTCAGTAATATGAAAATTAAAGTGTAGTTTATCTGATGGGTTCCACAGTCAACATCAGATTATAACCTTCTCCCAAAAAACCTAACAAATCTATAAAACATCATAATAATGTAAAAATGATGACCCGTTTTTGTATATTAATCCATAACAGTATCAAATCAAAGGGTTTCAAAATCACCAAAGCTTAAGGTTTCCAAAAAGGTATATATGGATTTGAATCACAAACTTGATTTCATATATTTCTTCTAAAAAAAATTTCACCAGAAACAAAGCAACAAAATGAGTTTACGAGAGGACACGGGAATGTATATTCAAAAAATCACAAAAATCAAAAAAAGTAGAAACAAAACACTAAAAATGTTCACTAATATATGAAACTCACAATGTATTTTCCACAAAAATCGAATCAATCACACCTAAAGAACGAATAACAACAACTCGCTGGGCCGACGACTTCGAAGCTTTAGGTTATGATTTCTTGCTAGATTGGCATCAAAACGAAGCTTAGGATGAGCTCTGACCAAATTCTAGCTCCAATCACAAAATTCCAATGCCCGTGGCAACGAATCAACGACAAAAAATGGGCGGCTAGGGTTGGATCTTGGGAGAATCGTGAGACTCACGAGAGAGAAGAGAGAGAAGAATAGGATTTTTTTTAAAAAAAACATAAAAAAATTAGTTATATAAAAATCAGAAAAAAAAGAAAAAAAGAAATTAAAAGACATTGCTAAAAGCGTTGTAGTAGATATAAAAAAAACGCTCATCCACAACGCTTTTTAAAAAGCGTTGTGGATGACAAAAGAATGTTGTCTTTTATAAAATTTACAAAATCAAAGACAACGCTTTCTCCTAAAAGCGTTGTGTTTCTTTTTTTAACAACGCTTTTTGTAAAAAGCGTTGTCTTTAAGCTGTTGTTAATGACCATTTTTGTTGTAGCATTGATAGATGATTACTCAATGAGAGTATGAATATTAATCTTAAAGACTAAGGATGGAGCTTATGACAAATTCAGAGAATGACTGCTGGCAATTGAGAACAAGAGTGATCGAAAAGTTAAACATCTGAGAACAGATAATGGACTTGAATACTTATTAGATAAGTTTGTTAAGCTATGTAAGGAGAAAGACATTACCAGACACAGAACAGTCGCAGGAACACCAAAGTAGAATGGCCTAGCAGAGAGTATGAACAGAACTCTTCTGGAAAGGGTCAGATATATGTTGATTAATGCTTATCTTCCTAAGTACTTCTGGGGATAAGCATTATCTACTGCGTGCTATTTGGTCAATAGGTGCCCATCCAGTGCTATTGGTTTCAAGACACCAATGGAAAAGTGGAGTGTAACACCTGCAGACTATTCAAACTTGAGGGTATTCGGGTGTCTTGCATATCCTCATCTGAAATAGGACAAGTTTGAAGCAAGGGCAGTCAGATGTATATTCATTGGGTATCCGGATGGTGTGAAAGGGTATAAAGTTTGGAACTTGGAGTCAAGAGGTCCAAAGTGTTTCAACACCAGAGATGTAAAGTTTGATGAAACCAAACTGGGATATAAAATAAATACAGATGGAAAGGACAGTCAGATCAGTAAGAATCATAAACTACCATTTGAGGTGGAGTCTTCCGTGCCAGATACAGATTCAGATGAGATGCAAGATGAAAATTTGACAACAAGTGATCCAAAAGATGACTTGAGTACCTATAACCTTGCAAGAGACAAAACCAGAAGGGAGATCAGAGCTCTTAAGAGGTTTGGTAAAGATGATTTGGTTTGGTATTCACTTACAGTAGCTGAGGAGGTGGAGTACTTAGAGCCGAATACATATGTTGAAGCTATGGTAAGTAAATACAAGGACAAATGGACAGAAGATACAAATTAAGAGATGAACTCACTAGAGAATAATCAAACCTGGACATTAGTAGACAGACCAAAGCATCAGAAGATATTGGGATGCAAGTGGATCTATAAACAGAAGGAAGGAAATCGTGGTACAGATCAGATCAAGTATAATCCAGATTGGTTGCAAAGGGTTTTGGTCAGGTAGAAGGGATGGATTTTAATGAGGTCTATTCTCTAGTGGTCAAACATTATTCCATCCGGATTATGTTAGCATTGGTGAACCATCTCGATTTGGAGCTTGAGCATATGGATGTGAAAACTGTTTTCCTACACGATGATCTGGAAGAAACTATCTATATGGAACAACCTAAGGGCTTCATACATCAGAAAACACAGAATATGGTCTGATTACTGAGGAAATCATTGTATGGGCTTAAGGAGAATCCGAGGCAGTGGAACAGGAGGTTTGATGAGTTCATGATTGGTATTGGTTTTGTGAGAAGCCAATATGACAGATGTGTCTATCTGAAGAAAAATCAAGGGCAGGTTATCTTGTACCTACTGATTTACGTTGATGATATTTTGATTGCAAGTAAAAGTAGGGCAGAGATATCATCCTTGAAACAACAGCTCAACTCAGATTTGAGATGAAAGATCTGGGAGAAGCAAAGAGGATTTTGGGCATGGACATTATGAGAAAAAGGAAAAGACGGGAGATTCATCTGAGTCAGAAGAATTATTTGAGGAAGGTAGTTCTGAAGTATAATATTAATCAAGAAAAATCTGTCTTGACCCCTCAGGGACAACATTTGAAGCTATCTGCAAATCAGTCACCTGAAAATGAGGAAGACAAGATGAAGATGCATGGTATTCCATATGCTAGTGGAGTGGGAAGTCTCATATATGTAATGGTGTGTAGTAGGCCTGATCTGGCATATGCAATCAGTGTTGTGTCAAGATTTATGGTTAATCCAGGTAAATATCATTGGGAAGCTCTGAAATGGATTCTTAGATATCTCATAAACACTACTGGGATATGGGGTTGAAGTTTGAAAAACAGCAAAATGGGATTGATCCGGTGGTTGGATATGTGAATTCAGATTTTTCTGGGAACTTAGACACTAGAAAGTCATTGACTGGATATGTGTTCACCTTTTATGGCACAACAATCACTTGGAAGTCTAATCTACAGTCAGTGGTTGCCATTTTCTAACACTGAGGCAGAATTCATAGTTGTCACCGAGGCTATAAAAGAATGGTTGTGGTTAAAAGGATTGATAGCGGAGCTTGGTGTGAAACAAGATCAAGTTGTAGTACACTGTGACAATCAAAGTTCAATACACTTGACAAAACACCAAGTCTATCATGAACGATCGAAACACATAGATATGAAGATGCATTTTGTCAGAGATGTAATTGAAAAAGGAGATGTGATCCTTGTGAAGATATCATTAGAAGAAAACCCTACAATTGTTATGACAAAGTCAGTGCCGTATGCTAAGTTCAAGAAATTTTTGGACTTAGTTAATGCGGTGATTGAAGATTAACCTATGGAGGCTAGATTGGAGAGCAGCATTCAACCTGAAAGAATCAAGGTGGAGATTGTTGAAGTATGCTTCTTTCAGATTAAATGGGAATAGAGAAGAGATCAGATCAAATTATAGTGACCAGATGAGTTCATGTTCAGATCGAATACTGAGATCATATCAAAGTTGATGGTCAGATGAGCTCTTCGGATGAGTTCAGGAAGATTGATTTCTCAAGTGCTGAGACTTGGTTAAAAGTCAGATGAATTGTCCGTGAAGCTATAAGCTTGAAGGTCGATCGAAGTACAAGAGCAGATCAGACTGATGCGAGAAGACTTATCAAGTTGGGCCACGTTGACTTTGAAGTTGGGCCTTAGTAAGTTGTTGACCTAAAGCCCAAGAAGTCAGTGTATGTTTTCTATATAAGCAGATGGAAGCTGGCCGTAACCAACATAACAGAAAATCAAATTCTTCAATCTTCAAAAAAGAGTTTGGGAGAGAAAAGAAGAGAGAATTTAGAAAGAGAGAACTGAGGCGTAGATTGTGACGGGAAGATTCAAGGATTTAAAGCTTGAATCGTGTCTATATCTAGCGTTAGAGTTTTCTAGTCTGGTTCTGTAATAAGCTCTGGTTTGAGCTTGGTTTTTTCTCTGGTTTGTGATTAATAAAGTGGTTGTGTTACTCTCTTGTGGACGTAGGAAAATTCCTTTCCGAACCACGTAAATACTTGTGTCGTTTATTTGCTTTCGCGTGAGTTGGTGTTTGATCTTCGTGTGTTGGGTTTCATATGTTTCTGGGATTGTGTTCTTGTTGTTGCTGTGTGTGTGTTTGTCTGGTAAATATTCTCAGAATATCAAGTTGGTTTTGGTTGATTCCTAACATTCTTCGAACATGGCTGGAATTAAAGTATCGATTATGCTTGTCTTTCATAGAACCATGTTCAGTCCAACTAGACTGGTTAGGCTTCCAGTTTGGCCTTGCATTAGAACTCTCAGACACATATCTAATATCCGACTTCCTATCCTTTGTAGTGACCCAACCCCGAATCACCTACAACTTAAAACTAATTAAGAATGCAATATACTTAATCAAATAGTAAACAGAATCTAATAGCGGAAATTAAAAATCCAAAATACGCAAAAGTCGGCGGAATAAAAACGACACTAAAACCCATAAACAATATCTGAATAAATACAACCAAATAAAAATAGGGTATCAGATCCCTAACCACTAAGGGAGCTCACTGCATCCTTGGAACCTGGTCTCAACCCTGCCGCGAACCTCCGGCATCATCCAACCTGAGACCTGTCCCGTCGAATAAAAAGTTTAGAAAATACAAAAATACTAGACGTGAGAGACCATGCTCAATACAAAAGCATAGATATACAAACAAATATGATGCATGAAATGACTTTAAAACTCAGTCTGCTCAGTTCGGAACATCCAAACTAGGGTTCGGAAGGTCCAAACTCAGGCTTTCCCTTAGTTGTCAAGACGCAAAAGACACGTCAATTCATGCATGTGATCGGAACGTCCATTCTGATCGGGGAAGTTAAGAACGTGGTGGACATGCGCAGTTCGAAATGTTTGGAGTGGGGTTCGGAATATCCGAACTCCATTTATAAATAGGCCACGAGGATTTCAATTTAATTCCCAATTTACAACAATTCTATTTCGATATTTATATTCTAGGGGGTTCTATATCCTTATAATCTTGGGTTGAGCAGTAGCAAGGCGCTTCCGAGATAGCAGCAGAGCCAATCCCAAGAATTGGAGTCTTCGAGATCAAAGGGCTGACGACGAATGCAGGTATAGTCCAAGATCCTTATTATAATTTGGGATTATTTATTAGCTTAGTTAAAACTTTTATAAGATCAATATTAGTGATATGATAATGATTGGCTTGTATGCTTGGACCCTAGACTTGTTTTTTTTTGTGGACCCTAGACATGTATTGGTAGGACTGCCTTAGAAATGTATTTAAGTACTTATTGAGATTGGTAGTGAGTGTGCATGATTATATGTTGTAGTTTACATGCCAAGATCCATGTTTTACTATTTTATTATATTATTTTGCATGTGCATATTCATGTTAAGGCGAATCTCCTTCGAGATATCTTTTTGAGTAGGGTAGCTCAGCCCTAAACCTTTGTTATATGGTCGGACACCGAGAGATGCCGTGATAATGGGGACTGCCGCTACGATGATCTTGACGAGTGTTGGAATTTACCTACTGGAGTTGATCTTATGTGGTACAATACACTCATTGGCGCATAGACTGAACAGGACTTGATAGTTGACCATTTACCTAGTTATTTTCATGCATCATATTGGTCTGTATATTCGTACTTTACGTTCTGAGAGTTTGTCGCTAACGTCCTTGTTGTTATTATTGGACACCCTATTCAACGGAGGTCTCAGTTTGGACGAGGCTGGAAGTTTGAGACATGGTTGAGGGCAAAATCAGTGACCGTAGTGAGGTGTTGTTCTGTTCAGTGGTTTTTGATACAGTTTATTCGATATGGTTGTATAACATTATTATCTCTTTATTTTTTGTGTCGGTTGTAATCAGTCGGTATGCGTTGTAAACTCATTTTAAGTTTTGATGTTTTGTTGTTTTGCTTAAGTTTATTTAATTACATGTCTAGTAATCTAAGAAAATAGGAGATCCGGATCAGATCATTACAACACCAATCAAAACTTCCATATATGAGACATCGACTGTCCTCAGTTACATATACGATGTTTAACAACTTGCTCCTTGCAACCTTTCAATCTCCGATTTCCACTCTTTGTATGATCCAATATTTTTTTAGCTTCTTTCTAAATAAATCCATTTAAAGATAACGTAAATATATAGATGAGAAAATTTAGCGCGCTTGATATCCTTTTTTGTTTTTTCATCTTTTTTAAAAAGCCGCCTGTTGTGGCGGGGGGTTTGGCAGGTCTCTACCTGTTTATTAGATAAAAAAAGAAATACAAGAGATGAGTACTAGGTCAAAACCTTTCAAGAAATTACAAGCATTCAAAAAATTAAATAACCAAATAAAAAATTTACAAAAGATAAAATCTAGCTAACTCGAACACTTTGCAGACTAGACAGACCCGATCTGTCTAGTTTGCAAATTCCTCTTAACTGCCCTTGAATATCCCCTGGACATAAAATAGCTGAACACTTTGCCAATCCCAGATTGGCCAATTCGTCCGCCGCCGCGTTAGCTTTTCTGTATACGTGAGATTTCCTCACCAGTGATGAATTTAGGATCCCTTGAATTTGTGTTAGAATGTTACTGAGTTCCCAATAGGAGTTTTCGGCATCAATAATTGATAATGCTACCATAGAGTCAACTTCAAGCCATAATGGGAACAAATTATATAACTGACAAATCTGAAGCCCCATCAAAATGTCCAAAAATTCAGCTCTCGTATTAGTCCCATAGCCAATAGAATCGAGATATGCTAGGATAGGCATACCAAAATGATCTCTGACAATCCCGCCTATCCCAGACTCCCCTTCACCTTTCGAACATCTATCCGAATTCATTTTGAAATGCCTGAGCAAATAAGGAATCCACCTTACCACTCGGATATAAGTAGTTCGAGTGGTTCTGAGAGTAAGAAAAGAAGCCACATCCTGGAATCCACGCCAATGATCAACCTCTAAGATCCCTACAAGGCCAAGAGATACAATAAACTCTTGAATCTTCTTGATAATTCTGGCCGGTTGGGTGCGAACACCCCTATGCTTATGCTTTTTCCTCGCCTTCCAGAGGAACCAAATAATCAGAAATGGAATAAGTTCCCTAGCATGACCATCCTTATGCCAATATTCTGCCACCTTCCAATTACCAAAATTACGATGATGCACTACACCAAAAAGTCGAGCAAAGAAATTCCATACCGACTGAGCAGGGCCACTCGAAAAGAATAAATGGTCAAAATATTCCTGAGCTCGACAACATTGACACACCTATGATAAAGCAATTCCTCGAGACATAAGAATACCATCGACAAGTTGTCTTTTATAATACCATCTCCAGTAGAAGATACAAATCGATGGCCTTAAAAGTTTGGACCAACATCCTTTGAACCAGCCAACAACTGTCTGCCTGTTACGCACCAACTCCCATGTTGATTTGACAGAAAATTTTCCATTAATAGAGCTTTTCCAGATAGCATTATCTTTAGCCACACAATGGAAAGGGACTTCCAAAACACTGAAAGCAACCTTCTGGGGGAGCACAAGAAGAAGACGATCAAAATTCCAATTTCTATCTTCTAATAATTAACCAATTGACTAGTCTGTTTGGCTGTCCCTGGATAGGAACCAAAGAAGATAAGGGGCCATCGGGAAACTAAGTATCGAACCAAATGCTAATGTCCCCATCTCCAATTATCCATCCAATTTCCGATTCTGCACGATTCTTGATCTTCAACATCCTATGCCAAGATGTAAAAATGTTTTGCATAATGCGCACTGCAGCAGGAGGTTCCATCCTACAATATCTCTGAATTATGAACCGACTCCAAAGTGAATCCACAGTTCTGAACCTAAACCAAAATTTAATGGAAAAAGTAGTAACTATGTCTTTGAGTCTACGAATACCAAGACCACCTTCAGAAACCGGATGAAAAATCTTCTCCCAAGAGATCCAATGAGTTTTCTGCTCACCAAAGTTCGAACCCCATAAAATTTTGCACACAACATTTCAAAACTATGCAAAACTGTTCCAGGTGGCTGTAAAACTTAGAATAAGTAAATAGGCATAGAACAAAGGACGCTCTTTATCAACACCAACCGACTCTCATAGGATATATGTTGCGTCTCCCATGCATCCTTGTAACTTCTTAAAAGCATTGGCAATAATATGATTAAAATAAGAACTCTTACGATGTCTCAGGTAGAGAGGTGCACCCAAGTACCGTAGAGGCAGTGATCCTTCCCAGAAACATGTGATAGCGAAGTAACACCCAATTTCGTCTTGCGAATAATTTTTGACGAAAGGATAAACTCTTGGCATTATTGATGAGCTGCCCAGAACAATGCTCATAATGATACAAGAAATCTCTGAGAATTCTGATGCCAGGAATCGAGCCATTAGCAAATATAATGAGACCATCAGCATAAGCCAAGTGAGAAAGGCTAAAATGCTGACCCGTGCTATAGTTCAGACTCCTGTGGCGAGCAAATAAAATATCCAATCCCCTGTAGACATATTCAGTTGCTATAACAAACAGAAGCAGAGATAAAGGATCTCCTTGCCTGAGGCCTCTTTTTGAAGGGAAAAAAAAATGTAAGCGTGCCATTAATGTTAATGGAAAACCAACAATTATTTATGCATCGCAATATTTCATGACAGAATCTATCTGAAAACCCAAAAGCACGACACATCTGGATCAAGAAGTTCCACTGAACTCTGTCATATGCTTTGGCCATATCCAGCTTCATAATTATATTTCCCCCTTCTGACTTGATAATTGGTGTGATTGACCACCTCTTGAGCCAGAAGAATATTGTCTAATATCAGTCTGCGTGCAACAAAACCACTATGAGAAGGGGAGATAATTTTGGGAATGATGCGGGCTCAGGCGAAGAGTAATGAGCTTAGTGATAATCTTATTACTCACATCACATAAACTAATTGGCCTGAAATCAGACCATCTCTGCGCAACTTCATTTTTTGGAATCAGAATTACAGTAGTAGGAGTGAAACTTCCCAAAAAAAAAAAAACTCTCTGATGGCTTCGATCAGATCATCCTTGATAATATCCCAGCATATACGATAAAAACCTGCAAAGAACCCATCAGGCCCCGCCGCAGTATCCTCATGTAATGTGAACACACTATCATACACTTCCTGCTAAAAAATAAGCGCCAACATCGAGCAATTATCTGCCTCATCTATCAGCACTGGAATGTGATCAAAGGAAGGCTCATTAAGAGCAGTCGGATCACCAGTAAGCAAATTCTCAAAGAACCTCACTCCAGACTCCCTTATAAGCGAAGGGGTTTCCAGAGCAACCCCCTCATGTCAGATCCTGTAAATTGTATTCCTGGCTCTGCGCCAATTAAACATATTGTGAAAAAGTTTAGAATTTTTCTCTCGACCCACCATCCACTTAGCAGATGCTTTCTTCTTCCAAAACGCCTCCTCCATAGCTAAACAGAGCGAGAGAATGGCCTGGGCTAGAGACAGAGCGAGAGACCATCCTTTTTTTTTTTTTTGTCTTACTAAAACACATTAAATGCCAATTTATTATTATTATTCTATTGTTAATTTTGTCGTACCGATCAATTTTATGTTACCTTCGATTATTAATTTTTAAATTTATTATTATTATTCTATTGTTAATTTTGTCGTACCGATCATTTTTATGTTACCTTCAATTATTATTTTTTTTGACCCCACCTTTTGTTTTTTTTTTAAAAATAAAGATATAAATATAAGTGAACATTCTATTAAAATAAAATAGAACATCCTCTCAAGTTGCCCATAAAATAATTAAACCGTAATTAAAAAAAAATAACATCATCAATTGTATGTTGAGACAAGTTGGGTACAATTAAGTTGAGTTTTAATTTTTTTAAAGCTCATTGAGGCTCATCATATTGTTTGAATATCAAGCTATTTTGTAAGGCCCGGGATTAATTAGAAATTAATCCGAATTTATTTAATTTTAATCCGAGTATATTTAATTTTGGAATATTTAGAGTTTTGATTTAAATTCTAATATTCTTAAATTATTTAGGATTGAAATTGATTAAAATAAGGGCCGAGGACCAAATTGCAATTATTGAAGAAATGAGGGGCTAAATTGCAATTAGGATTCAAAGTTATCAGATATTAAATTGAATACTCAGCTTATGCACGTGTATGAAGGAGAATTTTCAGAAAAATAAGAACAGAGCTCGATTTCTTCCATTTTTCTTTGAGTTTTTTTTTATCTTCAAACCCTTATAACTTTTACTCCGGGTATCCGATTTCGATTCTGAAAAGTGTTCTGGAATCCTTACAACAAGGGCTTCGATTTGGTGTAAGATTTTATATCTTTTAGCATGGTTTGAATTTCGAAAATTGATAGATATCAGATATTGAGTTTTCGGTTATGTTGTGAGTTGTGTATTGCGTCTAGTTTCGACACCGGATCAAAGTTGAATGCTTGAAGGGATTGATTATGATTTGTAGCATTTATCTTGACAAGTATAGCTGCTGATATGTTGTTGTATGGCTGAGTTTTATAATATATATGCTGATATATGAGTTGAGTTACAAGTTTCGAAGTCGGGAATTACGTTGGTTACCGATTTTGAATCGCTACGTCGTTTAATCAAGTTTTGGAACTATTTTGATAGCCGAATTCTGAGTTGATGTTGTTATTGAGATGTTATCAATGTTAAAGAATGTGTATTGTTCAATTTCAGTCACGTTTGGAAGGCCAACAACACGAGACGCTGACTTTGAACCAAAGAAAGTTGATTGAGGTTTGAAGTGGTTTTGATTGATGAAATCTTGATGGTTTTGACTCGTTTCTGAAATGATAGGTTGATATGAAGTTTGATATATGTGTTTTGATTATATCTTACAGATTTGAAGAGTTCAGAACCTCAATAAACGAAGGTATAATGACGACATCGCGAAGTAAGGACTTTGAAACTCAAGAACGATTATCTTTGAGTTGGCCCGCAAAAATCACATACTTGTTTATGTTTTGATTTTATTGTGGTGTTGTCGATCCATCTCAGGTAGTGGATTTTTATATTTGAGTTGATATGATGCTATATCGAATTGATTTTAAGCCAAGGTTGCGGTTAACCTTATTTGCGAGTCGTTTACGAATTCGTTAGATGGATATCCATGTCAAGATCATTTATGAATCTTGATGGCTTCGAAGTTATATGAATCAATTCGTACTTAAAGCGTACTCTATTTGTTGAGTCGAGTTTGAAATAGAGTTAATATGATTTATTTAACGCTTTCGATAAGTTGGTTATACTGAGAATTATATCTCACCTGAGTTTATCCCGCTGTTGTCTTATTTTGTATGTGTGCATGACAACAGAGAGGGCAGAAGCTGATCATCGACGTCATTGACAGCTGGGAAAGAGTCTAGCAAGTGAGGGCTCGGGTTGTAGATGATGTTTTGAATGTTAGAAGCAAGGAACTTTAGAACTTGTTGGTTTTGGAATACATGTATAAAACTTGGGATAGTTTGTGTCGTTATCGTTATCGTTTCTTTAGCGACTTGGTTGATGTAATAAAATGCATGTATACTTGCTTGAGACTTTGTTAGATGTATAAATTTGTGTTTACATTAAAGGAAGCAAGTTTTGGAGTTGTCAATTGCCAAGTTTTGGAGCTGTCAAATGTGGGCAAGAATCTGCCCAGGGCCGTGCTCGAGCTGTAGAAAACAGCAGCCCGAGCGCAGCCCGGGGCAGAAAGTTCTGCCTCAAAATGGGCAGGGCGCGCCCGAGCGGCGCTTTTCAGCCGCTCGAGCGCAGCCTATTTTAAAAAAAAAAATATTTTTGTTTGTTACAGCTTCGGATGCTTGGTGATTGCTTATTCATTAATTGCCCTTAAGATTTGAGATTAGCAACCCGAGGCCCCACAACAGGTGGTATCAAAGCGTTAAGTTTCTCGAACTATGACTAGATGAGCGGGGTAGATCGAGTCTTCTATTCTGATTTATTTATTGCTTTCATAATTGTATGGTATATGATTTATTGATTACCGATATTAAATTGTCACATGATGCTGTGATGATTTGCGAAGAGTATGCTATACAATGTTATGAATTACATGCTATTTAGTTATTTGATTGAAGTACTAGCATGTATTATGAGGATGAATTGAAACTCGATCTACGAAGACAATGTGGATTGCAACAGACTTGATGTATTTGAGATTGAATTGTACACTAATCTGTTTGATTATCAGATATGCCTCCCCGACCAGCACCGAGAGTTAGACAACCATTGGTTGTGAATCAGCCTGAACAGACAAATGCTGCACAGGTCCCAGTGACAGTGTCTGAACATGGACAGGGTAGTACGTCTACTGATGAGTTCATTGATGCTAATCCGATGAAGAAACTTTTGAAACGATTCCAGTCATTCAAACCACCGAAGTTGCAAGGAACAGAGAATGCTATAGAATGTGAGAACTGGCTGGAAGATATTGAGCAGTTATTTGAGTCCATTGACTATACAGATGATCGTCGTGTGAGACTGATAATTCATCAACTGCATGGCTTTGCCAAGAGTTGGTGGATAGCGACGAAGAGAGCACTGGAAAACCAAGGTACTATTATTACCTGGTCTGTATTTCGAACTGCTTTCTATCAGCGTTTCCTTCCTGTGTCTTATCGCAAGGACAAAGGAGCAGAGTTTGCAAGTTTGCAATAGGGACAATTGAATATTGAAGAATATGTTGCCAAATTCACTAGCCTGTTGAAGTTTGCACCACATATCGTTGTTAGTGACGAAGCTCAAGCCGATCAATTCATCAATGGCTTGAATCCTGAGGTGTTTACACTGGTGAATTCGGGAAGACCGAATACCTTTGCTGATGCTCTGAATCGAGCAAAGGGTGCAGAAGCAGGGATACTAAAACAACGAGGAGCACAGTTTGTGCCACAGCCAGTGAGACAACCACAAGAACAGCCACAGATTCCACAGCCACCTCGATTTGAAGCTGGAGGTAGCAGCAGTGGAAAGAAAAATTTATTCAAGGGTAAGAGCAAATAGTTCAAGAGATCAGGTGGTGGTAGCTCTTCTAGTTCTAGTGGATCCCGATAGTCTAGAGCTGGACAGAAGTCTGATGTATATTGCACCAAATGTGGAGGTCGCCATACTGATGAACAATGCCGAGGTGTGTTTGGAAGCTGCCACATTTGCAACAAGATGGGACACTTTGAAAGAGTGTGTCCACAACGAGGATCTGAAGGTGCACAGGGTGCAGGAGCATCGAGACCGGTGGGTCAATCTACATCATTAGTTCACTCTTTTCAACCACAGCCTGCAGCACCGAGTAGAGGAGGAGGTCAGACGGTGAATCAA
Source organism: Henckelia pumila (assembly GCF_033568475.1). Classification (NCBI taxonomy): domain Eukaryota; kingdom Viridiplantae; phylum Streptophyta; class Magnoliopsida; order Lamiales; family Gesneriaceae; genus Henckelia; species Henckelia pumila. The sequence continues at coordinate 75,140,121 of NC_133123.1, forward strand.
CCTCCAAGGTAACAAGCAAGGGTGTTTGCATTGACTGAGGAGCAAGCACAAGCGGCACCAGATGATGTGATTGCAGGTAACTGTTCTCTTTATGGTTATCCTGCTTATGTCTTATTTGATACTGGTGCATCGCATACTTTTATATCTGAGCAGTTTGTTGCATTGCATTCATTATCTGTTGAGCCCTTAGCTACTGTTGTATCTATTTCATCACCTCTGGGTCGAGGTATTGTATCAGTGAAGTCTGTACGAAATTGTATATTACAGTGTGAGGGGCATGAGATTGAGCTTGATTGTATTGTACTCGGTTTGTCTGATTTTGATTGCGTAATCGGTATTGATACGCTAACCAAGTACAGAGCTACAGTAGACTATTTTAAGAAGATTGTGAAGTTCAGACCTGATATGGCTGATGAATGGAAATTTTATGGTAAGGGATCAAGATCTAAAATTCCATTGATATCTGTTCTTGCTATGACTGAGTTGTTACAGAAAGGAGCAGAAGGATTTCTGATCTATGCTATTGATGTATTGAAGACTAGTCCGACACTGACTGATATACCAGTGGTGAGTGAGTTTGCAGATGTATTCTCTGACGAGATTCCAGGACTTCCACCGTATCGAGAGGTAGATTTCAGTATTGAATTGATGCCAGGTACACAGCCGATATCAAAAGCACCTTACCGTATGACACCGATTGAATTGAAAGAATTGAAAGACCAACTCGAAGATTTGTTGGCCAAGGGTTATATCAGACCGAGCGTCTCTCCTTGGGGTGCTCCGGTATTGTTTTCTAGAAAGAAGGACAGATCGATGAGACTATGTATTGACTACCGGCAATTGAACAAAGCAACGGTAAAGAATCGCTATCCTTTACCTCGTATCGATGATTTATTTGATCAATTGCAGGGATCGTCAGTATATTCGAAGATTGATTTGCGATCCGGATATCATCAATTGAGGGTTAGAGACGAAGATATTCCTAGGACTGCATTTAGAACCAGGTATGACCATTATGAATTCATAGTCATGCCTTTTGGTCTAACGAATGCACCAACAGTTTTTATGGGATTGATGAATAGGGAATTTCAAAGATATCTAGATGATTTCGTGATCATATTTATCGATGATATCTTGATTTATTCAAAGAATATGTGTGAACATGCTGATCATCTCCGAATTGTATTGAAAACGTTATGAGAAGAAAAATTATATGCCAAGTTATCCAAATGTGAGTTTTGGTTGCAGCGAGTCGTGTTTCTTGGCCATATAATTTCAGGAGATGGTATATCAGTGGATCCAAGCAAAGTAGAAGCTGTGATCAGTTGGCAAAGACCGACGTCTGTGCCAGAAATTCGAAGTTTTATGGGCTTAGCTGGTTATTATCGTCGATTCATTCGAGATTTTTCATCTATAGCAAAGCCTATTACACAGAAGAATGCACCATTTTTGGTCTGAGGCATGTGAAAGGAGTTTTGTTGAACTGAAGAAGAGATTGACTACTGCGCCAGTGTTGACAATCCCTAAAGGTACTGGTGATTTTGTTGTTTATTGTGATGCTTCTCACCAGGGTTTGGGATGTATTTTAATGCAGAAAGGACATGTTGTTGCTTATGCTTCTCGAAAACTGAAACCACATGAGGTTAGGTGTCCGATTCATGATCTTGAATTGGCTGCTATCGTTTTTGCATTGAAGATTTGGAGACATTATTTATACTGTGAGAAGTTTGAAATCTTTTCTGATCATAAAAGTCTGAAGTATCTATTCTCACAATCTGAATTGAACATGAGACAACGACGATGGCTTGATTTATTGAAGGATTTTGATTGTGAAATCAAATACTATCCGGGAAAATCTAACGCAGCAGCAGATGCCCTAAGTAGAAAAGTATGTGCTTTATCTTTATCTACTATCGGTGTATCTAATTTGATTGAGAATTGTTGTGTTTCTGGGTATGTATTTGAGACAGATAGAAGGCCGATGAGAATGTATGCAATCAGTGCTGAGCCATAGTTATTGATTCGTATCAAAGAAGCATAGAAAGCTGATCAGAGTGTATATAAATCGATTGAAATGATCAAATCAGGACATCAGTCTGAGTACAAGGTTAGTGATGACGATATCTTGTATGTGAATAACCGAATAGTTGTTCCTAATATTACAGATTTGAGACAGAATATTCTGAAAGAAGCACATTGTAGTCGCTTTAGTGTTCACCCTGGAGGCCGAAAGATGTACAACGACTTGAAGAGTCAGTACTGGTGGAAGCAAATGAAGTCTGATGTGACTGAATTGTATCTAAATGTTTGAATTGCCAACAGGTGAAAGCTGAAATAAAGAAACCGGGTGTCTTATTACAGAGTTTATCAATTCCTGAATGGAAATGGGATCACATTTCCATGGACTTTGTAACAAAGTTACCGCGATCATCTCGAGGGTGCGATGCTGTTTGGGTGATCATCGACAGGTTGACGAAATCTGCGTGCTTTATTCCTTATCGAATGACTTATCGTCATGATCAAATGGCGGATCTTTATATTCGAGAAGTGGTAAGACTTCATGGTGTACCAAAGTCGATTGTATCTGACCGAGATCCGAGGTTTACTTCGCACTTTTGGCATAGCCTACAGGAAGCTCTAGGTACGTGTTTACATTTGAGTACTGCTTACCATCCTCAAACCGACGGTCAATCTGAACGAACAATTCAGACGCTTGAGGATATGCTTAGAGCTGTAGTATTTGATTTTGGTGTTACATGGCAAAATTCTATACCACTCTTGGAATTTTCTTATAACAACAGTTATCAAACGAGTATAAAGATGGCACCATTTGAAGCGTTATATGGGAAGAAATGTCGATCACCGCTGTATTGGGATGATTTTTCTGAGGTACCTGAGTTAGGACCTGATATGATCAGACAGATGACTGAGAAGGTGAAACTGATACAGCAAAGAATGAGAATAGCACAGCACAGACAGACCAGATATGAAAATGTACGACGACGGCCGTTATCTTTTGATCAGGGGGATAGAGTGTTTCTGAAGATTTCACCGTTCAGAGGCACCGTTCGATTTGGTAAACGAGGGAAATTATCTCCGAGGTATATTGGGCCGTATGAGATTCTCGAGAAGATAGGCAATCTAGCTTATCGACTCGCTCTTCCTATGTCTTTATCTGGAATACATGATGTCTTTCATGTATCGATGTTGAGGAATTACATATCTGATGCATCTCATGTGATTCACTCCGATGAAGCTGAATTGGATGACACTCTTAGCTATTTCGAGCAACCTATTCAGATTCTTGATAGAAAGACGAAGCAACTCCGAATGAAGACCATTCCATTGGTGAAGATTCAATGGAGTCGACAAGGAGTTGAAGAAGCGACTTGGGAAGTCGAAGAAGATATGAAGCAACGATTTCCTTATTTATTTCATTGATGTGAGTTCTTATTCAGTTTTCAGTTATTTTTATTCTTATGAGCATGCGGACTGCATATCTATTCTGTTTATGAATTCGAGGACGAACTCATGTCTTAGTGGGGGAGAAATGTAAGGCCCGGGATTAATTAGAAATTAATTCAAATTTATTTAATTTTAATCCGAGTATATTTAATTTGGGAATATTTAGAGTTTTGATTTAAATTCTAATATTCTTAAATTATTTAGGATTGAAATTGAATTAAAATAAGGGCCGAGGAGCAAATTGCAATTATTAAAGAAATGATGGGCTAAATTGCAATTAGGATTCAAAGTTATTAGATATTAAATTGAATACTCAGCTTATGCACGTGTATGAAGGAGAATTTTCAGAAAAATAAGAACAGAGCTCGTTCTTCCATTTTTCTTTGAGTTTTTGATCTTCAAACCCTTATAACTTTTGCTCCGGATATCCGATTTTGATTCCGAAAAGTGTTCTGGAATCCTTACGACAAGGGCTTAGATTTGGTGTAAGATTTTATATCTTTTAACATGGTTTGAATTTTGAAAATTGATAGATATCAAATATTGAGTTTTCGGTTATGTTGTGAGTTGTGTATTGCGTCTAGTTTCGACACCGGATCAAAGTTGAATGCTTGAAGGGATTGATTATGATTTGTAGCATGTATCTTGACAAGTATAGCTGCTGATATGTTGTTGTATGGCTGAGTTTTATAAGATATATGCTGATATATGAGTTGAGTTACAAGTTTCGAAATCGGGAATTACGTCGGTTATCGATTTTGAATCGCTACGTCGTTTAATCGAGTTTTGGAACTGTTTTGATAGCCGAATTCTGAGTTGATGTTGTTATTGAGATGTTATAAATGTTAAAGAATGTGTATTGTTCAATTTCAGTCACGTTTGGAAGGCCAACAACACGAGACGCCGACTTTGAACCGAAGAAAGTTGATTGAGGTTTGAAGTGGTTTTGATTGATGAAATCTTGATGGTTTTGACTCGTTTCTGAAATGATAGGTTGATATGAAGTTTGATATATGTGTTTTGATTATATCTTACAGATTTGAAGAGTTCAGAACCTCAATAAACGAAGGTATAATGACGACATCGCGAAGTAGGGACTTTGAAACTCAAGAACGATTATCTTTGAGTTGGCCTGCAAAAATCACATACTTGTTTATGTTTTGATTTGATTGTGATGTTGTCGATCCATCTCAGGTAGTGGATCTTTATATTTGAGTTGATATGATGCTATATCGAATTGATTTTAAGCCAAGGTTGCGGTTAACCTTATTTGCGAGTCGTTTACGAATTCGTTAGATGGATATCCATGTCAAGATCATTTATGAATCTTGATGGCTTCGAAGTTATATGAATCAATTTGTACTTAAAGCGTTTGAGTACTCTATTTGTTGAGTCGAGTTTGAAATAGAGTTAATATGATTTATTTAACGCTTTCGATATGTTGGTTATACTGAGAATTATATCTCACCGGAGTTTATCCAGTTGTTGTCTTGTTTTGTATGTGTGCATGACAACAGGGAGGGCAGGAGCTGATCATCGACGTCATTGACAGCTGGGAGAGAGTCTAGCACGTGAGGGCTCGGGTTATAGATGATGTTTTGAATGTTAGAAGCAAGGAACTTTAGAACTTGTTGGTTTTGGAATACATGTATAAAACTTGAGATAGTTTGTGTCGTTATCGTTATCGTTTCTTTAGCGACTTGGTTGATGTAATAAAATGCATGTATACTTGCTTGAGAGTTTGTTAGATGTATAAATTTGTGTTTACATTAAAGGAAGCAAGTTTTGGAGCTGTCAATTGCCAGGTTTTGAAGCTGTCAATGTTGGAGAACGGTGATCAGATCAATCAGGATTGATACCCGGTGCAGCGGAAGTTTTAAATTTTTTATATGGAACGATTCCATAATGGGTATCAAAACTTTACGATTAAATTGTGTGTGTAAAAATTAAATAACAATTATAAATTTTTACCTCCAATCTCGAATCGAGATTTTGGACACCAACAGATTGCTCTGCTCTTGTTGTATATCCCTAGAGCTGATGGACGAACTGTTCTTCAATCAGGTCCACGAACGGATATTTAATCCCTCTGATAGATTGCACTAGAAAATCTATCAGAAGTTTCTACGAAGAGAATTAACGAATTTGATCCGTTAAACCAGACTGTAATTCAAAATTCACAGACTGGATTTTCCGAGCAGAGGGGAGGGGGGGCGGCGGCCACACTTAAGAAAAATAGGGTTTTTCGAAAATAATTTTGTGACCTGTTGTGTGTAATTTCTGTACTGCAATAACTTATTTATAATGTAGGCCGCTAACAGCTTAGGGCCCATTAGTCATAAGTTCAAGTCTGACAAGCAAAGCCCGCATGTTCAGAAATTAATATAAAATTCATCATGACTCCGATTGATAAACCGATTTCACCAATGTGCACAGAAACCATTTCTGCGCCTTTTAAAGTCAAGATAAATTTTTCTGAATCCGAATTCAGTGATTTCCAAAAATGCCCATCCCTATGTCATTTTAGGAAATCTTACTCCTCTACTCTTAAATAAGAAGTCCAACTTCTTTGTTCATTAAATTTAACTCTTTAAATTTAACTATCTCAATGGGGATTAAAAATCCATTACTCTATGTGACCCTCAATGGTTCAGGGATACAGCTAGCCGTGGGCTCACAACTCCTTGTGACTCGGAACAACAATTTCCGACTTGCCCATCGAATCATGGTAAGAGCGCCTAGCAACATCGCCCCATGATTCCCTAGGTATCACTGATAGTGCCTGCAAGAACCAATAGATTTTGGTTAGCGTACAGTACGGTCCCTTCATCCATATATCCCGATCGAATCAACAACCATTGGTAAATCGAGAGTCGTTTGAGATTCGATAACTATGCAATACATCTTGAAGATCAAATAGTGACATCGCATGTGCTACTAAGAAACCATTTCTTAAAACACATCATGTACTCTGGACAGAGATTCGTCACACTAATATCTCCTCAGATCGCATAGGATATCGACACTCGCAAGTATGTGGTGAATCCTTGACAACAAAGCATCGACTCCTATATGTGTTGTAACTGTACCCAATCCCGACACCTGATGACCCCAATAGAGTCGGTAAACGAGTCAAAGCACAGTACTAGCATATAGAGTCTCAATGATGTTTCAAGTAGTAAGGACTAATGGTGTACAACCAAAACCGCGGACTTTATCCACTCGATAAGTGATAACCACTTGGAAAGTCCGGATAGGGTAGTTCGATCATTCATCATATGAATATCCATTTGCATGCTTCGAACATCTCTATGTTCCCTACCAATGAAACGTGGTACTCTGCATCGCAAATGCTAGTCTCAAACTCGAGCGATCCTTATCCTTATTATCGGACGGCTCAATCGAATAGGAACAGTTTAGAATATACAGTGACTATAAGATGTGTTTCATGATAGACATCCCCATGTTCTACCACATCTTACATACACTATAGTATATTCAAGGTCTTTATCAAAACAACAATAGTATATCACAATATAACAATATGAAGAAAGATAAAGTCATTGCCATTAATAAAAGTGTAAATTATATAAAACAAAAGATTGTTTATACAAAGAGTCATCAAAGCCCTTAGCCACAAGTTGGCTCACCGGGCACCCACTCTTTCAATCTCCCACTTGCCCTAAAGCCAACTAGTCATACTACGAAGACCCATTGCTTCGCGATGTTTGTCAAATAATGGTCCTGGCAAGGGCTTAGTAAGTGGATCAGCGATATTGTCTGCAGAGGCCACTCTTTCGACAGTGATGTCTCCTCTTTCCACAATCTCCCGGATGATGTGGTATTTTCTCAGTACATGTTTGGATCTTTGATGAGACCTTGGTTCCTTTGCCTGAGCAACGACACCCGTGTTGTCACAGTACACCGGGACTGGACCAACAACTTCAGGAATAACGCCCAACTCTTGGACGAAATTCCTCATCCAAACGGCCTCTTTAGCATCAGCTGATGCTGCAATGTATTCTGCCTCAGTGGTGGAATCCGCTGTGGTGTCCTGCTTGGAACTCTTCCAAGAGACAGCACCGCCATTGAGCATGAACACAAATCCAGAGGTTGACTTCGAGTCATCCACGTCACTTTGGAAGCTAGAGTCGGTATAGCCTTCCAATTTTAGTTCTCTTCCTCCATATACCATGAACATATTCTTAGTCCTTCGTAAGTACTTAAGAATGTCCTTCACGGCTTTCCAATGCATTTGACCGGGATTAGCTTGATATCTGCTCGTGACACTCAGAGCAAATGCTACATCCGGTCTGGTAGATATCATCCCATACATGATACTACCTATGGCTGACGCATATGGTACATGTGTCATTTTCTCTATCTCTTCATCAGTCTTGGGACACATAGACTTGGATAGAGAAACTCCATGACACATGGGTAGATGTCCTCTCTTGGACCCATCCATTGAAAACCGTTTCAAGATGGTGTCGATGTAGGTTGATTGAGTGAGTCCTATCATTATCTTAGATCTATCTCTATAGATCTGTATCCCTAGAATATAGGATGCCTCACCCAAATCCTTCATCGAGAATCTACCTGATAACCATATCTTTGTTGACTGCAACATCCCTACATCATTCCCAATGAGTAGGATGTCATCAACATAAAGTACTAAGAATGTCACAACATCCTTAACTACTTTCTTGTACACGCATGGTTTCTTCGGTTCTTGATGAAACCAAAATCCTTTATTGTTTCATCAAATTTCTGGTTCCAACTTCTTGATGCTTGTTTTAGACCATAGATTGATCTCTGAAGCTTGCATACCTTATGCTCGCTTCCCATGGATGTGTATCCCTCAGGCTGCATCATATAGATTTCTTCCTTAATGTCTCCATTAAGACAAGCAGTCTTCACATCCATTTGTCATATCTCATAGTCATACCAAGCAGCTATGGCAATAAGGATTCTTATGGACTTGAACATTGCAACTGGTGAAAAGGTTTCATCATAGTCAACTCCTTGTCTTTGAGTATAACCTTTCGCCACCAATCGCGCCTTGTAGGTCAATACCTTACCATCAGGCCCAAGCTTTCTCTTGTAGATCCATTTACACCATATTGGAACAATTCCATCGGGAGGATCTACTAAAGACCAAACTTGGTTTGTATGCATCGAATCTATTTCCGACTGCATAGCTTCAAGCCATAAATTTTAATCCGCATCAGAAATTTCTTCCTTGAAGTTTCTTGGATCACATCCAACATCGGGTTCATCTTGATCCCCTTCAAGAAGAATACCATATCGAATAGGAGGTCTATAAGTCCTCTCGGATCTTCTAGGTATAGGCGTGTCTATCAATGGTTCCTGAGGTGTAGGATCGTTATTTTGTATTTCGGGTTCTTCTCGAATTTCTTCGAGTTCCATCATCTCGCCTTTCTTATCCAATAAGAACTCCTTCTCCAAGAAGGTGGCATTCCTTGAAACAAACACCTTTGTTTCAGCAGGATGATAGAAATAATATCCGATTGAATTCTTCGGATACCCTACAAAATAACATAAGGTGGATCGACTATCCAACTTATCTCCCACTGTCTGCTTCACGTAAGCAGGACATCCCCAAATCTTCAAGTACGAATACTTAGGAGCTTTGCCATTCCATAACTCGTATGGTGTTTTGTCCACTGCTTTAGTGTGGACGTTGTTCAATAACAATACCGCCGTTTCAAGCGCGTAGCCCCAAAACGAAGGTGGAAGCTCAGTGAAGCTCATCATGGATCGAACCATGTCCAACAAAGTTCGATTACGACGCTCCGATACACCATTCAGCTGTGGTGTCATAGGAGGAGTCCACTGAGAGAGAATCTCATTCTCTTTTAGATAGTCCAAAAACTCGGTACTTAAGTATTCTCCACCTCGATCCGATCGAAGTGCTTTAGTACTTTTACCTAACATGTTTTCTACTTCAGCCTTGAATTCTTTGAACTTTTCAAATGCTTCAGACTTATATTTCATTAAATATAAATACCCATACCTTGAATAATCATCAGTAAAGGTAATGAAGTAGGTGTGGCCATATTGAGTACCAATTCTAAATGGACCACAAACGTCTGTATGGATCAAATCCAACAGATTTTGACTACGCTCAGGTTTCCCCTTAAAAGGAGATTTAGTCATTTTTTCTTTCAGGCAGGATTCACAAGTAGGTAGAGAGTTAATATCAGACATATCAAACATGCCCTCTCCCACTAGCTTGTTCATCCTCCTTGAGGAAATATGACCTAGCCTAGCATGCCAAAGGTTTGCCGGGTTTTGACTATCGATTTTCCTTTTGTTTGTTGTTGCCGGTTTATCAACATAATTTATTGGAACGTCTTTTAGTTTTATGTTGTATAGATCGTTTTCAAGTTGTCCATTTCCAATCAAATATTCATTCTTGTAAATATTGCAAATCCCATTCACAAAATTGCAAGAATAACCATCTCTATCAAGCATAGAAACAGAAATAATGTTTTTAATCAAATCTGGAACAAATAAAACATCTCTCAAAAGTAACTTAAAACCGTTCTGTAAAATTAAATAAATATCTCCCACAGCTTTAGCTTCAACTCTGGAACCATTTCCGAGCCTCAGCTGGGTCTCACCCATTCTAAGCCTGCGACTTCTTGTCATCAACTGCAAATCATTGCAAATGTGAGATCCACATCCGGTATCCAATACCAAGAAGTAGTATTAAGTGAAACATTTATTTCAATATAGAACATACCCTTCGCAGTTCGCAACTGCTCTAGATATTCCTTGCAGTTACGCTTCCAATGACCGGGCTTCTTGCAGTAATGGCAAACATCCTTGGACTTTTTCATGTTTGAAGCCTTTGTCTTGTACTTCTTCTCGGGTTCGATTTTCTTGGGTGGGGCAGAACGTTTCTTACCCTTTGTACTTGGCCCTTTCTTAGCAGAAGAAGAGGAGCCCACCAAGAAAGCCGATTTATCCTTCTTTAAAGTGGATTCATATGTTACAAGCATATTGACCATCTCTTCAAGGGAGGCCTCTATCTTGTTCATATTGAAATACACCACAAATCCGTCAAACGAAGAAGGAAGAGATAGAAGTAGTAAGTCCACGTTGAGTTCATGCTCCAACACCAAATCAAGCGTTACCAACTTCTGTATGAGCCAAATCACTCGTACCCCATGATCACGGACCGAAGTTCCTTCACGCATGCGACACGTCATTAGCTCCTTTACAGTAGCGAACCTTTCAGCTCTCGATTGAGCCCCAAAAAGTTCCTTGAGTTGTACGTGAATGTCAGCAGCATTCACGGTGTCCTCAAATCGCCTCTGGAGTTCATCAGACATCGAGGCTTGCATATAGCATTTGGCCTTGATATCATGGTCCCACCATGTATCAAGTTTGGCTAACTCTTCCGGACTTATGTCAGCTGGTGCTTCCTTCGGAGGAGATTTTTCTAACACGTAGAGCATCTTCTCCGAAGTCAAGACAATCTTCAACTTACGAAATCATTCCGTATAGTTTGCGCCAGTCAATTTATTTTGTTCGAGGATCGAGAAAAGTGGATTACGTGAATTCATCTTTATGAAATACTGAAAAGAAACAGACAAATATCAGTGATTGTTTAATTAATTTACTAAGACATAAAATAGGCGAAATTTATTTTATTAATCTCACTCCCACTATTTTAACGATTTCACTACCCTCTAGTGAAAACGGAAAACTGTTTTCCTTAGTGAGAACATGGAGTCCAATTGAAAAACTATGGTCCCGAATAATATCAGCCAACCACAATTTTCAAAAGGTAGAGCCCAATTGCTTCCAAAGCAACCTCCACGTTTTTACCTCATGTCCAATAAGGGCCCAATAATATGACGCCGTTTATTGTGACATGTCAAGATGACCCATCAATATTAATTTGTGATGGACGGTCGCCATGTGGATCCCCCAATAATATGAGCCGATCCCATGGGAGTTCCACCCAACTTACAATATGTGTCGATCCAATGTACAACTTTCCGACGAACGGGCCCCCCCAATAATATGAGCCGGACCGTATCCGCGGGTAGCATCTCATACATTGATCGTTGATGGAAGGTAGGAACATTTAAACAATTTTAAATTTCCTTTATTTATCTTGATATCAATTTTAAATCATATTTAAAATGAGGGATTTTAATTTTGAAAATTTGTCTCATCATTTTTAAAATTTTGTATGCTTCCCGGATTCACACAATTTAGTCTAAAACATGCATACAACAATAATATCACATATTATATAGGATGATCGATTCCATTTCTAATCGACCAGTGGTTGCCAATCACGAGTCTTAGTCCAATCCTAGGTAATATGCAGTATGCAATGCAATCCTATTACATTGAGCTTCCAATTTACATTTCTTCTGTCTTTATTGTCTGCTGGGCCCACCTCCATCTTCAAATCTTCATCTCCCACTAAGTCTAATGTATTTACAATAAATAACCATGACAAGTAGGGGATACATTTCAAGGGGTGGGAACGGGCCATAAACCAGGCCCACTTTTATTACATATGACAATTCATATTGGGCCATAAACCAGGCCCATTAATAAATCCAACAACAATAAAAACAAATGTAAATTCCTAACATACACCTACAAAATTGGTCATGGCAATCGATCATCCTTATCCATAACATTTAATTCAAAATTAATTTATTGGATAACATGCAATGGCAATTTAAATTTAAAAGGATAACATCATATTCCATATATAAAATCTTATTTTACATACAAAATCATATTTTATCTTTTTTATCAAATAAAATCATATTTTATCTATAAAATCCAATTTTATACATAAAATCATATTTTACTCAATATATCCATAAGATCATATCTTATCATCAATTGTACCAAAAATAATTAATTTCATAAAATCTGATTTAACGGATAAAATATAAATTTTCCAAAAATTCAAATTTATACAAAAATCAATTTTAAAATTTTCGGACTCGAACAATTCGATCTGACGCCTCGTGGACTAATCAAAAACAATTTTCGATCGGACCAAAAATATAATTTTAACATATTAAAATTTAATTTTAAAATTAAAAAATTAATTTTTCGCGGGCCGCCCGGGACACTCCCGGGCTGCCCGCGCCCCAAAGGGCTCGGGCCGGGCAGCCCGGCTGCCCCTAGGGCAGCGACGATTGCTGCCCTGGGCAGCGATCACGTCGCTGCTCATGGGCAGCGACCATCGCTGCCCCCCCCCCCCCCCGGGCAGCGATCCAATCGCTGCCCGGGTTTTGCTCGAAAAAAAATTTTTATTTTAAAATATTTATTTTATTTCAAAAACCGAGGCTTAAAAATTTTTGTACAATCGATTAATTTAATCGCTTGATCTGAGCAACCTTGCTCTGATACCATTGTTGGAGAACGGTGATCAGATCAATCAGGATTGATACCCGGTGCAGCGGAAGTTTAAAAATTTTTATATGGAACGATTCCATAATGGGTATCAAAACTTTACGATTAAATTGTGTGTGTAAAAATTAAATAACAATTATAAATTTTTACCTCCAATCTTGAATCGAGATTTTGGACACCAACAGATTGCTCTGCTCTTGTTGTATATCCCTGGAACTGATGGACGAACTGTTCTTCAATTAGGTCCACGAACGGATATTTAATCCCTCTGATAGATTGCACTAGAAAATCTATCAGAAGTTTCTACGAAGAGAATTAACGAATTTGATCCGTTAAACCAGACTGTAATTCAAAATTCACAGACTGGATTTTCCGAGCAGAGGGGAGGGGGGGGGGGGCGGCCACACTTAGAAAAATAGGGTTTTTTCGAAAATTATTTTGTGACCTATATTGTGTAATTTCTGTACTGCAATAACTTATTTATAATGTAGGCCGCTAACAGCTTAGGGCCCATTAGTCATAAGTTCAAGCCCGACAAGCAAAGCCCGCATGTTCAGAAATTAATATAAAATTCATCATGACTCCGATTGATAAACCGATTTCACCAATGTGTACAGAAACCATTTCTGCACCTTTTAAAGTCAAGATAAATTTTTTTGAATCCGAATTCAGTGATTTCCAAAAATGCCCATCCCTATGTCATTTTAGGAAATCTTACTCCTTTACTCTTAAATAAGAAGTCCAACTTCTTTGTTCATTAAATTTAACTCTTTAAATTTAACTATCTCAACGGGGATTAAAAATCAATTACTCTGTGTGACCCTCAATGGTTCAGGGATACAGCTAGCCGTGGGCTCACAAACTCCTTGTGACTCGGAACAACAATTTCCGACTTGCCCATCGAATCATGGTAAGAGCGCCTAGCCACATCGTCTCATGATTCCCTAGGTATCAATGATAGTGCCTGCAAGAACCAATAGATTTTGGTTAGCGTCCAGTACGGTCCCTTCATCAATATATTCCGATCGAATCAACAACCATTGGTAAATCAAGAGTCGTTCGAGATTCGATAACTATGCAATACATCTTGAAGATCAAATAGTGACATCGCATGTGCTACTAAGAAACCATTTCTTAAAAACACATCATGTACTCTGGCCAGAGATTCGTCACACTAATATCTCCTCAGATCGCATAGGATATCCACACTCGCAAGTATGTGGTGAATCCTTGACAACAAAGCATCGACTCCTATCTGTGTTGTAACTGTACCCAATCCCGACACCTGATGACCCCAATTTAGTCGGTAAACGAGTCAAAGCACATTACTAGCATATAGAGTCTTCATGATGTTTCAAGTAGTAAGGACTAATGGTGTACAATCAAAACCGCGGACTTTATCCACTCGATAAGTGATAACCACTTGGAATGTCCGGATAGGGTAGTTCGATCATTCATCATATGAATATCCATTTGCATGCTTCGAACATCTCTATGTTCCCTACCAATGAAACGTGGTACTCTGCATCGCAAATGCTAGTCTCAAACTCGAGCAATCCTTATCCTTATTATCGGACGGCTCAATCGACTAGGAACAGTTTAGAATATACAGTGACTATAAGATGTGTTTCATGATAGACATCCCCATGTTCTACCACATCTTACATACACTATAGTATATTCAAGGTCTTTATCAAAACAACAATTGTATATCACAATATAACAATATGAAGAAAGATAAAGTCATTGCCATTAATAAAAGTGTAAAATTATATAAAACTAAATATTGTTTATACAAAGAGTCATCAAAGCCCTTAGCCACAAGTTGGCTCACCGGGCACCCACTCTTTCTGTCAAATGATGGCAAGAATCTGCCAGGGCCGTGCTCGAGCTGCAGAAAAAAGCAGCCCGAGCGCAGCCCGGGGCAGAAAGTTCTGCCTCGAAATGGGCAGGGCGCGCCCGAGCGGCGCTTTTCAGCCGCTCGAGCGCAACCTATTTTTTTTTAAAAAAAAATAATATTTTTTGTGTCGTTACAGGCTTTTTCGGATGCTTGGGTGATTGATTATTCATTAAATGCCCTTAAGATTTGAGATTTGCAACCCGAGGCCAACATATTTGATTACATTTTGATCTATTTAGAACAAATCTTTTTTATATAAAAAGTATCACGTCGAACTATTTTAGAACAAACTTTTTATATAAAAGTTTCACGTCTGGCATAACATTGTCCTTCTCCCCGAAGTATCCTTTTGGGAAATTTTTAGATATAATGTTTCGAAAAAACATTAACTTCGTCTCGATGAATGTATTTATTTTAAAAAAATTAATTATGACACATTAGATTTTTATTAAGACGTTATCTGTGTTATAAATATTTAAATCATGGCTTTTGCTTTCTTTTCAAATCTAGCGACTTGTTTTTCATTTTTAAGATATATAATTCAAATTTTTGATTGTAAAGTAATAATTTTGCGTTGCGTCTTTTGTCAATATTTTCTATTAGAATTTAATTTTGAATAGTATAAATTTTTTGAAGCCAATTGGGCAAGTTGGTAGCTGGTGTGATATTATAAAAAAAAAAAAAAAAAAAAAAAATAAAAAAAAAAAATAAAAAAAAAAAAAAAAAAAAAAAAAAAAAAAAATAAAAATATAAAAAATAAAAAAAAAAAAAAAAAAAAAAAATAATATAAAGTCGAAGCATACTTGGGAAGTCTTCAACACTTGTAAAACTTAATGGTTAAGTAATTAATATTTAAGGATATGTATGGAATACAATTGTTAACCCATTATTTAGATGGGCATCTCGAGAGCCCATTTAAATTGTAAATGTATATAAAATACCTAATTTCTTTTTAAAATTACATGGAAACGAATTCCAAAAGCAAGTGTGTTCAAAAGATTTATTTTGCCGTTTTTATACATGGGCTACATTTGATGCACAACCAGGAAAATTGAGTTAGGATTGACTAATCACCAAATGACTGGGTTTGCATAAACATCAAGAGTGCATTGGTATATAGAACAAAAAAAAAAAAAAAGTGAATTGGATGATTGAGGGTGTACTCGTAGAGGATAGCAAGCTGTTGTATACTGATCTAATAACCATCCACATTGGTTGCAGCTATTGTTTTTCATATAAGAAGGAGGGAGAGGTACGCAGAGAGAAAGGTATAAATCACATTTTAATCACTCTCTTCATACTCTTGTGCTGCCAAGGGTTTAGATTAGTGTTTTTAATTCTCCGGTATATCTAATATCCTTTGATTCCTGGTATATGCATTGTAACTCCAAGATAGTTCATGGATATAATTGGTATAAAACCAAACTCAGATTTCAATATCTTGAAGGAAGCTTTTGAGCCTTGGGCCAGAGTGGGTCCGTTTTTTTTATGCAAGTCAGATGTTCATGTGATCATCTCACTTGCATAAAATATGGACCGTTGGATACCCCAGTGGCACTACCCCAATGGGGTGGCATCGACACTTTCTCAGAGTGGATGTAGGATCTTGTGATCCAAACCACTATATATCGTTTGTCCCTATTTTGATTCTTTGCATATTTTGATTCTTCTTGATCATTGCATCTTGTTGTTTCTAGCCGTGAATTTGATCGGTTGATACACATTAATTGCTTGCATCGATCAGGATTACTGATAGTTGTTTAGTGTTGCATGTTTTAATATCGTTTTGTTGTTGTTTTGCATACATTTATGTGTTTTAATTACGTGTTTGTTCGTATTTCATTTATCGTGTCTTCATAACATGCTTTCGGGTTTATTTTGTAGGATGTGGCACTTTAAAGGAAAAATGGACAGAAACAATCTCGCTCGATTTGCGGAGTTCAACCAATCGAGCGAGAGAGAGAGTGAACAAGGAAGAATTGAAATCAAAAGTTTTTTGGCTCGATCTGCTGAACTCA